>NC_051221.1:6180528-6492612 GCF_015220715.1 Pygocentrus nattereri
ACTGAAATCAATATCAGACTCCTGTGATAATTAGTTTGCCAGGGGAGCCCAATTAAAGGAAAACTACTTAAGAAGGATGTTCCGCATTATTAAGCAGGCCACAGGTTTCAAGTAACATGGGAAAGAAAAAGGATCTCTCTGCTGCTGAAAAGCGTCAAATAGTGCAATGCCTTGGACAAGGTATGAAAGCATTAGATATTTCACGAAAACTTAAGCGTGATCATCGCACTGTGAAGAGATTTGTGGCTGATTCAGAGCACAGATGGGTACGTACAGATAAAGGCAGAATGAGGAAGGCCATAAAATGCCATTACAAACCAGCAAACAGGTATTTGAAGCTGCTGGTGCCTCTGGAGTCCCGCAAACCTCAAGGTGTAGGATCCTTCAAAGGCTTGCTGTGGTGCATAAACCTACTATTCGGCCACCCCTAACCAGTGCTCACAAGCAGAAACTGTTGCAGTGGGCCCAGACATACATAAAGACTAATTTCCAAAAAGTCTTGTTTACTGATGAGTGCCGTGCAACCCTGGATGGTCCAGATGGATGGAGTAGTGGATGGTTGGTGGACGGCCACCATGTCCCAACAAGGCTGTGACGTCAGCAAGGAGGTGGCGGAGTCGTGTTTTGGGCCAGAATCATGGGGAGAGAGCTGGTAGGCCCCTTTAGGGTCCCTGAAGCAACCTCGGCAAAGTATATAGAGTTTCTGACTGACCACTTTCTTCCATGGTACAAAAAGAAGAACCATGCCTTCCGGAGCAAAATCATCTTTGTGCATGACACTGCACCATCTCATGCTGCAAAGAATACCTCTGTGTCATTGGCTGCTATGGGTATAAAAGGAGAGAAACTCATGGTATGGTCACCATCTTCCCCTGACCTCAACCCTATAGAGAACCTTTGGAGTATCATGTTAACATGTAACTTGGCCTGTTAGGATGTTGTTGATTGAAATAGCTTTTGATTTCAGTGAATGTGATGTCCTAATGCTGCAAATTCAACAAATGAACATTTTCAGTTCTTTACAACCTATAAAATGTTTTGAAACTCCGCTGTGCATAATAATTTGGAACAGCGCATTTTGAGTTTTTTTTTTTTTTGAAGAATATACTGTTATCATTGGGAGGTTTGTTCAATAAAATTCAATTTAATTTCAACGGGTGATGAATTTTATTACACTGACTCATTTGCATCGACCATTTAGGAAAATCAGGGAAACATATAATTTGCATAATAATTTGGAACGCGGTGTATATATATATATATATATATATATATATATATATATATATATATATATCCATCCATCCATCCATCCATTATCTTCCGCTTCTCCGGGGTTCGGGTCGCAGGGGCAGCATCCTAAGCAATGAGGCCCAGACCTCCCTTTCCCCAGCCACTTCCACTAGCTCTCTAAGGGGGATTCCGAGGCGCTCCCAGGCCAGCTGGGCGATATAGTCACGCCAGCGTGTCCTGGGTCTTCCCCGGGGTCTCCTCCCAGGTGGACTTGCCTGTGACACCTCCCGATGGAGGCGTCCAGAAGGCATCCTAACCAGATGCCCGAACCACCTCAGCTGGCTCCTCTCGACGTGAAAAAGCAGCGGCTCTACTCCGAGTCCCCTACGGATGATCGAACTTCTCACCCTGTCTCTAAGGGAGAGTCCAGACACCCTGCGGAGGAAACTCATTTCGGCCGCTTGTATTCGCGATCTTATTCTTTCGGTCATTACCCAAAGCTCATGACCATAGGTGAGGGTGGGAACGTAGATCGACCAGTAAATCGAGAGCCTTGCCTTATGGCTCAGCTCTTTCTTTACCACAACAGACCGGTAAAGAGCCCGCATCACTGCTGACCCAGCACCAATCTGCCTGTTAATCTCCCGCTCCCTTGTACCATCACTCGTGAACAAGACCCCGAGATACTTGAACTCCTCCACTTGAGGCAAGAGCCTATCCCCGACCCAGAGAGGGCTCTCCACCCTTTTCCGCCTGAGAACCATGGTCTCTGATTTAGAGGTACTGAATCTCATCCCGGCCACTTCAAACTCGGCTGCAAACCGATCCAGCGAAAGCTGAAGTTCGCGGCCTGATGTCCCCAATAGGACCACATCATCTGCCAAAATCAGTGATGTGACCCTGAGGTCACCAAACCGGACACCCTCCATCCCCTGACTGCGCCTAGAAAGTCTATCCATAAAAATTATGAATAGAATCGGTGACAAAGGGCAGCCCTGACGGAGTCCAACTCTCACTGGGAACGAGTCTGACTTACTGCCGGCCATGCGAACCAAACTCCAGCTTTGTTTGTACAGGGCCTGAATGGCTTGTAGCAAAGAGCCATGTCCCCCTTACTCCCGAAGCACCTCCCACAGAATACCCCGGGGAACACAGTCGAATGCCTTCTCCAGATCCACAAAGCACATGTGGACTGGTTGGGCAAACTCCCATGAACCCTCTAGAATCCTGGAGAGGGTGAAGAGTTGGTCCAGTGTTCCACGACCAGGGCGGAACCTGCACTGCTCCTCCTGGATCCGAGGTTCGACTATAAGCCGGACTCTCCTCTCCAGTACCCCTGCATAGACCTTACCAGGGAGGCTGAGGAGTGTGATTCCCCTGTAGTTGGAACACACCCTCCGGTCTCCTTTTTTAAAAAGAGGCACCACCACCCCAGTCTGCCAATCCAGTGGCACCGCCCCAGCCTCCTCACTGGAGAACGTGTTGGTGGGATTGAGAAGGTCCTCAAAGTACTCCTTCCATCGCCCAATGACGTCTTCAGTCGAATTCAGCAGCACACCATCTCCAATATATACAGTGCTAGTGGCACACTGCTTTCCCCTTCTGAGTCGCCTGACGGTTTGCCAGAATCTTTTCGGAGCCGACTTAAAGTGATTTTCCAAGGCCTCACCAAACTCCTCCCATACACAGGTTTTTGCCTTGGCGACGACTGAAGCCGCAGATCGCTTGGCCTGTCGATACCTGCCAGCTGCCTCTGGTGTCCCACAGGCCAACCATGCCCGGTAGGACTCCTTCTTCAGCTTGACGGCATCTCTCACCTGGAGTGTCCACCACCGGGTTCAAGGATTACCGCCCCGACAGGCACCAACGACCTTACGGCCACAGCTACAGTCAGCCGCTTCAACAATGGAGGAACGGAACATGGCCCATTCTAAGGGAATGTCCCCCACCTCCCCCGATATCTGGTCAAAGTTCTGACGGAGGTGTGAGTTGAAGATCAATCTGACAGGTTCTTCTGCCAGATGTTCCCAGCAAACCCTCACTATACGTTTGGGCTTGCCTGGTCTGACCAGCATCTTCCCCACCACCTGATCCAACTCACCACCAGGTGGTGATCAGTTGACAGCTCAGCTCCTCTCTTTACCCGAGGGTCCAAAACACATGGCCGCAAGTCCGATGACACGACTACAAAGTCAATCATTGAACTGCGGCCTAGGGTGTCCTGGTGCCATGTGCACTTATGGACATCCTTGTGTTCAAACATGGTGTTCGTGACAAACTCTGGTTTGCACAGAAGTCCAAAAACTGAACACCACTCAGGTTCAGATCAGAGAGGCCATTCCTCCCAATCACACCCCTCCAGGTCTTACTGTCATTGCCCACATGAGTGTTGAAGTCCCCCAGTAGGACAATAGAGTCTCCAGGAGGAGCACTTTCAAGCACCCCTTCCAAGGACTCTATGAAGGCTGGGTATTCTGAACTGCTGTTCGGTGCATAAGCACAGACAGCAGTCAGGACCCATTCCCCAACCTGAAGGCGTAGGGAACTTACCCTCTCGTCCACCGGACAAAACTCCAACATACAGGCACCGAGTCGAGGGGCTATGAGAAAGCCCACACCTGCCCGCCGCCTCTCATCATGGGCAACTCCAGAAAAGAATAACGTCCAGCCCCTCTCAAGGACATGCTGAGCCTGACTATATCTAGCCGGTATCTCTCAACCTCACGCACCAACTCAGGCTCCTTCCCCGCCAGTGAGCTGAGCCTGACTATATCTAGCCGGTATCTCTCAACCTCACGCACCAACTCAGGCTCCTTCCCCGCCAGTGAGGTAACGTTCCAAGTTCCAAAAGCCAGTTTCAGCAACCGAGGATCAGAACGCCAAGGCCCACGCCTTCGGACACTGCCCGATCCACAAAGCACCAAACCCCTACTACTGCCCCTCCCATTGGTGGTGGGTCGATGGGAGGGGGGACTCATGTATCTCCTTCGGGCTGGGCTCGACCCGGCACCATGAGTATATGCCCGGCCACCAGACGCTCGCTGGCGAGCCCCTCCCCCAGGCCTGGCTCCAGGGTGGGGCCCCGGTAACCCTGTTCCGGGCAGGGTACACAAGTCCTGTTTTTGTGTTTTCATAGGGGTTATTATGGGTCTATATATATATAGGTCAGAGGTGAATGGGCAGACTGGTTCTAATATATAACCTATATATATATATATGTGTGTGTGTGTGTGTGTGTGTGTGTGTGTGTGGGTGGGTTGGTGTAGAAGATTAACACACACACTCACTAGGAAATGAAATAGTTGCAGATAAAAAGTCAAAATTAAAAAGTCTTGACCATAGATAATGCAAAACATTGCAATTGAAAGTATCAAGAAACATGGTCCAATGAATGTTTCACTTTAATTGTACACTGGCTGAGTGAAGATCTTCATGTGGAAGTTCTCACCTTTCACTCGGTGACAGAAGGCACATAAGAAGATGACGCTCATTTGGACCAAACACACAGACGTCAGGACTATAATGATGATCCAGTGGAGCACAGGATCTGGAGGAGGATCAGAATCTGACTGTACTGAAGAGCCGTTTCTCTGAAGATACCCATCTGAAACACACAAACACAGCAGGACAGTTACCTGCTGTTAGCACTTCCGTTACCCTCCCAAATCACAGTGTACTGGGAGGAGATGATTATAATGTAGCACTTATTCTGATTTACCAAGACTTAGAAACACTGCCAAAAGTGAATATTTCATAACAAATATTTTAAAATGATACATTTCTGACATATTATGTCAAAATAATGTCTAATTTTCTCAAAATCCATCCATCCATCTTCTAAGCCACTTCTCCTTCAGGGTCGGGTCGCAGAGGGTGCTGGAGCCTATCCCAGTGGTCATCCAGAACGCAGGATACAGCCTGGACAGGTCACCAGTCCATCGCAGGGCAGACAGAGACAGTTGCTCACACCTAGGGACAATGTAGCATGTCCAGTTGGCATGACGGAGGAAACCCACGCAGACATGGGGAGAACATGCAAACTCCACACAGAGAGGACCCCGGTCACCCGGCCAGGGAATCGAACCCAGGGGAATCATTGTGAGGCAACAGCGCTACCCATCACGCCACTGTGCCGCCCTTATAATCACAAGTCATTTTTCTGACTATTTCTGTTATTTTGTCTTACTAAGACACCACCTTGAGCAGTGGAGGGCACCGACTTGTGGTGGGCTGGGGGCTGAGCTGTTTTAGAAGGGCATTTTGTCGGGGCGCTTCTGGAAAAGTTAATTTCACAAGGTTTTCAGTACATGAAAATACCTTATATTATTCTGTATGCAGGATCTGATCTAATTGATTAGATTAAGATCTAATTGAAATGATACAAACTTGAAGTATCATCTATTTTTCTTGCTCCAAAAACAGACCTAGTTCTAATAATTGTCCCACTATTCAAACACTTTATTGACCCAGTTATCAGTAAAAAGTATATGTTTTTATTATTATTATTATTTATTAAGAAACTGAAAAATATGCAGTCTAATTTCATCTTCTTTTATTCACACATGTACTTTCTTATTAAAGTTTCATTTTCTGGCACAGACAGATTTTGATATTGACTCAAATTTTGATATTAGATTATAAAGGAAATTTGTTCAATCGAGTGTGTCTGTGGTCACCAATTAAGCATATAAGCAGGTGTGTGTCCAAAACCCTAGCCCCTAAATTTACACTCTAAAATTATATTTATTTTTTTTCTGAATTTTTTAAAAGATCTTGTTGATTTATTTTAAAGTGAGTCTGAAAGATTTGAATTGATCAACAGCTTAATTTTTAAATGAAAAACTCCATTTAAAAAATTCTGTGAAAGAATCACCCCGCAGGCTTGTTAATGCCAGGTGTGAACCCAGACTCTGTCCTGTGTGGACCTGGACCTATAACCGAAAAAACTATGGAGAATTATTTAATTTTGACGGGGTGGTGCTGTTTCAAATCAGTGTAACTTCCCTAAGCTTTACAGTAGCTTTAGCGGCCGGAGACTCACAGACCAATGGCATGCGTCATAAATATCACCCGTGACACAACTCAGCAAATCAGATATGTGCATTACGATGAGCTCCGAGACTCAAGTGAGCAACGCTCACACAGGGAAAGGATGAGGCAAGAAACAGCAGTCAGAGAAGAAAGTGAGTTAGAGGGAAGTTATTCCACATGATGTAATCTAAAAAGAGAAAACAATGTTGTGGAAATTTGACTGAATTGGACTTTATTTGATCTGATATTCAGTTGTTGACTGTATAAGATGTTGATATTCCTACTCGGCTACTTCAGTAAACAGTATATGGCACTGAGTCACGATGCAAGTTAGACGTTATGATGTTCTGGACCTTCGCTTGAGGAAATTTTCTTTAACTGGACCTTATTGAATTTTAATTAAATACCCCTCTTCTACAGGGAACAGACCTTAATATGGCATTTTTCTCCAGATTGAATGCAGTTTCTACTTATTTACTGAGTTTACCATTCTGGAAAATAGTAAGTCATAAAATATAAAATGTGTCATAAATTGTGGTGGTACAAAAGTCATGTTTTCTTTTTTAACATGTTAAATTCAGCAAATAAAATGTGCAGACATTTGATGTTTGATGTTTTACATAAAATGTGGGCTGTGAAAACATGAAACATTTTATATTTTATGTATTATTATTATTATTATTATTGTTGTTTTTAGTCTCTTTCTGAAACTCAGTAAATAAACAGAAATTGTGCACTAATTTGCAGTTAAAGTCCATATTTAAATCAGGACATTTGAATGTTTTGCAAATGAACCAATAACAGTAAGATATCCTAAATTAAATAAAGTATTAGCACCAACCTGGAAAGGTCAGTCTGACAGCTTTTCCAAACTGAATGGGCTTTGTGTTGTTTCGACCTCCACAGTAATAGAGACCCAAATCAGACTCATCAACACCAATAATCATTAAATGTACTGAACCGGTGTTTATAGTTCCATCATAGTGACTCCCATTCACATTATAGCTGAGGAAAAAAGAGCCATCCAGTTTGCTTTTTCTGGCAATTATCAACAGCTTCAGCTTCATCTCCTCTGAGCTCTGGTGGTACCACAATATCTCATAATCTGCGGTGATGTCACAGTGCAGGGTGATGTTTTCTCCAGGAGGGCCAGATCTGAGGTCAGCTGAAGCTCTCTGAAGAAGACATAATCTACAAGTTCCTGAAAGAGGGAGAAGAACAAGAAGGTAGTTTGTTTAAATAAACAGATCAAAAACAAAAAAAATCTAAATTTCGAACAGATGAAGAATGCAAAAGCATTTGTGACTCCACTGATAAAAATGTGGTGTTTAACATATAGTGAGCACATCCTGCTGTCATGTAAATTTACAGATTCAAAAAAGAAGGTCCAGCTTGATGTTTAGATCTCAAATGATCTTAAAATCAACACTATACTAATGAAGATGTGATGATAACAGGAGATAAATCGCTGATGTCCTTCACCAAGTTTTGACCAAGTTTTCTTTGAATTCTCCGTCCATCATTGGATTCATCCGCTCAGGGACCAAAGCACAACCCACATTACAGAATTTTTTTTGGGCATTGAGTGCAGTAACTCATTTCCAACAGAGAGGGCTCCAAATTCCCAAATCTTACACAGTGTAGCTTTAAGTAATTCAAATAATAACCAATAATGACTTTTTTGTTATATTTCTGGTTACGTTTCAGTGCCTGGGGCAGTCTGACTGGCATAGGCCAATACAAGTTCAAATGTCCTGAGCTATCAATGCCCCCATTAGCTCTTCAGAATCATTTGTACAGCGAAGTTAGGAAAATGTCACAATATGAGCAAATGTGTGCACCACTCATTCAGCATGACAGGGAGTGTTAGAGTCATCTGAATGGGAATGTGGTGTAGTGTGGAGCTCCCCCCAAGTGCACTCCCTGTTTATGCAGTAGAAATGAGGATACGGGTCACTGTGGTGCCATTTCTAACACTGCATGGGCAGTCATCACGCCTGTTTTCTCAGGAACATTTGACTGGTAATCGAAGTTCAGAGGTGACAGAAGTACACAAGTCTCTTACTTGAGTAAAAGTGCTAGTAATCTATTAAAAAGGTTAACATATGACTTTTTTACTCAAGTAAAATTGTAAAAGTACATGCTCTTACCTTTACTTAAATAAAAAACAAAAATATTTCTTTAAAAATCATTTAAATTATACATTTTTTAAACAGGATTTTTTTTAAATAAAGATTTTTTATTGAGGGTGAGAGGTACACGTCCATGAAATTGAGCACATATAATTGTTTATACTAGATTTGTATGCATTATCATCCACAAAACTGCATTCGTCTAGAGCACCCACCTCGTTTACATAATTGATTTCCTTTACAATAATTTCAGATGGACATTGCTGGAATCTCTAAGGAAAAAATTCATTTTTATTTTAGCAGTTGATACTAAACACCAGATTTTAATTTCTGTAAATATGGGCAAGGCCAGAGTGGGACATGTTTTGAGACCAGGAGTTACATTATGCAGACCAGCCAACCCAAAACTACACACACAAAGCATTAATGTCCTGCGATGTCATTACACCAGGCTATAGGCTACACCTAACAGCAATGCAGTCACCTCTCTGCATATTCCAACACTTCAGCTCTGAACATAGGTTACTGCCAGTCAGACGCAATGAAGACGACAAGTTAAAAATCAACACCTGAAGTGGGAAAAAGAGGAAAAACATCACTGCAGTCTTAAAAATCTATTCAGCATATTGCCAAAGCGGGCATGAAGCATTTATATGGTCGAATTATGTCTTACCTGTGAAGACTCGATGCGCTAGAGTAGCATTAGATGTTTGCTTTGACATTTTCAAACCCTTGCCAGCTTTTGTAGTAGAAGATTATTCGATAAATACCAAATTCGCGGAAAACTGACAGCAATTTTGACATTCATGCATTTTTTTTTGACATACTTTAAAACACTTTAAGGCACAGATGTACTTTTGAACATCATTACTTAATCTTTTAACCACATTCAAACACCGACACACTGATAATGAATTGCGGGTTTGAAGCAAATGTAATAAGCTCTGTAGAGCTGCCTGTTTTGTTGAGCCAGTACTAAATTGGGTAACTTTGTGACCAGAATCTCAAAGTCACGCTCATCTCTTTTGGCTTTGGTTAGCTTGTTATTTAAATTACACCATTCCACTTTAAAAAGTCCTGCTAGTGCCTGTACAGGCATCTGATTAGTGACATCAGTCACACTGGGAGAGCACACATTTCTGACACAATGACCTCACTGAGGGAGTTAATGGTCATTATATGGGCGGCCTACTCTTTGCTTTGCAACAGGGGCACACAAATGACCCATAACTGTAGCATGCACCCCTCATCTAAGTCCAGCCAGGCAAGATTGTTCAGCCCAGTAGAAGAGCCTGAGTGGACTCAAACTTTGAAACACATGTTGCCATGTCACTGGCCCCAGCCTAAAGGTTAAAGACATAGGGCCCTATGAGGCCAGCATTTGTTTACTTATAGCACAAGAGTTTACATAATTGTTGCATTTTTGTTTCTTATTCAATGGTTTTTCCTTTATTTTTTTTACCCAATTGGGATGGTGTGGGACTCGAGTTGGACCAGAGTGATGGAAAAGCAGCCAACAAGTGCTCAGCACCTCTGGGAACTCCTTCAAGTCTGTAAGAAACCCATTCCTCATGAAGCTGATTGAGAGAATGCCAAGAGTGTGCAAAGCTGTCATCAAAAGGCAAAATGTGGCTACATTGAAGAGTCTAAATTGTGAAACATATTCTGGTTTGTTTACTTTATCTTTCCATATGTGTTCCCTCATAGTTTTGATGTCTTCAATATTCTACAATGTAGAAAATAGTAAAGAAAAACATTGAACGAGAAGGTGTATCCAGTCTGTATTAGCCAGTTTAACAGTAGCCCCTGGGTCTAGTATGGAGACCTTCCATCACCCCTCATACATACGATGTAGGCCTTTCACACCCACATCATGACCGTCTACTTCACTGGTATATGCTGAAACATTTTGGCCTATCTTTGAAGAAGCTGACATCTGAGCCTCACATCAGCAACAGCCCGTTTCCATGACAGGTGCTGCACTGGTTTGGGTGCAGTGACAGAAAACATGCTACACCTCTTTTGTTCATCCCACTGCTGCCACCAGTGCAACAGAGCTTTTGTTTTTTTTTTTTTTTCCTTTTTTCTTCATAAAACAAGAAACGAACATGGACACAGGAATAGCCTGTAAACAACTCTCTTTACTTTTCTTTCCCACCTCTTTTCAGCACATCTCTGCCCTACAGCACCACAAGAAGGATATTCACCATTCACAACCACTTCATAAAAGAGATTTATGCATTTATAAATTATAAATTTATGCAGTTCAGTGTCTCAAAACTGAAATTAAAGCATAAAGAAAATTAACATTTGGATAAAAAAAAGAGATGGAATCATTTTAACAACGTTTCATCTAAATCAAAGTAACTACCCATTTCACTGCGAAACGCTATGGTAGCCCTTTTGGTTCGGGATGTCAGTCAAATTGCTCAATGAGAGCAGAAGACTGGAAGAAGTAGTCCACTGGTGGTGCTGCCCTGCTCAGGTGGGCCTCTTTTTCTTATCTTGCCTTTCTTTCTGCCACTCAACCCGTCAAAGCTGCAGCCCCAAGTCTTCACAGCTGAAATTGAGGTTTGCTTACTTCAGCCGCTGTGATGCTATGCTTGAATCTGTTGTCCTGTGAGCTGCCGACTCTCAGAACTGCGTCTTCTGATGCTGTGGGGGCTTGGGGTCTGCCAGACCACTTCCTGTCAGAGTGACTTTTGATGGTGTTGGAAGCTTTTCACAGACATGCTGTGTTTTAGCTTCTCCAAAAGAAAGACTTTCAGGGGTTATAGTGATCTGTCTGTTTTCCTTTGTTAATTGCCTTTTTCTCAAGATCACAACAGCAAAATCTACGACATTCCGCAGCGCAGTACTGCCCAGTTACTGCCCCAGAGGGTTTAGTCTGCTCCAACACTGCTTTTATACACAGAGGGTTAGTAAGTGGTCAGTGAAAACGGGGCACCTGTAGAAGTTGTTTGCATCGTCTTTCAGTGATGGATGTACTTCGATTGCTGCAGAACAGCTTTAAGTTGTTAACCGATGGCGCATTCCTTTTCACTGTTTTTCAGTTTATTGTTCAGATCATGAAACAACAGTGAGATCTAAGGACTGGAAAAAAGAACTGCAGCCATTTTAAACAATAATGATCATCTCAAATAAATGTGTGATTACATAATTGTGACAGGCTTAGCCACAGTGTAGATACACCAGTGTTCATGGAATGCTAGCAGGACCCAGCAAATCTAGTTAGGAGTTGTTTAAAGTTGTCGGTGCTGAAAATTTCAACAGCATATAGGTGACATCACTGATGACATCACACAAAAATACAAAAAAATAAAGTTTGCATCACACAGAACCTGTCATACAGTGCTATAACGAAGTGATGATGAGTGATGATGACCGCTGTGTCACATCCAGTAACACAGTAAGAGAAACGCCCACCGAGTGGGAGAGATAACGGTTGATCAGTTATCATTAAGTAGGTTATTTTTATGTTTGAGTACAATATTAGGCCACTTTGGGGCTCAGAACTGACCTGTAACTCATAAACCTTCCGTCTTTGACTCTCAAAATGTGTGTGTTTGAGTGACACGGCACCAAAGCAGCCAACAGTTTTAGGGTGTTCACTTTAACATAAATTGCTACTGCAGATATGAAAAACACTCCATTTTTTCATTTTCAAATTTTCTAAATTCTAGTTTTGCGGCCCCCTCAGCACCCCTACTTCCCGGCGTGTGCTGAATCATGTAGAACTGAATACCAGACACTCAATTTTTGTCTTTAAACCATGTTCAATATCTATGAAAGTCACTGTAAAAATATGATGTATGATATGATTGTGGATAAATCTTCCATTCTCACTCAATTTAGTCTCGCTGAATTCCTAAAAAGTATTTTGAAATATTCATACATGGAATTTGCTCGAGTCCTTCATATACTAAGTGTGTGTTTGTGTGAATGTGGCCATAATCGTACAAGAAAAAACACTGACTTGTGTGTAACGTATTGAAAAATAGAATATAGCTCTATATGACTTAGGTAAAGAAAACGCTTACTGACCGTATGACATAACATTAAACACTAGTTTTAGGCCGGCGTGCCCCTGAAACTCAACGATACGAGATAGCCCCTTCTAATTACCATCGAAGGGTACTGGAGTGTCTGGGGACATTTATTTCTATTTTATATCAATTGATGTGTGAATAGATGAACTTACCAAACAGCAGCTGCAGAATGAACCCAGTCAGGAGTTGAAGCATTTCTCTCTGAGGTCCTGCACTTATCAAGAACGAAGCAAGACTAGCACATCCCCCGCATCCTGTTTCTTCTGCAGCCTGCAACACCCTACAAATGCAGCAAAGCGCTAGGTACGTTCAAAAAGTGAAACAATAGAAATAAGTAGGCAGGATGTTGATTTTGATCAAATATAGAAATAAAATAGAAATGTGAAAAAGAATGAATTTTTTAATTTCAATTTTTGCGTATTTGTCACACAGTGAATGTTTCAGATCATGAGACTACCTTCAATATTAGACAATGCTAACCCAAGTAAACACAAAATGCTGTTTTTAAAAAACGATTCCATTTATTGAAGGAAAAATATCATTATCCTACCTGGCCCTGTGTGAAAAAGTAAGTGCTCATACATACTGCACCAAAGAAATGAAGTGCATCTCTGGGGTTCACCATCTCGACGAACAGTAAGGTCAACAGGAACAATCCAGGACCACTAAAGAAAAGTGAATGAAGAGGGCCAGAAGAGAGGACTGTACAGTATTTAAGGCTACTTTCAGATTATAAGCCTTATTGCTCAGTACTGCTTTTATGCTCTGATCCAATTTCTCCGACTTCACTGTTCACATCCGTGCGGGAAGGTGGAGCCAACCACTTCATTAAGTACATCACCATGTTTCTATACTCACTATTTTATCAGCTCAAACTGGCAATACCCATGTTAGAAACCCAGGGAGCTATGGGACAAGCCTCTCAGTAAGCCTGCTGAGCACTTACAGTTGACTGGGGCAGACCTAGCAGGACAGAGAATTCACAAACTGACTTGTGGCAGACGTGGCATCCTAAGACAGCGCCATGTTTAAAGTCACCGAGCTCATCAGTATGACCTGCTCTACTGCCAACGTTTGTCTAAGAAGACTACAAGACTATTTTAATGAATTCTGGATTTAGGTGCTCTGTAAGGGGAAAAAATAAGGTCTTACTCCAGTTGATAGTGTAACCAGAGATGGTGCAAAATAATGCAACAACCCTGCCTTGTTCCATGCTGGAGTGGAAATTAAACAGATTTGTCACTGATAGTGAGAACTGCTGATTTGGGAGAGGTATATAACAGAAATAATCAACCAATATCAAGACCTTTACTTAACTAGCTCTATTTAACACATATTATCTTATCCATACCATGGAAGCTGACGAGTGGAAAACTGCTTTTTACAACGGATTTTGTCACAAAGCAGCTTTACAGAATTTCGGAAAAGACAAAGTTTTAACAGGACTGTCAAAGCTGTTACAAACTGGCCTGTTCCCACTACCATTAAAGAACAGCAATTTTTAGGATTTGCCAACTTCCACAGAAGATTCATTAGAAACGATAGTACCTTAGCTGCCCCACTTGCATCACTCCTTAAAGGAGGCCCCAAAAATTTTGTTTGGATCCCTCAAGCTGAACTTGCTTTTCAAAGACTGACAGATGTGTACATTTGGCATCCCTTTACTTCACCCTGACCCAGAAAACCATTTTCTGTTGAAGTCGAAGCTTCTGATGTAGAAGTAGGAACCATTCTTTCTCAAATCTCAGGTAATTGTAATAAACTACATCTGGTCACTTTTTACTCTCATAAGCTGACTTCTGCTAAATGGAATTATGGTATTGGAGAGAGAGTACTTCACTATCAAATTACACTGGCTTGAGGGTGCTAAGTTTCTATTCCTGGTCCTGATTGACCACAAAAATCTTGAATATTTACATAGTGCCAAACAACTGAACCCCCACCAAGCCCAATGGTCCTTATTCGTTTCCCATTTTCAATTTACTATTATTTATAGACAGTTCCTGCAACACTGAAATGGATATCACGTAAGTTTCAAAACAAAACTGAGAAAGAAACAAAGGATCCACCTTCTAACATTATGGCTCTGAGTGCATAGTGGCCGCTGTTAGGTGGGAAGTAGACAATGAATAGATCAAGCCCTAGAATATTCACCTAGCCCCCCACAATGTCCTCAAAACAAGAAATATGTCCCAGTTGAATTTAGGGATCAAATAATTACCTGGGCCTATTCAACTCTCACCTCTGGTCACCCTAGAGAAACACGTACACAACACTTACTGAGCACTTGATAGTGGTGGGAGAATATGGTAAATGTAAAACTCTGAAGACTCTACCTGCCAGGAAATTGGCTTCTTTACCTGTTTCTGTCCATCCTTGGTCACATATAGCCATAGACAGACCTACCACAGTCACAAGGAATGACAACCATCATGACAACAATCGACAGGTTTTGTTGAGTGGTTTGATTCATTCCATTAAATAAGCTACCATCAGCCTTTGAAACTGCTGAAACTATGTTTGATCATGTTTTTAGATATTTCAGAATATCTGAGGACATTGTATATTACAGAGGCCCTCAGTTGGCCTGTGAAAGGGGTAATCATAAATTGGGAAAATATCTTAGACTTACAGCCATGAAAACCAATCTGAGTGAACCTGATTTTTACCTATGACCTAAAACGTTCCTATTAGCTTAATTAAAAGGAGAGAACCAGAAGGACACACAGACACGGCAGCACTCTGAAACAGTTTGGCATCCCTCCGCTCCACCGTCCACAAACCTGAGTGACTGCGTGCGAGCAGCGGGACGACAGCACCAGTGTCTCAGTTTACTATAATTCCCTGTGTCCATGGACCCCTGGATCTGCTGCCTTTATCTAAGGGGGAACATTAGCTACCAAAAGCTGAACTGAACAAGTGAGTTTTCAGCCTAGTCTTAAAGATTGAGACTGTGTCTGAGTCCCGAACAGTTTCTGGAAGATCATTCCAGAGTTTGGGGGCTTTATAAGAAAAAGCTCTTCCCCCAGCTGCAGCTTTCTGAATTCTGAGGACTATTAATAAGCCAGTGCTCTGTGATCTGAGCAGTCGTGATGGCTCATAATGAGAAAATAAAGTCTTGTCACCTTCAGTAATCTTCATTCCTCTGCCACACCAGATTCCTTGGGGGTTACTGTCACACCTCCTGTCAAGGATGCCTCCTTTCTCTGTTCTCTTTCTCCAGCGGGATCAACTGAGTTCATGGACTATTTACATGGACGTTTCACTTCCCTGAGGTCTCTTTGGTTATGGATGTTAAGCTCTCGTTTGACCTTGGACTGTTACGACTACCCTCCTCGTGTTTCTCCTCTAGGTGATTTGATTCCTAACACAGAGAAGAAATGTCTCAATATCAGAGTCCAGTAAGTGGCATCTGGTGGAATAAAGATGTGTCCTATTGATTAGTTAATATATTTCCACAGTCTGACCTTATTTTATAGATTGCCTAGCTTGCCTGTAACTCCTTTAGTGACCTGGCTAAAAGTTTACTTTTTGCAATATCTAATTTGCACGTAGCCACCAAGCTCACTAAGTTTTATATGAGTGTCCTTTAAGAATATAACATCTACCGAAAAAGACTAAATGTGCAAGGACTCAACTTAGTTTTATTTGGTGTCCCATTGTCAGATGTAATACCTGCCTTTGTCACCAGAGGTCAGCCTCAGCTGAGTACTGACCTGCTTCCTAGAGACACCTTAACCTCTCTCACGTGCAGCTCATTAACCTCCATTTATAAGGACCCTGGATCTCTGTGAAGTATTGCCAGTTCATCTGTGAACTCCCTTTGGTACCTTTTCTGTGTTGTGATCTATTCTGGTTTTTTTTTTTTTTTTTTTTTTTGTTTGCTTGTTTGGGTTTTTTTTTACCTTTTGGACTGTCTCTGTTTTTTATTATTTTGATACTGTGTTTTTGTAAGGGGGAGCGAGGAGGCGGACGCACACGCTGAGATATGCGAGATTTATTACGGGCAAATCCAGGGTCGTGGTCATAACAGTCCAGGGTCAAAGAGCCGATACGTATAGATTGGGGGACAGACATGACAAAGAACCAGAATCCACATCAAACAAAGACCAGATACAATGAAACAACGATACAAAGACTGGCAAACACAGGGCTTAAATACACAGAACAATGAGCGACAGGTGAAAACAATCAGGGGCGGAGTTACAAACCAAAACAAGAACACATGGACAGGACTGGGAGGGGCCAACCGTGACAGTTTTGAGTAAACAGGAATTATGGGGTTCAAGCCCATCTGTAGAGCCTTCATTACACCCATACACTTAACATTCAAGCAGGCAAATGTGATATTCCCATTCCCGATAACTTAAATGGTTTAGTGGCATGATTGAAAGAAGACATTATTAAACAGACTGGACTGTAATCCCTGTAATAGCGAACAAACCAATAAATTCCTACATATTCACGGAGACAGCTGGGCAAATCAGCAACACCACCCTAACCTACTTTAAGCTCCAAATATAAAGTCTTCACACCCCTAGATCGCGTGGAGTTTTGATCACACTGTGAAAAAGCCTGATGTTTTTCCATCACCTCAGAAGTATAGGTGGGGAAGATGTAGACCACATGAAGAAAGAGAAGTGAAGAGTTATTAGCCAAATAACATAAAGCTAAGTGCCCTGTCTCCACATATGTTTTAAAGCTTCCTATTCTGGCAGCAGGGAGTGGATGGAAAGAATGAGTTTTACTTGTAGCTTTTCGCAGTGGACTGAATTCCAAAGTTCTCACAGAACTAGCCTGGGAAGATGAAGGACTTTCTCTAGATCGACTCATTGCTCTCACCATGTGTTTGAATCAGCTTTTAGATAAGCTTAAACATTCTAACATGGCCAGCTCATTGTTTTCTACACACAAACCAGCCAAGCTCAGCTCCAGGGATCTACAGGATCTGACATGTAGATATCACCCTCAAACCAATGGACAACGTGAAAGAGTAAAGTTTTGAGAATATTCTGTCTTCACGCTCCTTCTGACTAGTTGAAACTCTCTTGTGAGTTTAGCCACAGGGCCGACTTCTTTCCAGCATATCATTAAGTTATTAACTACAAGTGGCTCAGGGCACAGCTATACCCAGTATTACCCACTGACGCCTTGCAGTCGATGATTAGATACTACATAGTAAAAGAGATTTGGGAGGAGACTCACCAATGTGTGTAAGAGCTACTGCAGTGGAACCAAGCTCTGTTCAGATCATTGTTGGGGAGCTACTCCTTCCTACCAACCTGAGGACGGGGTATGGCTTTTGACCAGGGATTTCAGGTTTGGGGAGGGATGCAGGAAGCTCGCTCCTAAACACACTGGTCCATTTAGAATTCTAAAGAAAATCAATATTGTTACTTACCAGTAACTTTATGTGCCTCCTCCTTAGATGATCTTATTGGGCAAGAAAAAAGAAGAAACAGAGTAAATGACTAGCAAAGCATATCTAATTTGTTTACTTAGTGATCTGAAGATAATTTACACCTGTACACCAACAGGTGGCGCCATGAACTTGCTAAAGGCGTCTGAAGGGTTCTTTTGAGTGATGCTGTAGATCAGTGGTCATCAGCCAAGCTCCTGCTCCTTGAGATCTACGTTCAAATGCTGAAACACTGTGTTTAGTTTTCTCAAGCATGACGTTGTGGACTACAGGAAGAACAGGGGTTCATCCTCCTCAGCCGCCTGAGGTAAAAGAGGCACTATTGTGCCTTCTTTAACACCCATGTGGGGTGTTCGGTCCATGTCAGATCCTCTGGGGCTGACCCTCTCTACAGTGGCTCCATCGATGCTCTTTCTATGTTTGAAATAATGAAATATTAATTAGCTCTAGTAAAGCAGTGACTGCACGCAAAAGATTTGCAATATGTGCTTTTAAGAGAAATTAGGAAAAGAAAACTTATTTGAAAACGCTTGTAAAATATACCAAAGTGCTGATAAACGGATGAAATATCTGTTTAACCTCAGTACGGTCAGTATTTACTATTAGCCTTGATAAATAAGTGTTTTATTAATTCCTGCTATATTGTGCTTTTAGAAGGAAAATGTGTTTGATGTGAGGCAGAAATGAAAAAGAGCAGTGACTGCCCCTTTTATCTTACTTTGACCACTAAAAGACTCTTAATCTTATTTAGTACATTTCTATTCTCTTCTAATGCCAAAACAGGGCTTTAGAAAATCTGACATTAACTAGTCTTTTTAAATTCCAGTATTACTTTAATTTTAATTGCTTTATAGTCTTATAAACTTAGTCTTACCATCTACTGAAAGCTCCACACTCTTTTAGTACGGATGGATCTCTTTGTTCGTCTCACCTGCAGGAAGCTTTCATAGACGCCTTCATCAGCAGGTCAACTCCAGTGAACATTCCCCCTCAGCAGGTGATCTTCAGGAACGTCTACACGTTGTTCATACCCTCACTCTGATAATAGATCTCCACCCCTTTGCTCTAACACTGTCTCAGAAATGGTTTGTTACTCAATGTGAGGATTTTGGGTGGACACATTTCTCCAGTCACATGGCAGAACAGCTGAGGAACCCATTTAAACCTCATTTAGCCAGATAACTGCCAGATAAGCCCAAATTTGAAAAGTGTACAATAAGAAATTCCCTCAGTTTTTGTCCTATTGGCAGGCTTGAATTTGAGCTTAAGTTGTCTGGATAAGCTAAGAAGTTCTGTTTTGTGAAATACTTCCTTGCAATGTCATATCATTGTTTTTGTTGTTCATCAGGAGACAAATTCCCAGTGGTAATATTGTTTGCCTTTTAGTTAAGTATCATTTAAAATGTATCTAGTTCCAATGCGGAGTTCATAATGTTTGCACAAGGTATTCGTTCTGTCAGTGGTGGTTGGTTAGTGTAGTGGTTAACACCTCTGCCTTATACACTGTACATTAGGGTTCAATTCCCCACCAGGGCAGCACCCTACACTGTACCAATAAGAGTCCTTGGGCAAGACTCCTAACACCACCTTCGCCTACTTGTGTAAAAATGATCAAATTGTAAGTTGCTCTGGATAAGAGTGTCAGCCAAATGCTGTAAATGTCAGCACGTTTGCATTTGTTTCTTCAGAATGCACATGAACTTATGAAGCATACTGTAAAATATTAATTACCTAATTACTGATTATTTTCAAGTTATGATCAAAACCCCAGACATTTGTGTGGAACTACAGAAATACAAACAATGGTAAACTGTAGACATTTATTAACCATAATTTTACCTCATGCTGTAGCTCAATGTAAGAAACAAATTTTCAAGTATAAATTATTAATGTTGATACATGACTAAAACAGAAGATATGTTATGATTTGAATGTGATGATTGTTGTGTGTATAGTATTGTGTAACGAGAAATATCCTTAAATATACATTTTTGCAATCCCATTGTTTGACATTAAAACACATGAAAAAAAGTCAGAAATGCAGAAATGTAAATCAAATATATTGTTGCTGTCAGAAGAAAACCTTCCAAAATGGTATGTCCATTTTTATCGTTTTTTGACAATCTGAAAATGCCTGTTTACTTTTACATTATATGTAAATTTCATGATGAATGGACCAAAAGAAAAGACCCAAAATGACCCAAGAAATGACCAAAAAGTCTGGTTCCATTGACTTACATTAAAAGTAAAGTAAGTTTTTTCCTTCTCCTGTAAAGTTACCATTTTGGAGATACAAGGATTTGTTCTGACAACAACAATAAATCTGATTTCTCCATAAGTACACCATATAATTTTATAAGAACATTTAAATAGGAAAAAAAAACATAAACAAGCAAGTTACTTGAACATCAGTAACTTCTTAATGTTAACTTTAGAATGATCTGCTCTTTGTGTGTAAACTTTACTCACATTCTTTGACTAAAGGTCCATTCTGGTAGTTCACCAGTAGACAGGCAACAGTGTAAAGCCCATGATGCTTAGAGGGATCTCTGTATCAAAGAGTTTGTGCTCTTTCACTCTGCATATCGGTCTCTCCACGTGAACCCAAAGTCGGGCAATTGACTTTGTCTCCCCGACCTCGGAGGATGGCACCTGGGATCTCCTGGACAAGAAAGTAGGTCTGTGGACATTGCATGGCACACAGTCATCCACAAGAAAGCCTTTGTCCACCACTGTGGCCATCCCTGGTGTTAACATCTGCACAGTCCCTGACTCCTTCAGAATTTGCTTGTCGCTGATAGAACCTGCGTACAAGATCAAGTTGATTACACCATGAGGTGCCAATCAAGCAAGTGTAGTAAAGCAGAAGAAGATGAGAAGATGGTGTTTGACAGCATTGCTCTGTGCAATCAATGATGACTTGTGTATTTGCATAGTCCTTGAATTCATCAGGGAGGTGAGCCTTGACTGCATTCTCAGTCATCTATATGCACACAGATCCAAGCACTGTGTACAGGTAATTTGCCCATGTTATCAGAAATCGACTGACAGTGGACTGACTGATGTTAAATCTGTAGGCCAGGTCCCTCTGGTTCAGTCCCAGGGAGAGGTAGGTCATAAATAAAAAAAAAATCATCTGTGGGTTGCAGGGATTGTGACTGAAAGAGAATAAAAACTAATTCAATGCATAAATCACATGAATATGAGCAAAATCCTTTTTTCACTGCCCTTGCTCTGGTGACACATAATATGTTGCTAGTCGATGGTGCTATAAGGCTCCAAAATGCCATAAGATGTTTGTATGTTGCAAACCTGAGTGATGCAGAAAATCTTACTTATAATGATTTGTTAGTGTCATGTTAGTATGATAAGCAAGAAAAGTGAATAAGAGCAAGTTATCAGACCCTGTGGTGAGTTCAGATGTTTTTACCTAGTCCAGAAGGATGTTTAGTTTGACTAAGACCAGCTTAGACCAGTGGTTCTCCAACCTGGTCCAGGAGGCCAATTGTCCTGCATTTTTTCATGTTTTCCCTGCTCCCAACAAACCTGATACAAGTAATTAACTTATTACCAGCCCATTATTGAGATAAAGGAGCTGTGCTACAGCAGGAAAAGCACTGAAATGTGCAAGGCAGTGGGCATCCAGGACCAGGTTTGAGAAAAACTAGCTTAGATCATCTGCAAAGCAGCTATTAGCACTAATACTTCTTCATACCTCTGCACCAACATGCTATATATGAATAAAAACTTCATTATCTTTAACCTACTTTATATAAAGCATATTTCTACATCAAAAGATGCATATCCCCTCAAACAGAAGTGTTTTTTCACCAATAAATCTTAAATTTGAGACCTAGACTTCTCCACGTCTTTACGCAGCTCATTGGCCTGCTGGAGTGCTAGATCGAGGGCTGCGGGATTGAGGACGGTGCAATAATCGTGGTCAGCCAGGTGATTCTCTTCCACTGGTTCCTCATCACCCACAGACGGCCGCTTTCTCCTTTCCCAAACGCTTGGCCTCTGTACTGGGACATTGTAGTTGATCCATTGAAATAGAACTGTAACAGCTCCCTTGCGAAGTCTCTGACATCCGTCAGCATTCAGTGGTTCAATGAGATCCTCTTGGAGGAAATGTCGGCTGCACACCCTTTTATGTTTGGTAACAACAAACTTTTCAAGATGAATATTTAAAATCCACTTCTTACACTGTGATGGACGTGGTGATGACCTACTCTGTGATGGCTGAGTAGAACCACACCATCAGCTCCTGGGGCAGGTTGAACTTCCTCAGCTGATGCAGGAAGTAGATCTTCTGCTGGGCTCGCTTGATGATGGAGCTGATGTTGCTGTCCCACTTCAGGTCCCTGGTGATTGTTGTGCCCAGGAACTTGCAGTACTGTTCTGTCCAGGATGGTGAGCGCTGGCAGGGCTGGAGGGCTCTTCTTGAAGTCCACTGTCATCTCCACTGTTTTTGCTGTGTTCAGCACCAGGTTATTGTGGCTGCTCCAAAGGACCACCTGATCAACTACCCGTCTGTAAGCAGACTTGTCACCATCTCGGATGAGACCAATGACTGTAGTGTCGTCTGCATACTTCAAGATTTTGACTGTGGGGTCCATGGAGGTACAGTCATTCGTGTACAGAGAGAAGAGCAATGGTGAGACGACGCAGCCCTGTGGAGCACCTGTACTGATGGTCTGGGTGTTTGAGGTGAACGTTCCCAACCTCACCTGCTGCTCTTTGCAAGTGAGGAAGTTGGTGATCCACTGGCAGGTGGGGTTGGCACGCTGAGTTGGAGTAGTTTATTGTGTAGCTGTCCTAGGGGGACTGTATTAAAGGCTGAGCTGAAGTCCAAGAACAAAATGTTTGCATATGTTCCTGAGTGTTCAAGCTGTTGAAGAATAAGCTGGAGTCCCATGTTCACTGCGTCGTCCACCAACCTGTTTGCCCGGTATGCAGGGGGTCTAGCAGGGGATCTGTGATGTTCTTCAGATGGGAGAGCACCAGTCTCTCAAAGGATTTCATGACTACAGAGGTCAATGCAACGGGTCTATAGTCATTCAGTCCTGTGATGGTTGCTTTCTTGGGAACTGGTACTATGGTGGAACATTTGAAGCAGGAAGGTACGACACACAGCTCCAGTTATTTATTAAAGAGCGCTGTAAAGATTTGTGCGAGCTGGTCAGCGCAGACCCTCAGACAGGAGGGTGAAACATCATCTGGTCCTGGTGCTTTTCCTTTTTATCTCCTGAAGAGTCGATGCACATCCTTCTCGCAGATCTTCAGGTGGTGTTAGATATTTAATGTTCAAATGGATAAACTTTAGCGTTTGGGAACTGAGGACACTAGCGTTTTTTAGCGTTTGGGAACTGAGGACACAATGTTGGAGCTTTGTAGGTGGAATTCTTTCCCATTCTTGCTTGATGTACAGCTTCAGTTGCTCAGCAGTCCGGGGTCTCCGCTGTCGTATTGTGCACTTCATAACACGCCACACATTTTCAATGGGAGACGGTCTGGACTGCAGGCAGGCCAGTCTAGTACCTGCACTCTTTTACTACGAAGCCACGCTGTTGTAACACGTGCAGAATGTGACTTGGCATCGTCTTGCTGAAATAAGCAGGACGTCCCTGAAAAAGACGCTGCTTGGATGGCAGCAGATGTTGCTCCAAAACCTGTATGTACCTTTCAGCATTAATGGGGCCTTCACAGATGTGCCAGTTACCCCTGCCATGGGCACTAACACACCCCACACCATCAGAGATGCTGGCTTTTGAACTTTGCACTGATAACAAGAGTCAACAACAGTCCTTTTCCTCTTTGGCCCGGAGGACACGACGTCCATGATTTCCAAAAACAGTGTGAAATGTGGACGCGTCAGACCACAGGACACTTTTCCACTTTGCGTCAGTCCATCTCAGATGAGCTCGGGCCCAGAGAAGCCGGCGGCGTTTCTGGGTGGTGTTGATATGTGGCTTCGCTTTGCATGGCAGAACTTGCACTTGTAGATGGAGCGATGAACTGAGTTCACTGACAGTGGTTTTCTGAAGTGTTCCTGAGCCCATGTGGGAATATCCGTTACAGAATGATGTGGGTTTTTAATGCAGTGCCGCCTGAGGGATCGAAGGTCACGGGCATTCAATGTTGGTTTTCTGCCTCGCCGCTTACTTGCAGAGATTTCTCCAGATTCTCTGAATCTTTTGATGATATTATGGACTGTAGATGATGAAATCCTTAAATTCCTTGCAATTGCACGTTGAGAAACGTTGTTCTTAAACTGTTGGACTATTTGCTCACGCAGTTGTTCACTAAGTGGTGAACCTCGCCCGTCCTTGCTTGTGAACGACTGAGCCTTTCAGGGATGCTCCCTTTATACCCAATCATGACACTCACCTGTTTCCAATTAACCTGTTCACCTGTGGAATGTTCCAAACAGGTGTTTTTTGAGCATTCCTCAACTTTCCCAGTCTTTTGTTGCCCCTGTCCCAACTTCTTTGGAACGTGTTGCATCAAATTCAAAATGAGTGAATATTTGCAAAATTGCAAAATAAAGTTTATCTGTTTGAACATTAAATATCTCGTCTTTGTAGCGTATTCAATTGAATGTAGGTTGAAAAGTATTTGCAAATCATCGTATTCTGTTTTTATTTATGTTTTACACAACATCCCAACTTCAATGGAATTGGGGTTCTACATAAACAATAGCTATTGTTTACACATTTTCCTACACATTTAGGTTTAAATTTAAACACTAAAATACATAATGATAATGGATAGAATAATATCAGTAAGTGATGAACTGAAATTGTGTTATGAAAGAGTTTTGAAATTTTGTGTGATTATAATATTTCATATGTTAATTATGGACACTTATTTTATTCACCCTCTTCATACTCTCAGAATCCATTATGCTGCTTAGACACTATTTTAATATGCTGCAAGTGAAAGACTCTCTGTACTACACACCAGAACATTTGTGCCTTGTTGTGCACTGCTTGTTTACTGTGCTATTACATGTGGCTATCCCAGTGGTCACTGGGTGGATGGAAGGCAGGAAACACCCTGGACAGGTCATCAGGCCAACGCAGGGCGACACACACAGTTACACACACATACACACACACACGGGCAATTGAGCATGTGCCGGTGGCCTGATTGCGTGTCTTTGGACTGTAGGAGGAAACCCACGCAGACAGGGTGAGAACATACAAACTCTGGTCACCCAGCCAGGGAATCGAACCCAGGCCCTTTTTGCTGTGAGGTGGCGCTACCCACTGCATCATGTGCCACCCAGAACAACAGCTCTATATTATGAAATGTATCCATAAGTGAATATATACACTGACCAGCCACTTCATTAAGTCCACCTCCTTCTTTTTACACTCATTGTCCATCTTATCAGCTCCACTTACTCTATAGCTGCATTTTGTAGTTCTACAGTTACAGACTGTAGTCCATCTGTTTCTCTGATACTTTGTTACCCTGTTCTTCAATGGCCAGGAAAATAGGTACTATTTGGGTGGTGGATCATTCTCAGTACTGCAGTAACACTGATATGGTTGTGGTGTGTTAGTGTGTGTTACATGTGGATCAGACAACAGCAGTGCATAATGTGCCCTCAGTAAGTGTGACGACTACAACCGAGTCACCTTCACCAGACAAGCTTTCCATGTTTGAAGCTGTAAAGTGTTATGTTTTCAGCTTAATACTGCTTTAGTTTACCAAACTATGTCTCTGTATTAATTTATCACTATAAGTTAGAAAGCAAACTACACAGAGAACAGGCAGAGAAGTGGTCACACTTCTTCTAGTGGGGTTTATTGCAGCAATCAGGGAGTAATAACTCTCAGGGAAAACAGTGCCCCACGCAGTCTAATAATAGGAACAATGACTGACTGCACATACATCACAACTGCCCCCCTCTTATTGAATATACATTTTTTTTCTACACTAAGGCTGGGGGTAGACTGCCCCAAACCTTGAGTGGGGTCAAGGTTTATTTTGCCTTGTGTTGGGACCCGACTCACTAGCTAACTTTGTAGATAAAAATGTCCAGGTTTCCACCATATACATTTGCCTTACAAGTTAAGTCTATCAGGTGGTTTACGAACTCTGAATGGACATCTTCTTATGACCTGTGTCGGGGAATCTTGTGGTTTTGCAGGTGTAGCTTCAATGTGTTCTGAAGTATTTGCAACAGACCTGCTAACCAGTTTATTGTACACAGTCCGTGTCAGAAGGTGATGGTCTTTCACTTGGCTGAATTTGTTCTGGCTGTTTGGAGATTTCTGGATGACAAGCCAACATCTGCTCTGTGTGTCGTTTCCAGAGCTGAGAAGATCCAACTTCAACCATGTATGATACTGGACCTGTTTTAGATGACACGTTGCTAGGTGTCCACTTTTCCTCCCTGCGCTGATAATCACGGACCAACACTGGATCGCCTACTTTGAATTTGCGATCTTTGGAATGCTTAGCCCTGTAGCTGCACTGATTTTCCTGAGCATGACTCACGACAGCTGCTAAGCTCGGTTTCAGAAGATCCAGACATGTTCGGAGTCTTCGGTGTAAAAAAAGCATGGCAGGTGTCTCTTTTGTGGTGGCATGTGGCGAATTTCGGTAGTGCAGAAGGAAAGCATCTAGCCTTTCTTGAAGAGATGTGGATCCCTTAGATGACTTTAGGGAGTGCTTAAATGTCTGCACAAAATGCTCCGCGAGGCCATTTGTGGCAGGATGAAATGGAGCAGAACGCATATGTTTCACCCCATTGGCTTTGAGGAACCTAGAGAACTCATCCGAAACAAACTGTGGACCATTGTCGCTCACCAGAACTTCAGGTTAGCCATAGTGACTGAACATGTTTCTCAGTACTTGGATGGTTTTGGATGCCATTGTTGACTCCATCAAACAAACCTCTGGCCATTTTGAATGGGCATCCACTGCCACAAAGAACATGCATTCTTCGAAAGGCCCTGCAAAATCTACATGAATCCGCTGCCAGGGTGCTCCTGGCCATGGCCAAGGATGTAGCGGTGACAGACTTGGAGACCTCGGATTGTGCTGGCATGATGTACAGGTTTTAGATTTTTCTTCAATTTGGGCATCGATGCCCGGCCACCAAACATAACTTCGTGCTACAGCCTTCATCTTAACCACACCAGGATGCCCTGTGTGTAACACTTCCAAAACTATTTGTCTCAGTTTGGGTGGTATAATTACTCGGTTGCCCCACATCAGGCAGCCTTGCAGGGTTGTAAGCTTGTTCTGTCGGTGTTAGATTGCTATCAGCACCTTTGGTGGTGGGAAAACATCCAGTTGACACCATCTCCAAGACCTTAGCAAGGGTAGGGTCAGACCTAGTCTCCTTACAGATGTCTGAGCTGCCTACCGGCAATAATGCCAAATGATGGATAAGATAGGCATCAACTGTTCCTATTTTCTCTTTGTGTTGTACTGGGAGTGGTAGACAAGACAATCCATCAGCATTACTATGGTCAGCAGCGCTTCTATACTGAATTGTATAATTATGGGCAGCAAGTATAAGAGCCCACATCTTTGAAGTCTGGCTGCGGCCATGGATGGAGTTGCTTTGTTGGGGCTCAGGATCGTTGTCAATGGACGGTGGTCAGTGAGCAGGGTAAAATGCCGTCCATAGAGATAAGCATGAAACTTTCTGACACCAAAGATAATCCCCAGTGCCTCCCGTTCTATCTGGGCATAATTTTGCTCTGCCTTACTTAATGTCCTCGAGGCGAAAGCTATGGGTTTCTCCTGCCCATCAGACAGCACCTGAGAAATCACGGCTCCGTCGCCGTATGGTGATGCGTCACACGCTAACCTGATTGGAAGTCGTGGGTCATAATGAGTGAGTACACTCTTGCTTGTCAACTGACTTTTGGCTTCTTGGAATGCCTTTTCACATTCTACTGACCAATTCCACTTCACACTTTTATTGCAACAATGTATTCAGTATGGTAGCTAGGTTAGGGACAAATCTGGCATAGTAGTTGATTAGTCCTAAAAATGACCTTAGTTGACTCACATTAATTGGAGCTGGAGCATTTACAATTGCTTGTATTTTGTCTGGAGACTTGTGAAGTCCTGCCGCATCAATGGTGTGTCCCAAGTACTCCAATGAACTTTTGAAGAACTCACATCTCACAACTCACAGATGCTGAACATCATCAGTGCCCGTGACTAAGATGTCATCTAAGAAACAATGCACTTTAGGGATTCCTTGCAGAACTTGATCCATCACTCTTTGGAAGATAGAGGGTGCTGAGGTAATCCCAAAGGGTAGCCTATTATAAACAAACAGACCCTTATGAGTGGTGATTGTGAGGTAGTGACGGGACTTCTCACTGACTGGTACCTGCAAGTAGGCATGTGAAAGATCCAGCTTGCTAAAACGCTGTCCACCGGCAAGTGATGCAAACAAATCCTCTATACGTGGTAAGGGATAATATTCTGCACACAGAGCTGGGTTCACTGTTACTTTAAAGTCTCTACAAATTCTTACTCCTCCACTCTTCTTAGTCACTGGTACAATTGGGTTCGCCCACTCACTGAACTTGACGGGTGAAATCACTCCTTGCTTTTGAAGGCGCTCTAGCTCAGCTTCCACTTTTGATCGGAGTGCATACGGTACCACGAATGCTTTCAGAAATTTAGGCTGCTGGTCAGGTTTCAGAGCCAGAATCCCTTGAAAATCTTTGACTGTTCCCAGGCCTTCTTTAAAGACATTAGCATGCCTTTTTAGCAAAGTGTCTAGTGTCTCAACATCAGTCTGATACACATATCTAACTGTTTTGATCTCACTCCAGTTAAGTCTGATTCTGCGTAGCCACTCATGGCCGAAAAGTGCAGGTCCATTTCTTTTTACTACATAAAGAGGGAGTCAAACTCTCTGTTTGTTCAACTTGACTCTCACTTTGATGACTCCTTCTGGTGACATCATTTCACCCGTGTAAGTCTTCAGGACCATGCTGGTGTTACGCAGACGGACATGAGCTAGTTTGTCTCTGTACAGCTCTTCAGAGATCAGAGATACTGCTGCACCTGTATCTAGTTCCATGCTAATTGGTAGTCCTTCCACCTCTGGCCTTACTAAAATCACTGACAGCATCGAGTTAGTATTCTTTGTCACACTCACCCCTGCGGTGTCATTCTGGACAGCTGTGACTTTGTGTAATGCGAGTTCTGAATCTGTGTCGGTAGTTGAATCCTTTTCACTTGTGTTGTTAGTTTCCACCTTGTGTATGTGTCCTTTCTTAGGTTTGTCTCTCCACTTTTTGTGTTGATTTTTACTTTCAGGCTTTGCTGCATTTTTCACCGTCTTTTTGTTTCTGCACATACGAGAAATGTGTCCTTTCTTGTTACAATTATGGCAATGCTGTTCCTTGTAAAAACATTCACTTTCCTTGTGATTCGTCTTGCCACATCTGATACATTGGCATGTGGGGATGGCCATTGCATTGACTTTCAGTGAATTACTGAGATGCTGGGATTCTCTTGCTACTGTGTCCATGGACATGGCTATATCCACCGCTTTTTTGTACGTGAGTGTAGTTTCTGTCAAGAGTTTTCTCTGTATGGCTTCATTGTTTAGACTGCACACCAATCTATCACGTAGCGATTCTTGTAAATAATCTACAAATTCGTAAGGCAGCTTCTTTAAAACAGCCACATATTGTGCAATACTTTCCCCTTCTTGTTGGTTGCGTTTATGGAAACGGTAACGCTCTGCATTCACTATGGGCTTTGGGGAAAAGTGAGCCAGCAACACATCCACTATTTCTTTGTAAGTTTTCTCTCCCAGTTTTTCTGGTGCGATAAGGCTACGGAGAAAGCCATAAGTAGTAACTCCCTTTACACTCAAAGACACTGCCACTTTTTTTTCCTCAGTAATGCCATTAGCTTTAGAACAAAATGCTCAAACCTCTCCACGTAGGTAGACCACTGCTCTCTTGCTTCGTCGAAGGTCTCAATCTGTCCGATAATGTGCGCCATTGTACTCTGTGGGCTTCGTCTTGGCTTGTGTGGAGTAAATCCTCGGCTGCACGTCTCTTGCTACATGTAGTTAGCCTGTTAGAGTTAGCCTGCTCAGTCAATACTGGCTCCTGCCAGTAAAACAGCGCGCCACACAGTCTAATAATAGGAACAATGACTGACTGCACATACATCACAGAAAGGGGTGGACTGAGTCTTCCTTAAGAGTCCTGCAGACAACCAGCATCTGCTGTGAGAGGACAGAATCTATGGACTAAAGCCAGAATGTATTGCTATCAAGTAAGTCGTGGGGATAAATAACTTATATAAAGGTTGCACTTAGCCTCGTTTATTATATATATATATATGTGTGTGTGTGTGTGTGTGTGTGTGTGTGTGTGTGTGTGTGTGTGTGTGTGTGTGTTATGGCAAGCCAAACAGGAAATATTTAATGATCATTGATATATATGAAATGAACATTGATATATATGGAATGAACATTGATATATATGGAATGAACACTGATATATATGGAATGAACATTGATATATATGGAATGAACATTGATATATATAGAATGAACACTGATATATATGGAATGAACACTGATATATATGGAATGAACATATTAAATATTAACATTATAAATATAAACATGAAAGGCACATTTATATATACAATGAACGCTGACATATCTATGGAATTAATCATAAAATTATCTTCTCATGTGTATGTGCATAGCATAATTTATATTTATTCATAAAGTCAATTCACACAGTTTTCAGCGCTAATAGTTACTGGAAATAAATTAAACATTAATTTTACACTAGGCACTGTTTTGGTCAACATTGTTGGGTCCTCTGCTTAAACGCGCGAATTTGCTCGCACGGTTGTGGGAGGGAGAATCCTTAACAAGCCATGGCAGAAAGAGCTCGGGAGTTGGTAGCGTCTCTTCTCAACGACAAAAGGCTCATAGACACTATAGCAAATGCTTGTAGTAGTAGTGCTCCTAGCGCACAGCCGTCATTTGACCATGTAGAAGGTGAAGTTCGTTCACTTTTCAATAGAGGCCCACAAATCAGAGCACCCCAACCGAATGCATGCAACGTTATTCACACCAACAGCGATTTCAACCTGCACGTGAGTGGCATGTCATACCCACCGCCATTGCCTTCCCAGTCATATAATTTGAGACGTCTTCCAAGGGTTAACTTCAGAAGACAAACAAGGTACAAACATAACATTTGTTTTATGCAGAAGGTTCACTAGGATTTGACAGACTTTCAGGATACTAATGACCTTGACCCTATATGCCTGATCAAGTTGCTGCCCCAAATTAAACAAATAATGATGCCTGTTGTGTATCTGTTTGGGAAATCATAGCTCAGCAAGATACCACATATCAGCAAGTGTCACACATCCTGATAGATCAGCAGTCACAAGACAGATGCAGATTGATGTCTGATCTCCCAGAGGAAGAAAGAGATGTGACATTGATCTCTCAAACAGGTCCAAGTGAGACAGTCAGAACAAGCACATTATACAGGTGTGTATAAGCATATTAATACTTCTAGAGGGTATACAACTGCATTTTCATCAGCACACTGCTTACTTTGCACTTTCATACCTGTATTAAAAAAAAGGTGTAGTTTATCACATTGACCTTTAGGCTAGATTTATACTGTTATGTACAGTAATAACTTGTGTTGTTACTGGTGTGGTCCTTTATCATGATAAAATATCAAAATAGTGTGTATTTGTATCTAGAAGTAGTGTTGGAGAAGAAAGGCCATATTCCAACAGAATATATTAATTCATCTAGGAAATACATTATGTGATGCTCTTTAGCTTGATTTGTTGGATTGTTGCAAGATGAATATACACCGATTTGCCATAGCATTGAAACAACCTCCTTGGTTCTACACACATTGTCTATTTTATCAGCTCCACTGACAATATAGGAGCTACAGACTGTAGTTAATCTGATTCTCTGTATACTTTATTACCCTGTTGTTCAATGGTCAGGACCACCAAAGAGCAGGTACTATTAGGGAGGTGGGTCATTCTCAGCACTGCAGTGACACTGACGTGGTGGTGGTGTGTTAGTGTATGTTGTGCTGGTGTGAGTGGATCAGACACAGCAGCGCTGCTGGAGTGTTTAAACACCTCAGTGTCACTGCTGGACTGAGAATTGTCCACCAACCAAAACTATCCAGCCAACAGTGTCCTGTGGGCGGCGTCTTGTGACCACTGATGAAAGACTAGAGAATGACCAACACAAACTGTCCAGCAGCAGATAAGCTGTCATCTTTGACTTCACATCATGCTGGACCAGCAAGGTAGGAGTGTCTAATAGAGTGGACAGTGAGTGGACACGGCGTTTAAAAACTCCAGCAGCACTGCTGTGTCTGATCCACTCACACCAGCGTAACAGTGCCATCAGTGTCGCTGCAGTGCTCAGAATGAGTCTCCACCCAATTAATACCTGCTCTGTGGTGGTCCTGAGGGGGGGTCATGACTATTAAAGAACAGGGTGAAAGGGGGCTAACAAAGTGTGCAGAGAAACAGATGAACTACAGTCCATAATTGTAGTTCCTATATGGTCAGTGGAGCTAATAAAATGGACAGGGTGTTTAGATATAAGGAGGTGGTTTTATTGTTATGGCTGATAGGTGTATAATAATCAGTATAAGAAAAATACTGATAATTTTTTCCCCCTCCTGTTTTGGCATTAAATTTAGGTTCCGTGGTGGTCTTCAAAGCTTGGGCGTTTTGGATGCACTACAGAAATACCCAGAAAGGTTTAAAGAGGTATTTATGAAGACTGCCATTCCACTGACGGCTTCAGCTGTTGAAGTTCTCTTCAAGTGCAAGCTGGCTGAGAGAGGTAGCAACAGGTTTGAGTCACAGTGTCGCACCTTGGGTTATTGGCGAGACTACCTCCAAGATGCTGAGGGTAAGGGTTCTCCAAATATTGTTGATCTTTATGAGCAACCATTGTATTTTCTGTAATTCTAAACATTTGATGTATATTTTAGTTGACATAGAGGCAATCACCTTGGAAGAAATCATTGTCTTTACGACTGGATGTGACTCCATTCCTCCTCTGGGCTTTTCCCCTCTACCGTCTCTGGAGTTTGAAATCCAGCGGCCAATACTTGCGACAACATCCTCAGGGTACCCATTAAAACTACACTGCTCAAAAAAATAAAGGGACACTTAAACAACACAATATAACTCCAAGTAAATCAAACTTCTGTGAAATCAAACTGTCCACTTAGGAAGCAACACTGACAATCAATTTTACAGCTGTTGTGCAAATGGAACAGACAGCAGGTGGAAATCATTGGCGATTAGCAAGACACACTCAATAAAGGGGTGGTTCTGCAGGTGGGGACCACAGACCACTTCTCAGTACCTTTCTGCTTTCTGGCTGATGTTTTGGTCACTTTTGAATGTTGGTGGTGCTTTCACACTCGTGGTAGCAGGAGACGGACTCTACAACCCACACAAGTGGCTCAGGTAGTGCAGCTCATCCAGGATGGCACATCAATGTGAGCTGTGGCAAGAAGGTTTGCTGTGTCTGTCAGCGTAGTGTCCAGAGACTGGAGGCGCTACCAGGAGACAGGCCAGTACACTAGGAGACATGGAGGAGGCCGTAGGAGGGCAACAACCCAGCAGCAGGACCGCTACCTCCGCCTTTGAGCAAGGAGGAACAGGAGGAGCACTGCCAGAGCCCTGCAGAATGACCTCCAGCAGGCCACAAATGTGCATGTGTCTGCACAAACGGTTAGAAACCGACTCCATGAGGATGGTATGAGGGCCCGACGTCCACAGATGGGGTTGTGCTCACAGCCCAACACCGTGCAGGACGCTTGGCATTTGCCAGAGAACACCAGGATTGGCAAATTCTCCACTGGCGCCCTGTGATCTTCACAGATGAAAGCAGGTTCACACTGAGCACATGTGACAGACATGACAGAGTCTGGAGACGCTGTGGAGAGCGATCTGCTGCCTGCAACATCCTTCAGCATGACCGGTTTGGCAGTGGGTCAGTAATGGTGTGGGGTGGCATTTCTTTGGAGGGCCGCACAGCCCTCCATGTGCTCGCCAGAGGGAGCCTGACTGCCATTAGGTACTGAGATGAGATCCTCAGACCCCTTGTGAGACCATATGCTGGTGCGGTTGGCCCTGGGTTCCTCCTAATGCAGGACAATGCTAGACCTCATGTGGCTGGAGTGTGTCAGCAGTTCCTGCAAGATGAAGGCATTGAAGCTATGGACCGGCCCGCCCGTTCCCCAGACCTGAATCCGATTGAGCACATCTAGGACATCATGTCTCGCTCCATCCACCAACGCCACGTTGCACCACAGACTGTCCAGGAGTTGGCAGATGCTTTAGTCCAGGTCTGGGAGGAGATCCCTCAGGAGACCATCCGCCGCCTCATCAGGAGCTGCCCAGGCGTTGTAGAGAGGTCATACAGGCACGTGGAGGCCACACACAACACTGAGCCTCATTCTGACTTGTTTTAAGGACATTACATCAAAGTTGGATCAGCCTGTCGTGTGTTTTTCCACTTTAATTTTGTGTGTGACTCCAAATCCAGGCCTCCACTGGTTAATAAATCTGATTTCCATTGATGATGTTTGTGTGATTTTGTTGTCAGCACATTCAACTTTGTACAGAACAAAGTGTTCAATGAGAATATTTCATTCATTCAGATCTAGGATGTGTTATTGGAGTGTTCCCTTTATTTTTGAGCAGTGTATATCGATGTTCATTCCATATATATCAATGTTCGTTAAATATTTCCTGTGCCATAGTGTGTGTGTGTGTGTGTGTGTGTATATGTATATATATATATATATATATATATATACACACATAAGTGCATACATAATAAATGTGTGCATTTCAGTTTTATTTGCTCTTTTTGGATTTTACTTTAATCACTTACAATTATTGCACTTATTTGGTGCTTTCATAGAACTAATAAAAGACATGGCTATTAACCTAGAACTCCTATTGTCCTGGCTTACCTAGCACGTCCCATTGTGCACTATGACCAAAAAGTACCCCAGTAATATTATATTAAAATTACCAGTGCAAACTCAGCAACTAATACTAATTCTATACTAATTCTAGTATAGATATCTGAGACAAAATGTCTGAAATCTACTGATTTTGTGTACACCTGGTACAAAATGTGTTGCAAGGCCTGTATTTTTCCTCATAAAGCTTGTAATAGGTAATACTAATAAAGTAACAGTAAAACAGTATTTCTCAGCCACACCAGGGGTGAGTATGGACCTTAGTCCCACAGTCAGAAACCCACAATTTTCTATTTTGATATAAAATATGGTGCCAGTGCTCCAAGGCCAAATTTTCAAAATATATCTGTTCTTAAAATCATATTAATGAAGGCTGAAAACTGTTTTTCCTGAGCACAACAGTATAAAGTAAAATCCCTTCTTCCAAAATATCAGAAACCCTTCATTTTCTTGGTCTACTATAAACCAAAATTGCATTCAGGTTAAAAAAAAAAAAACAGCATTGCTAAAACGCTTTCATTCTTCAACAACTTTTTTTTTGGCTTAAGGCTGGAACCAAACAGATCAAGTCTGCAGTTAACAACTGTTTTTATACATTTCTGTAGCTCATTTCACAAAGTTCTGGTCATGTGACAATGATGCGTTGACCACGTGTGAAACAGGATCATCAGCCTAAATGTTTGAGTCTCAGCAGCTCGAAATTATGGCTACATTCACCCAGCGGGTAAAAGTGGCCCAAATCCGATCTTTTTTTTTTCACCTTTGTGAACAATATTTGAGAGAAAAAGGCCTTTTGTGTACATAGAAACAGTATTAGATCTTCGAGTTCAGCTCATGAAAAATGGGAGTAAAAACAAAAGTGTTGCATTTACATTTTTGTTCGGTGTAATAATCAAGAAACCACATTTATTACTACCCACATGAACCGTTCACATGAAAACAGAACTACTTACTAAGCTTTAACGGCGAAGCCAGTTGCTCTGTGGTATCTAAAACTGTGCCTAGGAGCTCCATGGAAGACCAAACAAATAAGCGAGGCTGGAAACCTGCTTATAACTCCTGACGCTGTTCACTTCAAATTCGGTCACACACACCTATAGGTAGAAAATCACAACCTTCCAACATTTTACCTATTGAATAAAAGCCGACCAAGCCAAGAAAGACATCTATAAACCTACCAGACTCAGCTCCCACAGAGGCTACGCTGGAACATGCGGAGCATGCCAAACCAAACGGCTCCCTGTTGTCTGCCAAACACAGAAGTGAATGCTGCTGATGACCCCTGAACATTTGTACAATAATAAAGCGCTTTATGGAGTTAGAGACACAACAGATGACTCAAACTCTCGAACTGCCCTCCTTTATTTCACTGGAAAATGAGGACTGAATGTTACATGACTAAAGCCCTGATCCTGTGAAAAGTGTCTAAAGCAATCCGATGCAAACTGTGGCGCACAAGCTCTGGAAAGCACATCTGCCATTGCAGTGTTTTTGCCGGACACATGTGAACACATCGTGTATGAGAATCTCAGTCTCATTCTGAGGCGCTGTATCCGTGGTGGGAGTGCATCTGATGTTTTCGACCCCAACAAAGGGACCAAGTGTTTGTGGGCCGTCTCTGTTTGGAAATTTTTCCCTGTGAGAAACTGCAAACTTCTCACAGGCCCATGTGGAGGCCTGCGCCTCCCTCTCTATCTGTGCATACCTCTGCTCAGTGTTGGTGAGGGCCCGTGAGACTTACGCTAATGGTTTTCATTCTTGATCTGGTTACTTTTGGAGGAAAACAGCACCAAGTCCACATGATGAAGCGTCAGCAGAATCCAGTGTTTCAGCATTTGGATCATACAGTGCCAACCCCGGCTATGTAGTTTGTGTCCATTTTAATTCTGTCAAAGGCCTCCTGCTGTTGGGAACCCCAAGCCCACATATTTGACTTCCTTAATGGTTCTCTGAGTGGATGGGATTTTTCGGCCAGATGGGGTAAAAATTTACCCAGATGATTTATCTTTCCAAGCAGTTCTCTCACCTCACTGACGTCATGTCCTTTACCGCTTTCAATTTTTCAGGGTCAGCGCTCACCACTGATGCCTCATTGACCTGCCCCAGGAACAGGAGTGTGACTCCAGCCTCCTCGAGTCGTGACAGTGCCACACATAGCCACTCATCATGCTGCTGTTGGGTGGCTCCCCAGATGAGCACATCATCCATCTGACACAAAACCCCCTCCAGACCCTCGAGGATTTGTGTCATGTGCTTCTGGAAGTGAAGAGATTCCAAAGCACAAGCAGATTATAACAACACCATCCAAACAGTGAAATGAAGGTAAGCAGCAAAGACTCTTTAGAAAGTGGAACCTGTCAGAACCCAGAGTTTGCATCTAGTTTTGAAAATATTCTGGCTCCTGCCAGCTGTCCCTGTGTGTGCTCTACTGAGGGAAGTGGGTGCCTTTTTCTCATGACTGAATTGTTCAGTTCTGTGAGGTCAGTGCATATTCTCACTTTGCCTGTTCGCTTGAGCACCACCACCATAGGTGCGCACTATTCGGTTGGCTGTTCCACTTTTGAGATGACTCCTTGTTGATCCATGTGGTTCAATTCTTCTTTGACCTTTGAGGAAGAGGGAGGGAAATGCATCTAGGGCTGGAGAGAGAGCCACTTTGGGAATTCTGCTTTTACTGCTTCTTCTGAGTCTAGGTTGACAACATCCATTATGGCTACCAACTGCAGTGCTGTGGCAGCTGAACGACCCAATAATGGTGTGGTCAGTCCCACCACAACATAGACTTCCTGTAGTGTGCACTTCTGTCCTTTCTTCAGTGTGGCTGTGAATGTACCTTTTACTGACAGTGGTCTCCCTCTTGGGCCTTTTAGGACCTTTGATGAACTTTCTAGTCTACTGAGCTGTTCCTGGTTGCACAGCGTCTCTAGCACTGCTGTTACATCTGCCCATGTGTCTATTTTACACACAATGTTTCAGCGATCCATTTTTATTTCTGTCATCTAAGGACCTTCATCTGCACTGACTGTGTGAACCCAGGAAAACAGCCTCATCCTCTCCATTTTTAGCCAGTATTGCAACATTCCCCTCATTGAACTTTTTAGTTCAGCATACTCTGGCATAATACCCCTTTTCCTGCAATGATTGTACACCACCTCCTTAGCTGGGCACTGCTGCAGGCTATGACATTTCATGTCTCCACACCTTTTTAGGGCTTAGATGTAAAGATGTCAAGATGTTTGCTTCTTCCCCCATCGCGTATATCAGCGCATTCACCTGGTTTTCGTCTGCTTGCGTTTGTAGACGTGACACAATTCGAAACCTCTCAAAACACTTTACCCATTTGGGCCAGTCTTCAGCCTTGAACATGAATTTTCCGGTGGTGGAAACCACCATATTCAGCACCGTAGCATTCACTCAGCCACAGTTCTGCTCTCAGGAACTCTTTAATGAAGTTGGAAAAAACTGCTAGTCGGTCAGGAAAAAGATCCCACTTCTGACACAATGTTCTATTGTTTGGTAGAATAATAAATCACTTTTATGGAGCTAGAGACACAATAAATAACACACATGCTCTACTCTAGAACTGCCCTCCTGTATTGTCCCCCTCCCCCCGCACACAAATCACCGGATACTACAATTACAACCTTTTATTTTTCCCATGCAGTGCATTCACACTAATAAGTTATACACACTTGTGCAAGCACATTATGTAACTTTTCAAGACAATATAAAATAAATAAATAAACACACGTGAATCACTAGGTGGTGACAATGCATCACCTTCTAGTATTATTAATCATCCATACCACACTCTCATTGCTTTCCTCTCTGCCCCACTCTCTCACTCTCTTTCTTTCTGTATCTCTCTCTTGCTCTCTTCGTCTCTGTATCTCTCTCTCACTCTCTTTTCGGTAAAAATGTGGTAAATAGTCGCCGAGTATGCAGCATACTTGAGGAATCTAAGAATTGAGACGGTCTTCTTGTCAGGAGCACGCATTTCATGGCGTTTTAAGTCTCTCTAGGTTTAAGGCTCTCTAGGTTTTAAGACGCACCCAAAGTGCTGAGGACAAACATTGCTGCCATTTTCCCCTTCGTTTTCCACCAAAAGCTGAATGCTGTCCGTGTCCTGCCTGTTCTGATTGTTCTGCTGTGAGGTGAGTACAAACCGCTGCACTTCAGAATATTCTTGTCCAGCTACTGTAGAGTTTAAAATAGTCGTCTGCAGTGTTTCAGAAATGTCATTTTGTCTGCGCTGCGTGGACAGTAATAACTGAGTCACAGCCGATAAAGTTTTTATATGTACCACTGTACGATCTACAGTCAGGCTGAGCTGCCCAGTCTGCACTGTTAGAGCAGAGCTTTGTCTCCTAAATTACAAAAAGCTGCTGGTTCATCGTGGCATGGAGTAGACCTGTGCTCAGAGCACTCCTCGGAGCCAAGTCTTTCTTATACAAGTTATTTTTTTATTTATTTGATTTTTAGTATCAGGTTAACCTACAGGTTCCTAACAGGTTACTACCGCAAAGTTGAGCCACTGCTGTTGTCCTCATGTCTAGGTGACTTTTTTGGGTTAAAATGTTGGGTTGGGTGGTTGTGTTGGTTTGTGTGAGTGTGTGTGTGTGTAAACCACTCCCGTGCCCATTATTTATCTCTGCCGGCACTGCTTTATTTTTTCTTCTTTGTGCTTTTTATATTACACATGGCCTGAATGATGAATTTCAGTCTCCATAATGTGGACAATGGAGCTTGTGTAAGATTTTTGTCTAGGAATGTAAAAGGCCTGAACATTAAACATTCAAAAATCTTTGCTCACTTGAAACGCTTGAAGGCTGATGTAGTTTGTAACATTTGAGGACTAGTGATCATTTCAGGCTAAAATTTCCTTGGGGGGGGGGGGGGTGTTGGCATTTCCTTACTCAACATTCAATACCAAAACCAGACAAAGGACAAGATAATCCTTGAAAATGTTACCGCAGATGCACGTGGTAGATATCTTATTGTTCATGGTACTTTGATCAACCATTTCCTCCTTAAACTCCCATCACCTGATAATGGGTGGAGATGTGAACCGTACCATTGACCCGGCTCTGGATCGATCGGATTCCCGTTCACAGCCCCTCGCTCCTTGATACCCCAGTCAGTTTCTGAATTTATGACTAGATGTGGTATTATTGGAGATTCTACAACCGGTGTTACTCATCATTTAACATCAAACCTCTTATTTTTTGAATTTCCTCTTCCAAGTACTACCCAACAGTTATCTGTGATCATGCATCACTTTCTATAAATATTAGGTTTTCAAAATGAGATTTAGCTGATTATTAGCAGAGGATTCATTTAGCAATTTCATCTTATCCTTGATTGCCGATTTAATTGCTAAATAAGAATGATAACACTTCTTTTTCCCTCTTATGGGAATCTCTCAAGGCTTGTCCACATGGTCAGATTATTTCCTTCACAGCACACAGAAGTAGATCACATGAACGTGAGATGCAAGATCTATTGAGAAAAAAAAACCCTGCTGATTTAGATAAGCTTAACTCGGTTAATCCCACACCTGCTCAAACATCGACTTGATTTACAGTCTGAATTTGATCTTCCCTTTTTCTAGACTGCGCCCGCCTTCCTAGCAAACAACCTCTGGATAACATTTTAACTCTTGGTGCCTCTCAGAAATGTCTATAGATGTTTTCTCCCTTAAAAGATCAAAAGTGTGTGGGAACACGAGCTGGGCTCTGTTTTTACGGAGCAGTGTTGGGACAGAGCCGTAAGTAAAGTAGGTTCAAGTGTTCCTTGCTTAAGGCTGCAGCTGATCCAGTAGATGAGTCCCACTTATCAAAATTTCATCCAAATGTCAGCGATCATTGTAATAAATGTGATGCTACCCCATGTAATCCAAGTCATGTGGTTTTTTTTTGTCCTACTCTACATACATTTTGGTCTATTTTCAGATAGTCTGTTGCAATGTTTGGATTTTCCTCACTCACAGCCGGATATCTTTGGATTCACATCCTTATTAGCAAGACGTTGTCCTCAAAACTATCTTCAGTTACATTATGGCTCTGTGATGTCAAGCATTTTCTTAAAGTGGAGAAGATTAGATTCACGATAAAAGGTAGCACTGCTGCATTTTGTGCTTAATGGAATTCTTTGTGTTTTGATGCAGTCTAAGTTTTGCCAACGGATCAAAAATATCTTATTTTTAAATTATTTTCCTTCTTCCCCTTCAAATATAAGTTGGTGTGTAAGTTGTGTGTGTGTGTGTGTGTGTGGTGTTGTAGGGTAAACGTAAATGTAAAACAGCTATTGGAGGCTATTCATTGTTTTGTCTACTGTTCATCATCCTGTTTTTCTCCATTTGTCTGATGTCTGTTTGGTTCCTCAAATAAAAAAGAAAGAAAAAAAAATGTCCATGGTCTTTCCGGGACCATGCATAACCAAAAAAAAGCTGCTGATTAAACTGAGTTATATAAACACAGCAGCTCTGCAAGAGTACGGAGAGGGAGGGGTTCACAAATTAGTTTAGCCAGGTAACGCGAGCCCAAAGTGAAGCCTGTAGAATAGAAAAGAGCTGAGGGACGTACCTATTGGACGATCCTCATCTTTGGGTTTAAGTGATCTGACTGAGAGATCCTACTTTGTGAAACACTCCGTTTATTTCTTATTTTCTTGTCTTGTTTTTGCTGCTGCAGCTCCGACTCACCCTGTGATGGATGACTGACCTATCTAAGCTATTTCCTGTTTCCTGGCCCATGACTGCTGGATTGCTGGGATACAAACCGACACCACCCCTCCCCCCGCAAAAGCATAAGTGGCTTTAAAATGTGAGTGTGTGTGTGTTGTGCATGAGTGTGTGTGTGTGCGTGTGTTGTGCATGAGTGTGTGTGTTGTGCATGAGTGTGTGTGTGCTTGTGTTGTGCATGAGTGTGTGTGTGTTGTGCATGAGTGTGTGTGTGTGCGTGTGTTGTGCATGAGTGTGTGTATTGTGCACACGTGGATGTATGTGTGTGTGTATTGTGCGTGTGTGTGTTGTGCATGAGTGTGCGTGTGTATTGTGCGTGTGTATTGTGTGTGGGTATTTGCATGTGTGTGTGTGGGTAGTGTGCGTGTGTGTAGTGTGCGTGTATTGTGCATGTGTGTGTGTGTATTGTGCATGAGTGTGCGTGTGTATTGTGTGTGTGTATTGTGTGTGTGTGTATTGTGCATGAGTGTGCGTGTGTATTGTGCGTGTGTATTGTGTGTGTCTGTATTGTGCATGAGTGTGCGTGTGTATTGTGTGTGGGTATTGTGCATGTGTGTGTGTGTATTGTGCATGTGTGTGCGTGTGTATTGTGTGTGTGTATTGTGCATGTGTATTGTGCATGAGTGTGCGTGTGTATTGTGCGTGGGTATTGTGCATGTGTGTGTATTGTGTGTGTGTGTGTGTGTGTGTATTGTGCATGAGTGTGTGTGTATTGTGTGTGGGTATTGTGCATGTGTGTGTGTGTATTGTGTGTGTATTGTGCGTGGGTATTGTGCATGTGTGTGTATTGTGTGTGTGTGTGTGTGTGTGTGTATTGTGCATGAGTGTGCGTGTGTGTGTGCATGTGTATTGTGCATGTGTTTTTGTGTATTGTGTATGAGTGTTGTGGACAAAACCAGTCCTGCGTGTTCGTTGATGCAAAACAAATGAGACGAGTAGATCAGACTGAAGTGAAACAAACAGAGTTTTATTACAGAATTCTGGTTACAAACAGAGAACATGCATTATGTATCTCCCAAGTAAGCTCTGACCTCCCAATGTGTTCTGACTCCTTTTATACCCTGAAGCTAAATATGTGTGTGCGTATAAGCTAAACTTAAATGTGTACATGTTCCTGTTTAGTGGGTGCAATGGACATATGGTTTACCATATATGGATGTGAAAACCTCATGTTCTGACGAAAACCTCACGTTTTAACGGTTAAGCGCAGATCTACCTCAGTTTGTGGTCTTGGCCAGTTTCCTGTTGCGTACATCTCTGCATGTTTGTCACAAACTGCCTGTTGTAGCTGCCCTGCCATGTGAATGTCATAACTCTTTAATGCTAAGCGCGAGTTAATGCCTTCTGATATTAATACTCAAAAGTACACTACTACAAATATTAATACTCAAAAGTATTCTACTAAAGATGTAAAAATCCACAGTGTGTGTATTGTGCACAACTGTGCATGTGTATCGTGCATGAGTGTGTGTATTGTGCACAAGTATGTGTATGTGTGTGTGTGTGTATTGTTTGTGTATTGTGCATGTGTGTGTGTGCGTGTGTGTTGTGCATGAGTGTTTGTATTGTGTGTGTGTGTGTGCGTGTGTATTGTGCATGTGTCTGTGTGTATTGTGCATGAGTGTGCATGTGTGTGTAACGTGCATGTGTGTGTGTGTGTGTGTGTATGGTTCATGTGTGTATATCGTGCATGTGTGTGTTGTGCATGAGTGTGTGTACTGTGTGTGTGTGTGTGTGTGTGTGTGTGTGTGTTGTGCATGAGTGTATATTGTGTGCAGAGGTAGACGAAGTACACATATCATGTACCTGAGTTAAAGTCGAGGCACCCAAGGTAAAATATTCCTCCAGTAAAAGTAGAAGTCCTTACTCTAGACCTCAACTTGAGTAAAAGTACTAAAGTATTTACCTGTACTTAAGTATAAAGTAAAAGTACTAAAAGAGTAATTCTGGCTCTGATGTCCTGTTATCATTTTTATAACCAGACTGGCTTCATCAACTCATTTCAGGTGAAAGAAATGGCTCTGGCTGGCTCTGAAATCACTTTTTACACACAAGCAAAGTTTCAGTTTCAGATTACTTTGTAAATTAGTTACAAGTTGAATAAAAACTGGCTTTAAACTCAGGATCACAGATGAGCTCCTTTACTATGTTGATCTGTAGGCGTCTGTTCATAAACATAAACCAGCCCAAACTCATTTACTATAAAATGAAATGGTGTTTGTAGAAGTTCAGAAAAAAGCCGCGTCAGTCTCGACTGCATATGTGGACATATTTCTATATTGAGCTCTATTTACACAAAGTTAGGTTAGTTCATCATTTATGTTGAACAGACTCTCCCAAAGTTTTACGCTGCTGCGCTGACGTTGAACCGCGTGCTGCACTGGATCGGTATGACCAACAGGTCAAAACCAGCTCTAAACAAAGTGACCGCTGGGCCCTGATTGGTGCTCTGGCTTTGCGCTTCTTTCGTTTTGACATGTTACGTTTTTATACACACAGAAACCAAAAGGAACGACAGATTTCTCAGAATGTAGGAGGAGAAAGTCGGATATTAGACTCTGAAATGTAGTGGAGTGAAAGGAAAAAGACGCCTGAATGGAAAAACTTCAGTACAGATACACAAAAAATACTAAAGTACAGAAACTCATTACATTTACTCAGTTACTCAGTTACTGTCCACCACTGCTTGTGTGTGTATTGTGCATGTCTGTGTGTGTATTATGTGTGTGTGTGTATTGTGTATGCGTGTGTCTGTGTGTGTGTATTGTGCATGCGTGTGTGTGTATTGTGTATGCGTGTGTCTGTGTGTGTATGTGTGTGTGTGTGTGTGTGTGTTTTGTGCATGCGTGTGTGAATTATTTGTGTGTGTGTGTGTATTGTGCATGCTTGTGTGTGTATTATGTGTGTGTGTGTGTGTATTGTGCATGCGTGTGTGTGTATTATGTGTGTGTGTGTGTGTATTGTGCATGCGTGTGTGTGTATTATGTGTGTGTGTGTGTGTATTGTGCATGCGTGTGTGTGTATTATGTGTGTATTTTTTACTCCACTGTGCTTATTGGTTGCATTTGGTGGAGCAAAGTTCATTATTACCATCTTTTCTTATTACTTTTTCAATAAGAGTGGATTACAGTCTGTTAAAGAAACGATTAATCAAGAAAGTCTTCCTCCTGTGATGGGAAACCACCAGACTGTGATGAATCGTTATAACAGTTAATGACTCATCATTTTTATTTTGTCTTCATCAGTGAATCCTCCAGTTTTCATCATGATCACCTACATTCAGATTTTCGTCCTGTCACTCATCATCTGTGCAGGTGAGTGACCACCAAGTGGCCGTTCTATAAAACAGAGTTTAAAAATTCTGTACTTTGTTCTTCCATATAGTTATTTAAAAAAATATTCACCAGTTCAAAAGTCAGATACCACCATTCGTTTGATTGATTCCAGGTTAAAAACAGCCAATAAGTACAAGTTATTCCTTTTCCAGCATCACAAAAAGCAGAAAATACATTTTTATTAGAAAATTACACAGAAACCTCAACAAGCATATCTAACATATTTGTTCAGGGAGGCACTCTTTACCTTCATTCCAGCGTCCCTTCCTTACAGGAGACTCACTTTCAGTTCCTCAAAGAACCTGCAGGGATATTTTTCACACCTCCAAAGTTCAGTCTTAGAAGCCGGTTGATCATTTTTAGATCATTAGATTTTTCAGATCTGAAGCAGCTTGATTTTCTCCTCTCTCTCAAAGATCAAAGCTTTCAGTACTGTTTATCTTATGGGGGCAGTTTTGGTGTCCACCAGGTCTTCCAGGTGGTTGTTAGGAGCCACATTTTCTCTGGAGCTTTTAATCATTTTTAAAACTCCAGTTTTGGAAGCTCCTCTAACCTTCTTCAGAAATATCTCCTTTAGCCATTGTAGATGCTCATGAGAGAGAAGGTGAGGTGAGTACAGGTAGCTGTTTGTGTGAATATTAGTATGAAGGAAGGTATAATGTCAGCGAGATCTTTGGGAGCAGCTTTGGTTGATGGACACAGCTGGTACTCGTTGGTTTTGAGACTGGAAGGATGGAGGAGTTAAAGTGGCAGTAGAGCAAAAAGGAGTGAATAAGTCAAATACTGATAGATTTAACATTGTACTCAGCACTGGAGGCGTCTGTGTAGTTTTCATGACACTGAATCACTTGACGTCAGTGGTCTCTGACTTGGCACAGTACTTTATATACTGACTTCATGTTTTATATGTTATGTGTTTTCCAGACTCTCCATCTGCACAATCTAGAACAAGCATATCTGTCACAGTGGGTTCCACAGCTGTTCTTCCCTGTGACTGGAGAAACAGCACACAGTCATCAAGCCAAAGCCCTCATGTTGAGTGGTGCACTTTTGCTGGGACGGTGTTTGAGCGAAGGGGTGGGGAGGTGTATCAGGGTGAGGGGTATGAAGACCGTGTGGATGTTCCTGAAGATCACCTGCTGAAGGGGGACTGTTCACTGGAGTTGAAGGACGTCAGACCTGAAGATGCAGGATTTTATGAAAGCTACCTGCTGGTGAGAAGAACAAAGACTCTCATTTCTAAAAGGGTCTTTCTCCAGAGTGTGGAGCTCTCAGTAGAAGGTAAGGAGATTAAACTACAGACCATCAGATATATACAGAGAAAGAGTAAATCTTTCAGATTAAGCAAATCTTTAATTAGAGTCTTTTTCAAAATGGTCATTTCAATTGTTTTTCCTTATTCATCAAAGATGCATCAGAGGACACCAACAGTGGAAAAAAGGCAGCAGAACGTGAGTAAAAACCTAGTTTGATTGACACATTCATCATTAGACCTCCCTGTACTTTAATGCGTTTTATAAAGCTTTATATAAAGCTATATGTTTTTAGAAAACAATTTGTAATTTTCAACCTGGAAAATTGTTATTTGTGCATTTTGGAATAATTTTCATTGTATGTATGTAGATATTTTTTATTTATTTATTTGGCCTACATACATATTGTTAAAAATAACCAGGCTGTTAGCCATCTGGTTTCAGCAAAACCATAGTCTATTGTTACTTAACAATTTCTTGGCTTGTTTAGTAACACATGGCATTTCCCAACTATTTTGCAGTACAGACTAACACATGATTCCCACACGTGTAATATAAAGCAGCCTAATGCTGCATTTGCATGTTTGTGTTGCAAAAAATGTTCCATGATTCAGTGCAATGCTCAGTAAACGGTGACATGCAGCCATGTAAACACTGCTAATACAGCATTGGCATTTCTGGTTGTGCGTAGTGAAAAATATATCTAGTATTCTGTCCTGCGAACTGTTTTGAACACACAGGAATTTTTCCCAGTATATCCAATAGTGGACTTTCAGGCTGTGTTGTAAGTGACCAGGAAGGCCCTCAGTGTCCGTTTCCAGAGCATTCTGATTTATTCCACAGCTGCAGCATCTGCAATAAGTAGTGGCAATTTTAACTGGAAAGAAATTCCCGTTCCAATTAAGCCAAACATCACCATAACTGTCACGATTAGCCCCTCCCAGTCCTCCATGTGCTTTTGTTTACCTTCTAGTCCTGTCCATTTGCTCTTTTTTTCATTGAGTTCTTCCCGGTCCTGCCCCCTTGTTTTCAGACTCCACCCTGGATTGTTCTCACCCGTGTCTTGTTAATGCTCATGATCCCCGTTTAAGCCCTGTGTTTTCCCCTGTGAGTGTGCTGGTCTTTGTATTGTATTCTCATGCTGTTTGAAGTGGACAGGATTGTTAGGGTTAGGGTTATTGTGGGGGGGGGGGGCTTTATGTTCTTATTTTTGTTGCTGTTAGCCTTTATCATGGTAACTAGTAAGCTATCAAAGTGGAAGTTAGTTAGTATTTTATTGCAGTGGCTTGTAGAGGTTTGTCTGCCATCTGATTAGAGAACTGATGTCAATGAAACATGTCAGGCTGAAGTCAACACTGGTGTTCATTTGGTACCTCATCCCTCTGAGGACTCATCTACTGGACTTCAGCTGTGCTAATGTGATGGATCAGCTCCTAACATGTTGTCAGGGATTCCTCTGAGGGGATATAGATATAGATATAGAGGGGATATATAGCCCAAAACATTGATTGTGTATTATGAATCTTTCCACCGTATAAAATATCTACCTCCTTATCAAATGACACATAACCATTATTCATGTTTTTTTCTTTCTACAGGTAATGCAGGAACGATCCAAACTTCCTCACAGATCATGTTCATCCTCCTTCCATGCATATTCTTCCATTTCAACTGAGGAAACGTGAGGCATGGCCGCCCCGTCTGTCTGGAAAAAAGGGGGAAAAAAAACAAACCAAAGCCGTCACCAAATCCTGAAGCATTGTTTTCCCCCTTTATCCCAGATGGACGGGTTGGTGTCGTCTGGGGATAAAGGGGGAAAAACGATGCAAAATTGTGTAGTGCTGTCGATGCGTGCAGCACTTGGATGCACTCCATCTCCGGGACACTAAGTGGCCCACATGGTACTCAGGTGTTTGCTTGGACACTGAACAGCGCTGGCACCGCTGTTTTATTATTTATTATGAATATTGTGAGTGTGACCCCTACTGCCTGCAGTGTCTGTGATTTTTAAAATGTCGTTAAAATTTTTTTTTTTTCTGTGTAACATTGCTAGTTAGGATGTTTGTCTAATACTGTTTTCTTATCTGTAGATAATGATAAGATTATGAAGTTAACGGATTCATTCTGTATCAGAATCCTTTGTACAGGTAGCAGAACTCTTTGCACAGTTTTATCATGTCTTATATAATACTCCTCTCTGGTGATCGCCACCTTGACGTGGTGGAGAGGCTTGCGTGGTCCGAAAAACCCAAGAGCTAAACTGTCTGGAGCTCAGGCTCCTGGTAGAGTTTCTCATGACAGACAGGTCGAGGGGGAGGATCCAGACGAAGTGCGATCTGTTTTTATTTTTATACAAATTAATGTACATATTTACATTTTGAAAATTCCTGGAACAATATCAGTGAAATGGCTGGAGTCATATAACTGTTTCAAAATAACTGAGTGAGAATGAATGAATGAGAATGTATAGCTGGGTCGTTAATGCGCCACCATGAGGTTTCTCACCTTACTGAAACGCTGTATAAGAAGCTCCCAATTCAGTAAATCTGGGGAAAAAGGAACTGTTAATGCAATTGATTGGAACACAGTATGGGGAAATATATTTCATGCATAAAAGAACCCCAATAATCAACTCATCCATTTTAAATATTGTTAAATAAAGTTATATTGGACACCACAAAAACGCTTTCTTATAAAAACTGCATTAAATCCTTATTGCAACCATTCTCCACAACAACCAATGGGAACTGTTTTGCAAATGGTGTGGGAATGTGGGGATGTTAATGACTTCTGGAAAGGTTATGACCATATTACATGCCCTGGTTGGATAAGAAATTCCCGTGGATCCAGCTCCATTATTGCTAAAGTGTAGGACATTGGCTGTTCCAACTGTATGATGTAGTTATGTTAGAATTGGCCACAGCTAGGATTAATAAAGTTAAAACATTTGCTCCTGAGATATGGAAACTTTTGTTGTGATGTGACAAAAAGATTGGAACAAATGCTATGAGTTATGTCTTGTAAGTGAACATTCTTTTCTCTTTTTCATTTTAAAATGATCACAATAAAAACAGAAATAAAGGAAAAGTCTGCATCTCTCAGTCTCTTTCTCTGATATGCTTTTAGGACAAAATTGAGTTCTGGTGAAATGATGGTTCCTGATTGTTTCTTGCATTGTAGGCAGTTGTGTTCATGCATTTACTCTGACAATCTGATCTGAGTCTCAATCAGAAGATGTTCTCTAAAGATGGACAAAGATACTGGAGTATGTGTTGACTTTACCTTGAACAGCCTGCCTGCAGATCCATGAGAAACTGTTCAGTTTCAGTAATTTATGTTATAGTTTTGTTTTTTTTTTTATGAAAGGAAGTCTTACACTGAGTCTTACACTTAAAGAGCCTGACTGAACTGTTCAGCGTTTCTCATAAATGGTAAACCCCCAATACACTGGGCTGTAGTGAGGTGAACATGTAGCTTTGTGCCATTTCTTTCTGCAGGTGGACCCATTAGGTAACACATTCCTGTTTAGTCTACAGAGAGAAAGCGTTTGAGGTGAAATAGCAGCTCTGAGGTTATAGACTGAGGCCAGATGAAGCTCAACAGGCTGCATTTCTTGTAAGCTACTGTAAAAATGTGCAAGCAGGACATCATTGAAGCTGATGCATGAAGGAACTGAGCGAGATCTAGAACACACTCATTCAAATTTACAAACATTTCACAAGCCACATTCCCACTTGACTACGCAATGGAGCCACTATGGAAACACTGATTCATTTAGTTGAATTTTCAGTTTTTCTGAAAATATGTAATCAGCTGAGCAAAGAAAGAGAAACCCTCCATTTCCATTGTAATGGTAGAGGTGGTGCCTAGTGCCTTTGGTTTCCAGCAGCACTACTGCTAACACAGGGTTATTTCCGGTCACTGTTGCCTTCCCTCCAGCCGTTGACGCTTAAAGTCCCCACTATTTTGCCCTTACTGTGTTAAATCAAACCCAGAATGAGTTTTTCCTATACAGACAAATGATAAGACACAAGCTATAGTTTCTTGGCATTCTTAGCTTTAAGCTCCTGGAGCGAGGGAGCGGTCAGCACTTTTTCTTTCACTGGGACTAAGAGCAGAAACAACTCTCTATCTTCTCTCCTATCCCAGGTCAGCATTTTAGCCACAGCCGACTTTAACACATTCCCACAACTCGGACAATAATTCATGCAGTCTTCACGTAACTGTCCACGTCTCTCCACCAACCGAGCAGAAAAGAGCTGTCACCTCTAGTCCAGAATAAACAAGATCTCATTCAGTAACGAAAAGCCTGTCATATGACAATAAGATTTAAGGTTGTCTGGAATTTACAGGAGTCTGAAGCTGCACAGTACCTGGTGAATATAATTCAAACGGTCCCAGCTGCTGTCTGAAGTTGAGTGTCTATGACAAGGACTTATGAACCCCATGTGACGCCAACTGAAAGTGACATATGTGATAATTTATCCAAAAATAATCAATTTAAAGTGTGTTAGAAAAAAAGAAATGCTGGATTAACTTGTTGTTCTTTTACATGATTCCACACAAACAGGTTAAGTAGCTCCTTTGCGTCATACGTTGCTTTCCACAGTGGGTGACCTGTAATTACAGCCAACAGGAAGGATAACCACAGAGTATGACTCAAAGCTCAAAGGTGGGTCAGGGTTTAGAGACGAAGGGGCTTTAAGAAATACACTTCTTAGTAAAGTAGTGAGATTCAATATTGCAGGAAATGATCAATAACACTATCTCTTTATGTTCTGAAGTAATTAGTCATTTCTGAGTAATTAACACTGAACGATCTCAGCCAGCCTTCTGCAATACTGAAACTAACACTAGCGTTATGTAGGCCTGCTGAGCCTGTGCAGCACTCTGCTGTCTGAGGAAGTCTGAGGGGTGTTTCCACAAAACTTTAGCTTTCCTCCCTCTTTTTACTTTTCTCTGCTAACCTAAACCTAACCAATCTAGGCTAAAGCATACTGACACAGCGAGCATGAAAAATGTTTATGGACCATTAATGTCTTACCTTCAGTGGTTTGTTGCATTTTAAGTTTGCAGTAAAAGAGCACTGTACGTACCAAAATTAGCTTTGTATGGATAGAAAATGACATATTCTACTCAATTGGGGTCAGGAGCTCACTTTTCCAGCTTCCTGAGGCAATTTTACATGTTTTCACCACAGCTGGAGCTTCAAATTGAGACATTTGGGTGCTCATAATTAATGAAAGTCTTGAGGCAACGGTTGCTAGAAAATAGAGAAAATAGTTGGATACCATCAACTAGACTCTATCAGAATGAGCAGCTACCCAGGAATTTAAGAATCTAAGGATCCTGCATACAGAGCTGCGCACAGGTTGCCCTGGTGTTGTGAGAAAGAAGGCCGTTGCCTGCAGAACTGTATGGTGCTCTGCTCTTATAGTTTTAACACAAAACTAAAGGCAAGACTGTCTATTTGCCACTGAAGAGGAGTGAATATAAATGTGTGGAAAATCCTCACCTCTACGATAATGCTAACTTCAGCTAAAATCACGATAGGATGGTAAGAGCTTATTAGCACTAAGCTAACAAATTTGCATGAATATTGTTTGGCAATTGTAGATTAAACACAGACATCTGGAGATTCAAAACCACAGTAAGTGTTTTACTTGAAGCTTGTGATACAGATCAGCAGAAAGTTTATTGGTCAGTAGAGAGGCCTGGTATGGGGCTGCTGCTGTTTTCCATTACTAATGACACAGTTAGGCCTTTTGTTTCCACCAAAAACTTGTGAAATAAGAGCAGTACTGTAGTACTTGCAGAGTTTAAACACAAGAATAATTCTGTTAAATAAAAATGAATTAAAAGTTACAAACATTGATTTTTAGTTCTCAGAAATCAAGGTCACGAGGCTTGACCTCTGCTATCCACTGACCTAGTTAAATACAGCTAGAGGTGAATGAATGAGTAGATGAATGATATTTTTGTGTGTATTCACATCATAAACTCATTTGAAACTGGGAAGTGAAAGCTTCTATCGGACTAAGTATTAGGCCGAGTTCCTGTTTGTGTGTCTCACAGAGCTTCTGTTTAGTGAGTATTTAGGAACTAGGAGATAGTACATCTGAAGAGAAGTCTCACACTGAACAAGTAATAAAAAAGTTTGTATTTCTGAGAAACCTCACTAATGTTGTTACTGCGTCATGCTGAGAAGTTGCCTCGTGCTTTAGTTTTTTTACTGTTTGGATGCTGCCAGAGAACACCAGGATTGGCAAATTCTCCACTGGCGCCCTGTGATCTTCACAGATGAAAGCAGGTTCACACTGAGCACATGTGACAGACGTGACAGAGTCTGGAGACGCCGTGGAGAGCGAGCTGCTGAAGGTGTGGGGATGTATTTCTTTTGAGGACCACACAGCCCTCCATGTGCTCGCCAGAGGTAGCCTGACTGCCATTAGGTACTGAGATGAGATCCTCAGACCCCTTGTGAGACCACATACTGGTGCTGTTGGCCCTGGGTTCCTCCTAATGCAGGACAATGCTAGACCTCATGTGGCTGGAGTGTGTCAGCAGCTCCTGCAAGATGAAGGCATTGAAGCTATGGACTGGCCCGCCCGTTCCCCAGACCTGAATCCGATTGAGCACATCTGGAACATCATGTCTCGCTCCATCCACCAACGCCACGTTGCCCCACAGACTGTCCAGGAGTTGGCGGATGCTTTAGTCCAGGTCTGGGAGGAGATCCCTCAGGAGACCATCCGCCACCTCATCAGGAGCTGCCCAGGCGTTGTAGGGAGGTCATACAGGCACGTGGAGGCCACACACAACACTGAGCCTCATTTTGACTTGTTTTAAGGACATTATATCAAAGTTGGATCAGCCTGTCGTGTGTTTTTCCACTTTAATTTTGTGTGTGACTCCAAATCCAGACCTCCACTGGTTAATAAATTTGATTTCCATTGAGGATTTTTGTGATTTTGTTGTCAGCACATTCAACTTTGTACAGAACAAAGTCTTCAATGAGAATATTTCATTCATTCAGATCTAGGATGTGTATTTGAGTGTTCCCTTTATTTTTTGAGCAGTGTATTAGCTGATAATATCTTGCTGATAATATAATAGCTGATTATATCTTCATAATATAGTAGCTGATAATATAGTAGCTGATAATATCTTGATAATATAATAGCTGATAAAAAAATAGCTGGTAATATCTTGGTGATAATATAATAGCTGGTAATATATTGATGACAATATGGTAGCTGATAACATCTTGATGATAATATAACAGCTGGTAATATCTTGATGATAATTTAATAGCTGATCATTTCTTGGTGATAATTTAATAGCTTATAATATCTTTTTAATATGGTCACTGATATCTTCATTTTAATATAATAGCTGATAATATGTTGATGATAATATAACAGCTGATAATATCTTGGTGATAATATAATAGCTGATAATATCTTCATAATATAATAGGTGATTAATAAAATTGCTGATATCTTGATGATAATATAATAGCTGATCATTTCTTGGTGATAATTTAATAGCTTATAATATCTTTTTAATATAGTCATATATAATCTTTTAATATAGTCACTGATATCTTCATTTTAATATAATAGCTGATAATATGTTGATGATAATATAACAGCTGATAATATCTTGGTGATAATGTAATAGCTGATGATATTTTGATAATAATATGGTAGCTGATAATATCTTGAGGAAAATATAATAGCTGATAACATCTTGATGATAGTATAATATCTGATAATATCTTGGTGATGATATAATAGCTGATTATATCTTGGTGATAATATAATAGGTGATTAATAAAGTTGCTGATATCTTGACGATAATATAATAAGTGGTAATATCTTGAAGATAATGTAATAGCTGATCATTTCTTGGTGATAATTTAATAGCTGATAATATCTTCTTGTTAATATAGTCACTGATATCTTCATTTTAATATTCTAGCTGATCATATCTTGATGATAATATAACAACTGATAATATTTTGGTGATAATATAATAGCAGGTAATATTTTGGTGATAATATAAACGCTGATAATATTTTGGTGATAATATAATAGCTGATAATATCTTGGTGACAATACAATAGCTGATAATATCTTGGTGATAATATAATAGCAGGTAATATTTTGGTGATAATATAAACGCTGATAATATCTTGGTGATTATTTAATAGCTGATATCTTCTTGATAATATAGTCACTGATATCTTCATTTTAATATAATAGCTGATAATATCTTGATGACAATATAATAACTGATAACTTGGTGATAATATAATAGCTGATAATATCTTGGTGATAATTTAATAGCTGATAATATCTTCTTGATAATACAGTCGCTGATATCTTCATAATATAATAGCTGATAATATCTTAGTGATAATTTAATAGCTGATAATATCTTGGTGATAATTTAATAGCTGATAATATCTTCTTCATAATATAGTCACTGATATCTTCATGATCATATAATAGCTGATAATATGGTAGCTGATCATATCTTGATAATAGCTGGTAATATCTTGATAATAGCTGGTAATATCTTGATAATAGCTGGTAATATCTTGATAATATGGTAGCTGATCCTATCTTGATAATAGCTGGTAATATCTTGATAATATGGTAGCTGATCATATCTTGATAATAGCTGGTAATATCTTGATAATATGGTAGCTGATCATATCTTGATAATAGCTGGTAATATCTTGATAATATGGTAGCTGATCCTATCTTGATAATAGCTGGTAATATCTTGATAATATGGTAGCTGATCATATCTTCCATATCAGTTGCATCTCTTCACGTGAGGAAACTCAGGTCAAATTTTGCAGATGACAGTAACAGGATCGTAGGCGTCTTGACAAAAGCCACCAGTATGTTTTCACAGACATCAAAAGGATAATCGTCATGGAGATCAAAGGTGTGTAAGAGTTTCAGTTCTTGATTCAGATGGACAAACTCTCCACACCACTTTCACTGATCCTCAAAGAGAAAGTGGCCTGCACCATCGTCATCGTTTGAGCATTTGCAGATGTTTTATCTGTCTCTCTAGTCGCCCATCCTCCCCATCCATCCCCTCTGTCCTGCATGTGATACAATAATCACTCATATGAGAAAATATCTTAAATACATCACGTACATTTTTATTTCTATACAACTTTACATTGGAGAAAACACATTACACAGACTCAGAGCTGCCAACTAACAAACATCAACAATACAGTCATTTCAGGACATCAATATGAGTCATCAGTGCATCACATCTCAAAGGATCCCTGATCCAATAACAGTGCGTCTTTCATGGTCATTTACATAAAACATGGTTACAGCATGTATCTGTTTATTTAAAGCTGTAAATCTGCAGTAATTTATATCATCTGTTAAACTGTAGCTACATTTATTCATTCTTACTGAAAAGATTTCACAGATGATTTAAGCACAAGAACACAAGAAAAAGGTAGGAGTGAAACAGTGCAAGCTTTCATAAAGGACTACAAAAATAACAAAACAATACTACTAATATGAACAAGACTGATCTCAGATCAGGTTCATACTGTTTTCATGACTGTAATGACCAAGAAAGCTAGAATAAGGTCAACTCTTCTACTCCAAGGGTGGTCTGTGAATGCAACTCAGACACTGGACACACCTGTCCATCCTGAGTGTAGCTAAAAATTTGAACATTAAAAATGAGTAAATGCTGGATTCATTTGACACTGATAAGTCGAATGGGTGTCTCAGATTTACTGAACCGTCCACCCAGTTCCAGCTATGAGGTTACCATGACATAGTTGTGCATTAGTGTGGCTTCCGTCACAAAGCCATGTTTCATATACAGTTCATTCAGTAAATTGTAAACAATCCTTTTCTCTCAATAAAGGTTCTCTTTACTGTCTCCTGTTTCACTTTAACCTGAAGAGTGCAAAGCTGTCTCTGAATCTTCTGCTCCCTCTTACAGAGAGTCGGATATTTCAGTCCCTGAACGTTTTAATCTGAAAACACTGAAAACCTCCTGAAAACACGACGCACAGAACACAATAAACAACAGAAGCAGAGCAGAAAGTCCCGTTGACGCCACCTCAGTACATCTATGACTACCAGACAATGGAAACATTCACAGTCGACAGAAAACAGAACAACAGAAAACAACGGGACTCAATCCCTTAGATGATCAACCGTTCTCTGTTACTGAGGAACGCCTGATATGTAGAACACAATCAACAGAAGCAAAGCGGAAAGTCCCTGCTTCTAATCTCTGATTATTAAACGATGGAAACATTCACAGACGACAGAAAACAGAAAAATATTTAGAAAAATCTGAAGTTACAGAATCAAACTGAAAAAATCCACTTGGTGCTTTTTCAAGGGTTCTTTAGTAAAGACAGTGGTTCTATATACAACCATGAACGCTCAAAGAACCCTTTGTATGATTAAAGCGCTCTTCAGATTGATAGAGAACGTGATGTAAATGATTCCAGAGAAGCTTCTTGAAAAATGTTCTTCAGTTCTTAAGCTTGTCACAACAGAAGAACTTCTACATGATTAAAGGGTTCTCTGTATCGTGAACGGGTTCTTAAGATTGATTGAACCCTTTAATCCTGCAGATGTTTCTTTGAGTGTTCATGGTTCTATATACAAGTATTTTCTTTACTAAAGAACCCTTGAAGAACCATCTTTTAAAGAGTGGATTGGAGGTTATTAGATGAGCGACTGTTCTCTGATGGTCAGGGTGATGAATTTTACAGGCACAAACTCTAAACATGTTACGTTAACATATAATACATAATAAAAGTCCCTGTTACTCTGCAGTTCTTTGAGCTTTTCTGAGTCGTTGGTTCAGTTTCAGTAAAGAACTTTCGTTTCATCAGTGCGTCACACCGAGAGACTACAATCCTACGTTAACCTAAACTGTGTTCCTGACACAGCATCCCTTACAAATCATCACAGAGTCCACTGTGTCCAGCACATTTCTCTGAAGCTAAGCAGCTCCTTCACTGAAATGAAGCTGCCCAGATTTATTTGACATCTGTTTAATTCAGGTGGTCAAACTGTCCACCACTTTCACTTTTCCACAAAGGGAAAGTGTTCATGTTTCTCTACTCACTGTGGTCAGTAAAACACCCTGTCCCATAATGTATCACGATAATCATCATCATACTGACCAGCCATAAATCAGTTCCCACTTCCCATGAACTACAACCATCTTCAACACAGACTGTCAGATCGCTCTTCGTCAGAATCCCCCACACAGGACCACACAAGCCTCTCTACCACGTCAAGGTGGCGATCTTCAGAGAGGTCACTATAGAGGTCACCATAGAGGTCACTATAGAGGTCACTATAGAGGTCCAAAGTTTACAGACAGAACTCCCAATCAGTGTTCAGTTACCGTAAGGTCACTTATTGCTGATACAGTTTGTTTAATCTCCACCGTAAAGCACTGACCAATAGAATGGGATGCTCTAGATCAGCTGCATGTAAGCGTAAGGTCACGGTTCCCAGTGCTTCAGGGGTATAAAGCCCCCCAGTGTTGGGCTGTGGAGCAGAGGAACTGTGTTCTCTGGAAAGATGGAGCTCCATTCAGGACCTCTGCGATGTATTGGAGTGTCTAGAACTGACCATCCAACATCAGTACCGCAGTCAAATCCTCATGTACAGCCATCCCAGACTCCCTGTTAATGACCTTGATTTCAGAAGAAATTCTGGTGTCTATGAACTTTTGGACATACAGTGCTGGTTTCCCAGATCCAGATTAAGCCCAAGTGTAGTCTAACCTGGACTTTCACTTGTGTAACAACAATGGCCGTGCAGTTTAGTCCATCACTACACTCTTACAAATAAATGAGTGTAAAGAACTTTTCTGAAGGTTAAAGAAGCTCCATACTATGTAAAAGTTCTATCAAGTGCTGAAAATTTGATATTGAACTTTTATATTAAGTGGATGTTTTTTACACCTTTAAAGGCACTAATCTCGTCTTAATCTTTTAAACTCTTCTGTTGTTTTTCCTCTAAAAGAGATGGAAAAGTGAGCTTGAAAGGATGGAAAGCGCAATGATCTGTGGGTAATGACAGTTCACTCCAGCGTCATCTGTAGAGGGAGAGAAAGAGAGAATGTAATCGCTGATCTGAGTGGAAGGAAAATCCTGATTTAAGACTCTGAGAAAACTGGAGCTCCAGAAGATTTAATTCAGTTCCAGCTGCTTAGAAAGAACCACAGAACCTTAGTATGTTAATCTGTTCAGAGCCCTGTGGCAACATTAGAAGATCATCAGCGGTTCTTATGAATATGGATACTTTAATAAGATCTTCACATCAACATCATTTAGATCAGAATCCCATCCTTCAGATCCTTCTTCATGACTTCCACCCACAAAGATATAAAGATTACACCCTGTTTGTCTTCACAGCCGGTCAGATTAACTATATTACTATGTCACTGTAGGTCACTGAGTGTTTGAGAAATGCTGAAGGCTTGATATTCACTCACCTGCTACAGCTATCCTGTCACTGACGTCTTCCTCAGGTGTTTCTTTGGGGGGAAAATAAAAAGAAATAAATGTTATCATTCTGTTCAGCAGCATGAGAACCTGTTCTTCACAGAGGGGTTACAAGTGATCTAGTCCGGTGGTCCTGCCCTGGTCTGGTAGCTCCTGCTGTTCTCCTGCTCTAAAACGTCCATTTCAGCTAAAGAAGGGCTAATTAAAGAGCTGATTAAGTGGAATTACAGCAGAAGCCATCGTTTCTACATGCTAGTGCTAAACTCAACCAACTGGGCTTATATAAACAACATTTACCAAGTGACAGATTTACTATGACAGGCGGTAATTACTGACAGTTTACCGACACTTTGTGCTGGTGGGTGCAGCCAATTTGGTAAGTTAACTACTTAATACAGAACTAATTTTGCAATTAAAACATGATCAGTGCAATATAACCACATGTTTAATTCACATGCTTTTGGTCTAAAAGTCTGTTTTCTCCAGATATGGAGACTTTTTATCCATCTTTGAGGTTCAATCTGCTATCATTAGATCAAAGTATGGGCTTATTTACTCACGATTTCTACACAGTAAGTCAATATAATGGCAAAATCAGAAAAATTAGTTAATACTTGCTGATATTATGAGCTGAACTTGAGTTCTGTGCCAGGTGCACCTGGAAACTGTGTGAAAGTGTAAAATCTCTATTTAATTTTAAAGACCACATCTTTGTAGCTTAGGAACTGTGTGATTTTGATCTTGGAGTGAATGTAACCTCTCAGCTATGTGCAATATATTAATGACTGTGAAACAATGCTTACCTTCTACTGAGAGCTCCACACTCTGGATAAAAACACTTTTAGGAAGAGACAATTTGTTCTTTCCTCCCACCAGCAGGAAGCTTTCATAAACTCCTGCATCCTCAGGTCTGACATTCTTCAACTCCAGTGAACAGTCCCCCTTCAGCAGGTGATCTTCAGGAACGTCCTCACGGTCTTTATACCCCTCACCCTGATAGAGCTCCCCACCCCTTCGCTCAAACATCGTCTCAGTATACTTTCGCCACTCAACATGAGGACTTTGGCAGGACATGTTTCTCAAGGCACACGGCAGAACAGCTGAGGAACCCACTCTGGCAGATATGAAGATCCGGGTGTGTGCAGAGGGGGAGCCTGGAGGAAGGGGGGGGGGGTATTAAAACACTGAATTCTAGCACTTTGTAGAAGCGGTTGATGTTATTAGAAGATGTGTAGAGTTTAGTCAGACACTCACCAGCACAGGCGGCGATGCACAAAATGACTGTAGTGTAAAGAAGTGAGGTCCTGGTGTTCAAGGTCATCTCTGGAGAACTATGTGCTGGTTTTCTGGAAAAAAAAAGGCAGCATGTTGTAACGACTGCCTACATGAGCCTCCGGTCTGCTGTAGCTATACTCTGAGCTATCTGGACAGTGATGGTGAGATAAGGGGGTGACCTGTCATTAAATACGTCTCCTACCCCGCATGGAGTGTGTTCCTGTCTGTGGGCCTCCAAGGACGCCCAGAATCCTGTCTAGCTCTTCCTCACCCTCTCCCCCTTTTTCACCATTACAATGTAACTGAAACGGTGAATTACAGATGACAGTGTAATATCCAGCTAGCAGAGCTACTCATGTGAAAACTCATACAGATATGACCAGAAGGTTCCAGTGTAGAGCTAATTTAACTTGCCTTGCCTCACCAGTGAGTCATCTCTCATCAGCACTCCACCTCCACCCCAATATTCACTGCCTGCCAAGTATATTTTATATATATATTTCCAAATGATGTCGCCTCATTCAAATAAATTCCTATTCAGTGCTAAACTCAGTAAAATATTGCGCTCCCTCTAAAACCCACAGACGATTTGAGCGTGCTCTCCCTGGAGGATGTGAACTTGAGCAGAGGTGTTGAAATGACTTGCATTTGAATTTGATTATTCATATATATTTGAATAACAACCGCACGTGTATTCTGATGCCTCCCCCAGGGTTATTTTTAGACCTGTTGTCGTTTCATCTCGACTTCAGAAGTTCACCAGAAGTGTTCAGACCTCTGAGTGTGTTCTCAGAGACTTATAATGACGCCATTTTCTGTAACTTGCTTACCACTTCCTGTCTTGTCATCAGTTACTTCCCACCGTGAGCGATGCTAGAAGCAAAGTCCTAAGTAAAATTCATCGTTAAGTTAAATAATTGATAGAATAAGTTAAGTTTAAAGTTGAAAGAGAAGGTAATAAATAGTTTAAAAGATCGTTTTTATTTACATGTATTTACAAGGATATTTCATGAGACTTCATGTGAAGCTGAACTTTATGTTAAAAACAGTCAAACCTTGTTTGTTGCAGTTTTCACTCTGCCATGTAATACTGGATTCTTCAGTAAACAACAGTGAAATGTTAACTACAGTACAGACTCCTAGTTTTTGCATCAGAGTTTAACTTGTTGGATAGCTTCAGTCGCTACACTGCAGTGAGGACAACACAGTGAAAAGACTGAGAAGTTAGCATTGAACATCGAGTCAAGATGGAAACTAGATCTAATAAATCAGGAAAAAGTAGAAGCAGCTTTCATTCATCTGCCTCATCAACCAATGCTTTACTTCACGCACGAGCAAAAGCAGCAGCTGCTAAAGTGCGTGCTGAATATGCTGAGCAAGAAACTGGAGCTCCAGAAGATTTAATTCAGTTCCAGCTGCTTAGAAAGAACCACAGAACCTTATTATGTTAATCTGTTCAGAGCCCTGTGGCAACATTAGAAGATCATCAGTGGTTCTTATGAATATGGATACTTTAATAAGATCTTCACATCAACGTCATTTAGATCAGAATCCGATCCTTCAGATCCTTCTTCATGACTTCCACCCACAAAGATATAAAGATTACACCCTGTTTGTCTTCACAGCCGGTCAGATTAACTATATTACTATGCCACTGTAGGTCACTGAGTGTTTGAGAAATGCTGAAGGCTTGATATTCACTCACCTGCTACAGCTACCCTGTCACTGACGTCTTCCTCAGCTGTTTCTTTGGGGGAAAATAAAAAGAAATAAATGTTATCATTCTGTTCAGCAGCATGAGAACCTGTTCTTCACAGAGGGGCTACATGCGATCTAGTCCGGTGGTCCTGCCCTGGTCTGGTGGATAGAAGAAAATAAACCTGTCATTTTTCTGGTTTAAATGGTGTCCAGTGTCTGGTCTGGCAGCAGGTCTGGGGAGAGAGCCCACTCTCATTGGCTCTCATGGCCTGACCCTTGTAACAGAATTGGTGGCTCATCCGGGATTTGAACCTCAGGACCTCTTCAAATCCCGGACGAGCCCCCAATTCTGTTATGGCCTGGTCTAGGGTCTGGCCATAACAGGCAATGAGAGTGGGCTCTCTCCCCAGACCTGCTGCCAGTAAGAGCAAATCGCATTACACCCACCTTTTTGTATCATCACATCTTGCAGCATTCAAGCTCAAAACCTGAACTGAGTTAACTTAAAAGTTTGAGTTAACTGAACTGAAGATAAATGAACTGAAGAGCAGTTATGTTTTACGTCCGTTAACTTATTTAACAAGTATTATTTCTGTTCATTAATTACTGATAATAGATCGTTACAGTGTTCCGTGTTCAAGCCAGTATGATTCTTAAATGTATTTGTACTGTGTTGAATTCTGGGAAAACATGTACAGTACAGAGAGTATCAAACGCCTTTTATGAACTTACAGTATCACCAGGTTTACTGTATAAATTAGCTGCCAATTTGTTGCTCAGTTTCCCTTATTTAAATGCTAAAGAGCTGCTGAGCTGCACTGATTTCTGTAAATCAGAGTCAATACAACACATTTACACCGAACTAGTTATCTAATAACAGCATAGCTAACACTACAGCATGCTAGCCTACCTAACACAGCCTGCACTAAGTGAGTTCCTGGCATTTTTAGTCCTTTATTGTATGTCATCATATAGTGGACTGTAATGCTATAATAATGCTAATTTAAAACTGAAACAGTTTATTCTTTTGTCAAGATTTTTGAATGTTTGAAATGTATTTAAGATGATATTTGACTGCAACTAGTTCATTTCCTTATGTGTAAACATATATACAGTATCTTTACTTGAAACAATGAAAAGAATTGCATAATTTGTTGCTGTGCTGTTGTCAATACATAGTTTTGTACTGCATTTTAAAAATAAAGTGCAATATATTGTTAAGCTAAACAAACATTACAGTATTAGTGCTGTACATATTAATTATGTTAACTACTTGGCAATTCTGCCTATAAGCTGCTGTACATTTACAGTGATTCACTGCATTTCTAGCATATTTTTCTGTGTCTGTGTGTTTTTGTGAAATATTTTCTTCTCTTTCAGGCGAGCGCTGCAGTGACCTGCCCTCCACTGAGAAGGTATCAGAAACTCTAGTGATAAGCTGCTGGTGAGGTCCAGTAGGTGGCAGCAGAGCTGTTCTCTAGGGTCTCCATTAGTTCCATCATCATTTAAACTGCTGTAGCTGTTCTGATGGTCTTTGTCTCCTCAGGAAGGCCTGCAGTCTGGTCTTCACCACACAGCAGTGACCACAGGAGCTTCTGAAGGAGCCACAGAGTCTGCTCTGGACATCATGACCCAAACATACCCACAGTGTACCAGTGGACCTTTCACTGCTGTGATTTTTGAGGTTGTACATGAGAAATGAAAAACTAGTAAAAACTAAATTCAATGATGTGCAAATCATTTAAACTCTAGATTGCGTTGGAAATGCTACAAAGAAAACAAATCAAATGTTAAAATTGAAAAAAATTATTACTTTTTGAAAATATATTTGCCTATTTTGAATTTGATGCCAACAACATGTTCCAAAAAAGTTGGGACGGGGGCCTGTTCACCACATCACCTCTTCTTTCAATAGCACTCTAAGTATCATCAAAAGGCTGGTAAAGTTGAGTAACGTTTAAAAAAACCCTGGTGGTTAATTGGCAACAGGTCAGTGACATGATTGGGTGTAAAGAGCATCTCAGAGAGGCGGTGTCTTTCAGAAGTAAGGGTGAGGAGGAGTTCACCACTCTTTGAAAGACTGCACCATCAAATAGAGCAACAATTCAAGAAAAACTTTTCTCAACATGGGGATTTCATCATCTACGGTACATAATATCATTAAAAGATTCAAAGGATCTGGAGAAATCTCTGAGGGACACGACCAAAAACCAGGCTGTGACCTTCATGTATTTAGAAAAAAACAAAAAACAAAAAAAAAAACAATAATAATTTCTCAGTCTTAATATTTGATAGCTTTTCTTTGTCCAATATTCCTATGAGCAATGTTCCTAGAGATCACCTGCTGACGGGGAACTGTTCACTGGTGTTGAACAACATCAGACGTGACAATGCAGGGGTTTATGAAAGCTACCTGATTTTGAAGGAAGGTGCCCATTCTAAAAGGTTTTCATCCAGAGTGAGGAACTCTCAGCTGAAGGTAAGACTAAGATCAGTAGAACACGCACTGAACACACCAAATGTAAAAATAAAGTATACAATAATGCATGCTTATAAAGGATATATTAACATTTATTGGTTACATCTGCCTAGTCCTAGAGTATGCACATTGAAAACATGGATGGAAAAGCTAGAAATGCGAAAAATTGTCTATATACGTTGAACTTTGGATTTGGCACATGTATTAGCTGGGAGAGAAATAAGGAGGTAGTTAAAATGGTAAAGAACCACTGCTGACTATGTGCCCTCTTAAGTGTTCTTAAAGGGTTCCTTAGTAAAGACAGTGGTTGTGCTTTAAGCATTTACATGGTTAAATGGTTCCTTTTCTGGTGCTATACAGAACCATATACAACACAGACTCCATCAGCCTGAAGAACCATGGCTATGTTTCATCATTTTTGTTGAAGCTCTAAATAGACCTTCCCCTTCAGCCTGAATGTAGTGCTGTAATTCAGGCTTTTATGAGGAGTAACAGTGGCCTCTAGTTTAGGGCTCCACTTGAGGGTTTTATGGCCTGCTTTGGATTCTGCTAAATACTTTAAAGGAAAAACTCTTCTCTGCTGTTACAAATCAGCTAAACCAGCACACACTGTTCAGTCTGTAAGGTTTTCCTCGCACCCTGTTTGGGATATTTCCAGTTTAGTTCTGAACTCTTCACATTCCAGCTTAGGGAAGGTGAGCGTGGGAGAAGCTCTCATCCTTTTTCTTATGAGAAGCGTTCAATCAGTTTCAGCAGAAATGTTTCCTAATCAAGATCTTGCTCATACAGAACTTGGTTGGGAAACATTTTTAATGCTGACTGAAATATTACTAACCAAAGTTTCCCAATCCAGTTGTGCTAAGAGTTGGGAAAGATCTTGACTGTTGGAAACTGTTGTAGGAACAAAATGTATCTCTGAAATGTTAACCTTACAGGAGAAGGAAAAACAGTTTTAGTTTTAATGTAAGTCAGTGGAACGACTTTTGGTTCCATTTTTGGTTTCATTTTGGTCCATCCATCATGAAATGTACACCCAATGTAAAGGATAGCAGGCATTTTCAAATAGTGTCAAATGATACAAGGTTTTGTAGTGACAGCAGCGTTTTTAATAGCCTACTGACTTTAGTGTATTACCTTCCATTATCCCGCTTTATTAACCCTAACAATTTATAAGAACAAGCTGCTGTTTAAAGAATGAAGAGAGGACACTTTTTCACTTTCACTGCTGAACACTCAGAAAAAGTACTGAACTATCTCTGGGGCTGCACCTTCAAGGAGTTGTCTTCATGATTTTTTTTTATTTTTTATTTTTTTTTACTTATTTAAGGTTTACTAAGCTGATACAGTAGGTCAGGCACTCTAGAGTTCCCGGGGCTTACCCACATTACGTCTGCCGACTTCACACATATATACAGCCTCCTGCTCGCTCTGCACACTGAACACTTCATTCTCCAAAGGTAAGAGCCATCAGCATCTACACAGCAGCCCACATAAACATCAGCAAACGGCTGGAGGAAGTCCAGGAGTCCTGGGCTGGATCCCAAATACCCCCCTACTCCCTACGTAGTGCGCTACATGAGGGTCGCAAAGGTGTGGCATTTACACTGGAATACTGCACCGAGTGTCCAACCGGGGACAGCACAGCTTATGGCTCGACCCCAGATGTGTCTCTTGGGCGTTTAATGCAATGTGTCTTTGTAGAAAACCTCATTTCGTGACCTACGTAGTGCACTACATAGGGAGGACGGCGGCATTTGAGATTCAACCCTCGACTTCGTTAACAAACACTTTAAAACAGGACTCGAGGACTCGGATCTCAGGAGGGGTTTAGACTTTCAGAAAAGCGTGTTGTATCAGAAACTTGAACGTTTTCGTGACTAAAGCGGAGTTTTAACGAGCGAAAAAGGCGTTAGCTGCTAGCATGTTGCTGTTGTATGTGTATCCGGAGCTAACGCTGACTAGCACTGGAGAGAGGCGCTAATTCTCGGATAATATCCATCCAAAAAGTCGATTTCTCCGGCTGGTGGGAGAGAAGGACTCCATCCTTACTGCCAGCAGGTCATTGCTGCTCTGCCTACTGCTAAAATATGCATATTTAGTCATTTTCAAGCGACAACTAGAGATGGGGAATTTCCTATGTCAACAGACGAGGTCAGTTTATTGCTAGAGCTTCACCTCTGGGTGTGTGGACTAAAAGGTTATTTTCACACAATTTTAAAAAATCCCTGCAAATGAAGTGGTTAAGATGTAAACAGAGTCATTCAGAGAAGTTTAATGTGAAACGCTCTGTTCTAGAGAAACTTAGAGAGTCAGAACTGTTCACAGTGATAGGAACCAGACGTCCCCCTCTAAAAGCCTCTCTGCAGTGTAGGAGATAAAGACGTGTCTTCAAAGCTTTTGTTTGCCAAATAATGGTATTGGAAATGGTTGTTGTTTTGTTTTTGTTTGTTTTATTACATTAGACTTACATTACGTTGCACCCTACATCACTCCACCATGAATTGATTTATTTTTTTAAATGTGTTTTAGGCCAAAAGCATAAAACTGTTAAATGATATCTCACTCTGTGATGGAGGTTTCCGAGGATTTTCCAGTGTTTGTTAATGTTTTATAAATATTCGCTAAATTTAGAACATGTGTAATATAACACTAATGTAATACTGGTAGTCTTCCAGGGTCAGATGTGATCTCATAGCTGGAATATCTGGGAACCAGCATGAGTGATTTTGGGCTAAATGTGGGTTCAAACCGAGTGTGAATGATCTAAACCAGCCCAGCACCTTGTAAAGGCTGAGCTCAAAATAAGGGGTGTTGGTGTTTTCTTCAACATTGTGTGACATACGTGAAATCAGTCGCTAGCCCATAGATGTAAAGTAAGTTATCTTAGTTGAGAAGCAGCCCAAATATTAATTACCAGCTTGCTTTGTCTGTATTATTGATTGTACACTGGACGTTAAAAGAGCACTGAAGTGAATTCAGGGGGCAGAGAGATGTCATTCTGCCACAATCCAGCCGCTGAAGGCGTCCCCAGACATGTTCTCATGAGATCATGTCTGGCCCCACAAGACTGTAATACCAGTAGCTGTATTTGAATATGAACTGCAATATGTCAATTTTTCGTTTTAGAACATCTGCCCACACTTCTTCAGACATGTCCAGCGCATTGACCGCACTGCTTTGCACCACAGGCATGTGGTTACTGACTACATGTGTTGGTGAGTGAACAATGAGACTGTTTCTATAAAAGACTGTCCATAAATCGTCTAATACATCACAAAATTCACATTATGTTGTGCTCCCTCTCCAGGCTCCCTCTCTGAGACGGTGTTTGAGCGAAGGGGTGAGGAGCTGTATCAGGGTGAGGGGTATGAAGACCGTGTGGACGTTCCTGAAGATCACCTGCTGAAGGGGGACTGTTCACTGGAGTTGAAGAACGTCAGACCTGAGGATGAAGGAGTTTATGAAAGCTTCCTGCTGGTGAGACGAACGAAGAGATCCCTCCGTTCTAAAAGAGTCTTCCTCCAGAGCGTGGAGCTCTCAGTAGATGGTAAGACTAAGATCTGCAGAACTGGCACGGAACACACCAGATGTAAAATAGTGCACGTTTTATGTAACAGTAAATACGAATATGCACTAACATAACATTGCAAAATTAAAATATAATAAAACAGTGAAGCCACAAGTTCATTATTGTTTTCGCAGTAACATCAAACATATGTTCTTTGTTCAATGCTAATTTGGCCTACAGCTTCGTTTACCGGTTACATCAGAGTTTACGGTCTCTAATCCTGGAGTTCACCTGACGTTCACGGTTTAGAGATTTACAGTCAATACAACATCACAGCTTTCACAGAGTTAAACACAGAACAGTGTATATTAGCACAGGTTGACCCCCTTAAAATCCCCAGCTTATTTCTCAGTAACTACGGGGACTTCAGTGCAAACTGGTTGAGCTGTTTTTAGGTCATAGACTAGGAGCTGAGTTGAGATGAGTTGTTCTGAATTCTGGTCCTGGAGTAGGGCTGAGAGATTAAGTATATTTTTTATATCAAAATCACAATTTGTGCACTATTCAAATCGTCTGCATTATCAACAACACTGTCTCAGTGTTTTACTTGAGGAAATTTACCTTGATAGTGCACCGCTGTGACCTGCCTGACCAATCAGAAGCAGCCAAACGCCCTCATGCTGCATACATGCAGTCTGGTGCACTACGTTCAGAGATCAAGCCTCAGTCCAGAAAAGTGGCATTTACCCCAAATCATCCAGCCCTATCCTGGATTGTCCCTGACCTGCACATTGTGGTGATTTCTCTTAACACAACACATCTGATTTAATATATCAGTTCATTAACAGACCCTTCCTGAGTCGGATCAGGTTCTCTGGGGTCATGACTGAGAACCTCTGAAGGAAAATGCAGTATTGTTGGGATATCTGTTTGTTAATCATGGTGCAGAACAGAGTGATAACATTTATTACTTTCATTGTTCCCCAAAGAAACACCTAAAGAAACCGTCAGTGGAAAGTTATTTGTGACAGGTGAGTGAACATCCAGCCTAATTTCAGCATTTCAAACACATCTACTTATATTGTGTCGTAGTGAATTGTGTGTAGCAGCTTTTAAGACAAAATTAAATACTGATTAAATCTGCCCTCTCTCTCTCTCTGTCTCTCTCTCTCTCTCTCTCTAGATGATGCTGGACTGAACGGTCCTCACCTACAGATCTTGGCCTCGTCTCTCTTTTTATGTTTAGTGTTTTGTTTCTTCTGAGAGGAAACATAAAGGAAAATATTCATTCGGCTGTTTGTGTGACGCTGCATAGTGGCTAACATGCGGCCTGAACCGGCGGCTTCGGCTCTCTGGACTGGGGAGGCTGCCTGGACCGTTGGTGTTCGGCTGCAGGAAAATGCTACTACTTTGTGGCGAAGGACATCGTCAACCTTTGAGGCTTTCCAGGCCGGCCTCCTGTAGTTGCTGCGTGAGACTTTCCTTCGCCGCTAATGACTCTTTCTGGGCTAGCTAGCTGAGTCATTCTGTGCTGCGGTCACTGAAGTTTTTTCCGCTAGCTGTGGGAAGTGCGTGCGTGTGCGTGATGTGAAACACACATCAGACCCCCGGACCCTCAGTACCAGAATACCACAAGGTTATGTGCTCCCAGCCCTTCTCTTCAGTCTCTACACCAGTGTCTGTGTCTCTAAGGAACCAGCTGTAAACATCCTGAAGTTTGTAGAAGACACCAGTGTGGTGGGACAGAGGAGATGGTGGTGGACTTCAGGTGCAGATACCTCTTCTCTACCCCCCGTCAACAGCAATGGCTTTGTGGTTTCCACTGTGGAGTCATTCAAGTTCCTGGAACATGGTCTCCATCGCCAAACACACAGCAGAGAGAGAGACAGGAGAAGCGCCTGATGATCCAGTTCTACACAGCGGTCATCGAGTCTGTCCTCACATCATGCTTAACCAGCTGGTTTGATTGCTCCACCTCGAGCCAAATAAGCCAAACTCCATGACAACTTCAGGACAGGATGGTGGTGAGGATCATTGGATGTATCCTCAAACACTTTATGTACATGTACAACAGCAGAGTGATGAAGCATGCTGACCCCTCTCATCATGGACATCACCTCTGGTAGAAGATTTAGGACCATCAAAGCCAGCACAGCCAGACATGCTAACAGCTTTCTCCCCAGAGTTATATCATTATCCACAGTTGGACACTTTGCAGTTTAAACTTAAACGCAACCAACAGACCTCCTTACTGTATTACAGTAACTCCTCTGTAGCATTATGATATTTGCACAGCTGTACAGATGTTAATTTTTTACTAATGTTCATATCATTCTGTTATACTCTGTAGATTATAGTGAATACATGTTGGCTCGTCAGTTTTTTGGTTCTCTGTTTTATTTCTTCATCCTTATTTTTTTTGTATTTCAGTTAAAGGTCTGTATAGTGTAACATAGCTGCTGAAATGTTTCGGTTCATGCTTCTGACGCAGAACCTCCACGTCTGATCTCACACGCAGCCATAGGTGTTTGAGGTTGGTGGAAAAACCTCTGTCATGAACTCAAAGGTCTTAAATAAGTTCAGAGAGGTCCATCATGGAAATTTTGCACATATTGCATTCAGTCCACAGTCAATACTGAATGTATATAGAAACTAAGATGAAGGAAAAGCCCACTCTGAATTTGTTTCTGTGACATCACAAAGCCAAGATGTTTACCCACATCCCCTATTCAGCCTACAATGGTGTTGTTCTGCCTACATACATATCTTACAGGCACAGTAACCAAATCAGTTTAATTGTTCATGTAGAAACGAATAATACACAAATGTTCTAAGCTGATCTCAGGGGAAAATTACAATACAAGAACAAATCTAGGACATAGACCTTTTAAAACACCATCACACCACAGAGACACTGGAGCTCTTGAAAGCTCGGACTCTCCCTGTGAGAATTATGAATATGGAGGGAAATGCAGGTGGATTGTTCAGCCTCAGAAATTCTTTCAAGTCGAGATTCAAGTTAGTCATGCATGCAGAATAAGAGCTTGGAGTCATGAGCCTCTTAGTTTCAGTGTTCATCACAAACAGGTGCTCTGCTGGTCCAACCACTTAACTCATCCAACCTCCTCTTCGTTGAGTAGCTTTTCCTGTTTGCTGAGCTCGTCCACATCCAGTGCACACATGAAGAGCTGTATTTACCTCTTTGCCCACTTCGTCCTTAGGAAGACAGTAAATACTATAAAATGAATTAAATCCTCTGCTGCTCCACGATTATTTTTAAATTGCTGTTATTCACCGGTTGTAATGTAGATAACCAGCCCTGAAGATCCTGAAGTTTGCAGATGACACCACTATGGTCGCCCGTGTTAAACGACCCTTATTAGTCCCACAACGGGGAAGTTTCACCTCTGCATTTGACCCATCTGTGCAGTGAAACACCACATGCACACACACTAGGGGGCAGTTAGCACACTTGCTTGGAGTGGTGGACAGCCCTGTCCATAGCACCCAGGGAGAAGTTGGGGGTTAGTTGCTTTGATGAAGGGCACTTCAGCCACATACAGGGGATGGAACCGGCGGCCTTCTGGCCACAAGGCTCGTTCCCTAACCTCCAGCCCATGACTGCCCCAACATGTCCCAAAACAGATCTGGTCCACTTCTGCCACGGATATGGCAGAACCACCTGCTGGGAAATAGCAGGTGAGCCAAAAGTGGCAAACATATTAAAATGCTAATATGTGCCACACATTATAAAACTTAATAATGCAAATTATTTCATTCAGTCTGAACTTTTATTTAGTGTTTACAGGTCTCTGCCATCGTAACATGGGTTTATTCTGCTGGCATGTATGTTCAGCCAGAGTAGGTAAAGGAAAAGTTTACAGATACTGTATGAATGAGTCAGACAAAACCTGGCTGAGGGTATTTTTAAAAGCAGGATCTCTCAGTCAGAAAAATAAAGCTCAAAATGAGGATGGTCCAAAAGAAATATCCCTCAGTTCTTTTCTTATTGGACAGGCTGATCTGGCTAAACTGACAAATCCTGCTTTTTGAAATCCCCTCCCTGCACAAAATTACATTACTGAACCGCCTCTGGTAAAACTAATCCAGCAATATTTGAGCCTAATAAGAAAAAGAAGAAGAACTGCACCAACAACAACAGACCTTCACTAATATACTGTGTTGTTAAAAACTGTTGACCTGTTCTACGCCTACGCCTATCCTCTAACTGAGAATTAAATTAATTGCATTTTACTTTAAATTCCTATTAAATTACAGTTTGACACAGTCAGAAAAGAAAAAATCCAAATGAGTAACTTTAGTTACAGCTACACCTGGTTAATATGTATGTTCTATGCAAAACAGATGTGTAAGATGTGTCTAACATATATAAAAACCTATATATATATATATACATACATATATTAAAAATAAATATATAGTTTTATATATATATATATATATAACTCATAACACAATCCTGTATATTTTATCATAATCCTCACAGTTTAGATGCCTCATTCAAAAGGTCTGTTTTTTTTTACTGGCAGAGCCAGTTGGTAGTACCTATACTGAAAAAAATGAGACATTATCTAAATTGTGTTCAGATAGGAATAAAACTAAGAATATAAGAGCCTGTTGGTTTAGAATGTATTACACAAAACTGAAGTACGTCCAACTGAAAGTCAATCCAGGGTAAAGTGATTTCAAACTTCAGTTAAGACTGAAGCCATCACAGAACATCAGTTCTTAAGTCTATAATCTTATTTCCAGATGAGAAAACGGTACAGAAACATCCCAAGTTACCAAAATATCCTAAATACCGTCTTAACTTTAAGAAAAAACCCCAAGCATCTTCACTTCAGTTAAGAGTCTGTTTCTACTGTTTTATGGAGTGATGGGCAGCTCAGTTCACCATAACCAGCATAACCACGCTGCATCTATCTACACTGAAAACGGGGCTTTGACTTGTGAGGGTTTTTCTAACCGTGTTTAAAAATCTCAGACGCTGCAGACTCGAATGAGGGGGAGCGATGATGAGGCAGACACATATGCGTAGAGAAGCGAGATTTGGGGAAATCCAAACTCAGGGTCAAAACAGTCCAGGGTCACAGAGCCAACACGGTGAAAAGGAGGGACAGACATAACAAGGAACACAGGATAAACACAATGGAGGCCGGAAGAAACAAACACCAAATGATATCAAACACTTCAAACAAAGACCAGCAAGAGACTAGAGAAAACACAGGGCTTAAATACAGGCACAGGTATCAAGACACAGGTGGTTAAGAAGAGGGTAACAGGTGAAAGCAATCAAGGGCAGGGTCTGGAAACAAGGGGGCAGGACCAGGAAGGAAGCAAAACAAAAGCACATGGACCAGACCAAAACAAAAGCACATGGATGACTGGGAGGGGCCAATTGTGACACAGACTTGATCTCCACCGTCTCTCTTACTAGCCTTTCTCTCGTTTCCGGGGTTGACACTTCCGGTTTGGGAAGTTCTGTGTAAAATCACTTCTGTTTTTGATTTGTCATTCATTTCCATCTGATTGTGAGCTCAGAAAGAGATGGTTTATCGTAGTGAAAAGGAGCGAGGAGTCGACATTCAAAGTAATCCAAAACAGCAGGCATGTGTGCTGCGCTCATTTCAACCTGTCGGACAGCTAGTTTACACCGAAGAGAAGAACATGGCTGAAAAGGGGCTGCAGTACCATCTCGCTTCAGCTAGAGTCAAAGACCAAGAGAGTCTGTGTACAGCAGAGAGAGGGACACCTACTCTACTAACGAGGAGGAAGGGGTGGTGGAGCAGGATAAGTCAGGGTTATTGAAATACATCTCTAAAATCTCAAGAACAGCCCCTGTAGTTCGCTCCCATTTTAATAATACACTTTTATTTATTTTGGTTTAGCTCTGTATTACATTTGACCAGTCATGTGTTGAGTTTCCATGTTCTCCCCATGTCTGCAGAGTTTTTTGTTATGAACTTCTTTGAACTCTTTAGACCTCTAGACTGTGCGGTTCCTCGCTTTTCTCGACAGGGAGATCCGAGCCCTTACACAGATCTCCCTGTCTGCAGCACTGAACACTGACAATGATATAATATAACACAATAATTCATGTTGCCGTTTTTTTGCTTCTTAAACAGGCACATATTTAAAGATCTCTAAATGCTGAATCTACCTAACACCACTCATGTCCTTGAGCAAGACACCTAACCCCCAACTGCTCCCCTGGCGCTGTGGATAGGGCTGCCCACCCTATCCTACAGTGTGCTCACTGCCCCCTAGTGTGTGTGTGCTCACTAGAGTGTATGTGGTGTTATACTTCACGGATGGGTTAAATGTGGAGGTGAAATTTCCCCGTTGTGGGACTAATGAGGTTCACTTAATCTTAATCCTGTCTGAGACCATAAGTAACAACACTGGGAACCAGCTCACCTTTGTAATCAAAAAGAGTTTATATCCCTTATCGAATTTCGCATGTTAGGTGCTCGATAGCTCTTCCACAGTTCTGACCACAGCGTCCTGCCTAAAGCAGGGACTTCAGCCAAAGATGATGAATAATGAAACGCAGCCATAGTCGGAGCGGAGCGGCGCGGGAACCACACATAACTTTACACATAACCTCCCCTGGAACTTGACCCTCTTCCGTGTGTGAAAAACACCTATTACCTTCGTGTATTAATGTTGATGTAGCTCATGATTAACAATCAAACAGGATTAACTCAGTTTATCACGCTTTAGTTTAATTAGACCTTCTTTACCTCAGTAATGGTAGCTAGCGTTAGCTGCCAGGTAACTAACTGGATTAGGTGTTTATGTTTCAGCTGTGCGTGTATGTATTGTAGTGTATTGTAGTGTATTGTAGTGTAGTGTAGTGTAGTGTAGTGTATTATAGTGTAGTGTATTGTAGTGTAGTGTATTGTAGTGTAGTGTATTGTAGTGTATTGTAGTGTAGTGTAGTGTAGTGTATTATAGTGTAGTGTATTGTAGTGTAGTGTATTGTAGTGTAGTGTAGTGTAGTGTATTGTAGTGTAGTGTAGTGTAGTGTAGTGTATTATAGTGTAGTGTATTGTAGTGTAGTGTATTGTAGTGTAGTGTAGTGTAGTGTAGTGTATTGTAGTGTAGTGTAGTGTAGTGTATTATAGTGTAGTGTATTGTAGTGTAGTGTATTGTAGTGTAAGTGTAGTGTAGTGTAGTGAGTTGTATTGTAGTGTTGTGTAGTGTATTGTAGTGTAGTGTAGTGTTCCCTTTATTTTTTTGAGCAGTGTATTTTTGTTCTTGTTTCTTTTTAGTGTTTAGTATGTTACATGTATGTTAGTGCTTAGTATGTTACATCACACTTTAATATAGGAACATATATTGTTATGGTTGCTGTTATTATTATAACTTTATTAGCTGCAAACAAAATGTTTCTTGATTTGTTTGATTAATGCATTAAAGGCTTCTACTCAGTGAATGTGATCTCGGTTAAACCGACACAAAACTATGGGGCTATTTTAGACATTATTAAGATGTGTTTGGGTGTAGTTAGTATTGAACTACTAATAGTGCTGAAAAACTCCAGAGAGATCAAACTCATCTACTAAATAAATCATTAAACCAATGCAAGTGCAGCTGTACTTCTGTAAAATGTTGGACATAAATAAATATCTGGTTTATATTTGTGTATAGAAGTTTATTTATATAAGCACCAAACTGTACATACATCCATCATACATACATTTGCAGTACTTGCAGTAGGTCAGTGTTGGGGGAATTTCTGATGTACATTCATCTAAAATTAATCAGCGATTTTTCAGTTTTGTTTAATTGCATTATTGCTTCATTCATTAGGGGCAATCGTGGGCTGGATGTTAGGGATCCAGCCTCGTGACCGGAAGGTTGCTGGTTCGATCCGCAGAGCCGACAGCAAATGACTGAGGTGTCCTTGAGCAAGACACCTAACCCCCAACTGCTCCACGGGCGCTGCGGCTTGGGCTGCCCACCGCTCTGGACAAGTGTGTGTGTGCTCACTAGTGTGTATGTGGTGATTCACTTCACGGATGGGTTAAATGCGGAGGTGAAATTTCCCCATTGTGGGACTAATAAGGGTCTCTTAATCTTAAATTCGTTCGGTTAGTTATACTTCTCTGTGAACTTTAATTTGCCATTAGCCCAAACTCAACACCGTTGTATAAATCAGTGTAGACTGTTGGCTGTAAATAGAGCACATGTTTAGCCTGGAAGTTGGGTACCGTAAGCTTCAACCCAGCCCACAGTAGTGCATTGCACATCTACAGCTGTTCTGTTCATGCTCTGCTGACTGTGTTCATTTATATTTTTTATTGCGAGATTGCACAAGCTTTACTCAATGCTGGGAAAATCTCCATGATTTCTTCACTTCTCTGTTTAGTTATCACTTTCAGCTTGACTTTATCCATACAGTACAGCATCAGCATATATAAGACATATGATCGGAAGGCAATGTCAGCAGACCTCTTATTGTGATATAAACCGAGCCTGTTCTACAGTTTCTCATTAGACTGAATGAATAACCGGCTCTAAATGTAGGTATTGTGATATAAACCGAGTCCGTTCTACAGTTTCTCATTAGGCTGAATGAATAACCAGCTCTAAATGTAGGTATTGTAATATAAACCGAGTCCGTTCTACAGTTTCTCATTAGGCTGAATGAATAACCGACTCTAAATGTAGGTATTGTGATATAAACCGAGTCCGTTCTACAGTTTCTCATTAGACTGAATGAATAACCGTCTCTAAATGTAGGTATTGTGATATAAACCGAGTCCGTTCTACAGTTTCTCGTTAGGCTGAATGAATAACCGACTCTAAATGTAGGTATTGTGATATAAACCGAGTCCGTTCTACAGTTTCTCATTAGACTGAATGAATAACCGACTCTAAATGTAGGTATTGTGATATAAACCGAGTCCGTTCTACAGTTTCTCATTAGGCTGAATGAATAACCGACTCTAAATGTAGGTATTGTGATATAAACCGAGTCCGTTCTACAGTTTCTTATTAGACTGAATGAATAACTGACTCTAAATGTAGGTATTGTGATATAAACCGAGTCCGTTCTACAGTTTCTCGTTAGACTGAATGAATAACCGACTCTAAATGTAGATATTGTGATATAAACCGAGTCCGTTCTACAGTTTCTCATTAGACTGAATGAATAACCGACTCTAAATGTAGGTATTGTGATATAAACCGAGTCTGTTCTACAGTTTCTCATTAGACTGAATGAATAACAGACTCTAAATGTAGGTATTGTGATATAAACCGAGTCCGTTCTACAGTTTCTCATTAGACTGAATGAATAACCGACTCTAAATGTAGGTATTGTGATATAAACCGAGTCCGTTCTACAGTTTCTCATTAGACTGAATGAATAACCGGCTCTAAATGTAGGTGTTGTGATATAAACCGAGTCCGTTCTACAGTTTCTCATTAGGCTGAATGAATAACCGGCTCTAAATGTAGGTATTGTGATATAAACCGAGTCCGTTCTACAGTTTCTCGTTAGGCTGAATGAATAACCGACTCTAAATGTAGGTATTGTGATATAAACCGAGTCCGTTCTACAGTTTCTCATTAGACTGAATGAATAACCGACTCTAAATGTAGGTGTTGTGATATAAACCGAGTCCGTTCTACAGTTTCTCATTAGGCTGAATGAATAATCGACTCTAAATGTAGGTATTGTGATATAAACCGAGTGTGTTCTACAGTTTCTCATTAGACTGAATGAATAACCGACTCTAAATGTAGGTATTGTGATATAAACCGAGTCTGTTCTACAGTTTCTCATTAGACTGAATGATATAAACCGAGTCCGTTCTACAGTTTCTCGTTAGGCTGAATGAATAACCGACTCTAAATGTAGGTATTGTGATATAAACCGAGTCCGTTCTACAGTTTCTCATTAGACTGAATGAATAACCGACTCTAAATGTAGGTGTTGTGATACAAACCGAGTCTGTTCTACAGTTTCTCATTAGACTGAATGAATAACCGGCTCTAAATGTAGGTATTGTGATATAAACCGAGTCCGTTCTACAGTTTCTCATTAGACTGAATGAATAACCGACTCTAAATGTAGGTATTGTGATATAAACCGAGTCTGTTCTACAGTTTCTCAATAGACTGAATGAATAACCGACTCTAAATGTAGGTGTTGTGATATAAACCGAGTCCGTTCTACAGTTTCTCATTAGGCTGAATGAATAACCGACTCTAAATGTAGGTGTTGTGATATAAACCGAGTCCGTTCTACAGTTTCTCATTAGACTGAATGAATAACCGGCTCTAAATGTAGGTATTGTGATATAAACCGAGTTCGTTCTACAGTTTCTCATTAGACTGAATGAATAACCGGCTCTAAATGTAGGTATTGTGATATAAACCGAGTCCGTTCTACAGTTTCTCATTAGACTGAATGAATAACCGACTCTAAATGTAGGTATTGTGATATAAACCGAATCCGTTCTACAGTTTCTCATTAGACTGAATGAATAACCGACTCTAAATGTAGGTATTGTGATATAAACCGAGTCCGTTCTACAGTTTCTCATTAGACTGAATGAATAACCGACTCTAAATGTAGGTATTGTGATATAAACCGAGTCCGTTCTACAGTTTCTCATTAGGCTGAATGAATAACCGACTCTAAATGTAGGTGTTGCGATATAAACCGAGTCTGTTCTACAGTTTCTCATTAGACTGAATGAATAACCGGCTCTAAATGTAGGTATTGTGATATAAACCGAGTCCGTTCTACAGTTTCTCATTAGACTGAATGAATAACCGACTCTAAATGTAGGTATTGTGATATAAACCGAGTCTGTTCTACAGTTTCTCATTAGACTGAATGATATAAACCGAGTCCGTTCTACAGTTTCTCGTTAGGCTGAATGAATAACCGACTCTAAATGTAGGTATTGTGATATAAACCGAGTCCGTTCTACAGTTTCTCATTAGACTGAATGAATAACCGACTCTAAATGTAGGTGTTGTGATATAAACCGAGTCCGTTCTACAGTTTCTCATTAGGCTGAATGAATAATCGACTCTAAATGTAGGTATTGTGATATAAACCGAGTGTGTTCTACAGTTTCTCATTAGACTGAATGAATAACCGACTCTAAATGTAGGTATTGTGATATAAACCGAGTCTGTTCTACAGTTTCTCATTAGACTGAATGATATAAACCGAGTCCGTTCTACAGTTTCTCGTTAGGCTGAATGAATAACCGACTCTAAATGTAGGTATTGTGATATAAACCGAGTCCGTTCTACAGTTTCTCATTAGACTGAATGAATAACCGACTCTAAATGTAGGTGTTGTGATATAAACCGAGTCCGTTCTACAGTTTCTCATTAGGCTGAATGAATAACCGACTCTAAATGTAGGTGTTGTGATATAAACCGAGTCCGTTCTACAGTTTCTCATTAGACTGAATGAATAACCGGCTCTAAATGTAGGTATTGTGATATAAACCGAGTGCGTTCTACAGTTTCTCATTAGACTGAATGAATAACCGACTCTAAATGTAGGTATTGTGATATAAACCGAGTCCGTTCTACAGTTTCTCATTAGGCTGAATGAATAACCGACTCTAAATGTAGGTGTTGTGATATAAACCGAGTCCGTTCTACAGTTTCTCATTAGGCTGAATGAATAACCGACTCTAAATGTAGGTGTTGTGATATAAACCGAGTCCGTTCTACAGTTTCTCATTAGACTGAATGAATAACCGGCTCTAAATGTAGGTATTGTGATATAAACCGAGTGCGTTCTACAGTTTCTCATTAGACTGAATGAATAACCGACTCTAAATGTAGGTATTGTGATATAAACCGAGTCCGTTCTACAGTTTCTTGTTAGGCTGAATGAATAACCAACTCTAAATGTAGGTATTGTGATATAAACCGAGTCCGTTCTACAGTTTCTCATTACACTGAATGAATAACCAACTCTAAATGTAGGTATTGTGATATAAACCGAGTCCGTTCTACAGTTTCTCATTACACTGAATGAATAACCGGCTCTAAATGTAGATATTGTGATATAAACCGAGTCCGTTCTACAGTTTCTCATTACACTGAATGAATAACCGACTCTAAATGTAGGTATTGTGATATAAACCGAGTCTGTTCTACAGTTTCTTATTAGACTGAATGAATAACCGACTCTAAATGTAGGTATTGTGATATAAACCGAGTCCGTTCTACAGTTTCTCATTAGGCTGAATGAATAACCAGCTCTAAATGTAGGTATTGTGATATAAACCGAGTCCGTTCTACAGTTTCTCATTAGGCTGAATGAATAACCGACTCTAAATGTAGGTGTTGTGATATAAACCGAGTCTGTTCTACAGTTTCTCATTAGGCTGAATGAATAACCGACTCTAAATGTAGGTATTGTGATATAAACCGAGTCTGTTCTACAGTTTCTCATTAGGCTGAATGAATAACCGACTCTAAATGTAGGTATTGTGATATAAACCGAGTCTGTTCTACAGTTTCTCATTAGGCTGAATGAATAACCGACTCTAAATGTAGGTGTTGTGATATAAACCGAGTCCGTTCTACAGTTTCTCATTAGGCTGAATGAATAACCGACTCTAAATGTAGGTGTTGTGATATAAACCGAGTCCGTTCTACAGTTTCTCATTAGGCTGAATGAATAACCGACTGTAAATGTAGGTGTTGTGATATAAACCGAGTCCGTTCTACAGTTTCTCATTAGACTGAATGAATAACCGGCTCTAAATGTAGGTATTGTGATATAAACCGAGTGCGTTCTACAGTTTCTCATTAGACTGAATGAATAACCGACTCTAAATGTAGGTATTGTGATATAAACCGAGTGCGTTCTACAGTTTCTCATTAGGCTGAATGAATAACCGACTCTAAATGTAGGTGTTGTGATATAAACCGAGTCCGTTCTACAGTTTCTCATTAGGCTGAATGAATAACCGACTCTAAATGTAGGTGTTGTGATATAAACCGAGTCCGTTCTACAGTTTCTTGTTAGGCTGAATGAATCACCGACTCTAAATGTAAGTATTGTGATATAAACCGAGTCCGTTCTACAGTTTCTCGTTAGACTGAATGAATAACCGGCTCTAAATGTAGATATTGTGATATAAACCGAGTCCGTTCTACAGTTTCTCATTAGACTGAATGAATAACCGACTCTAAATGTAGGTATTGTGATATAAACCGAGTCCGTTATACAGTTTCTCATTAGACTGAATGAATAACCGGCTCTAAATGTAGGTATTGTGATATAAACCGAGTCCGTTCTACAGTTTCTCATTAGACTGAATGAATAACCGACTCTAAATGTAGGTATTGTGATATAAACCGAGTCCGTTCTACAGTTTCTCATTAGACTGAATGAATAACCGACTCTAAATGTAGGTATTGTGATATAAACCGAGTCCGTTCTACAGTTTCTCATTAGACTGAATGAATAACCGGCTCTAAATGTAGGTATTGTGATATAAACCGAGTCCGTTCTACAGTTTCTCGTTAGGCTGAATGAATAACCGACTCTAAATGTAGGTATTGTGATATAAATCGAGTCCGTTCTACAGTTTCTCATGAGGCTGAATGAATAACTGACTCTAAATGTAGGTATTGTGATATAAACCGAGTCCGTTCTACAGTTTCTTGTTAGGCTGAATGAATAACCGGCTCTAATTGTAGGTATTGTGATATAAACCGAGTCCGTTCTACAGTTTCTCATTAGGCTGAATGAATAACCGGCTCTAAATGTAGGTATTGTGATATAAACCGAGTCCGTTCTACAGTTTCTCATTAGGCTGAATGAATAACCGGCTCTAAATGTAGGTATTGTGATATAAACCGAGTCCGTTCTACAGTTTCTCATTAGGCTGAATGAATAACCGACTCTAAATGTAGGTATTGTGATATAAACCGAGTCCGTTCTACAGTTTCTCATGAGGCTGAATGAATAACTGACTCTAAATGTAGGTATTGTGATATAAACCGAGTCCGTTCTACAGTTTCTTGTTAGGCTGAATGAATAACCGGCTCTAATTGTAGGTGTTGTGATACAAACCGAGTCTGTTCTACAGTTTCTCATTAGGCTGAATGAATAACCGACTCTAAATGTAGGTATTGTGATATAAACCGAGTCTGTTCTACAGTTTCTCATTAGGCTGAATGAATAACTGACTCTAAATGTAGATATTGTGATATAAACCGAGTCTGTTCTACAGTTTCTCATTAGGCTCAATGAATAACCGACTCCAAATGTAGGTATTGTGATATAAACCGAGTCCGTTCTACAGTTTCTCATTAGGCTGAATGAATAACCGACTCTAAATGTAGGTGTTGTGATATAAACCGAGTCTGTTCTACAGTTTCTCATTAGACCGAATGAATATCCGGCTCTAAATGTAGGTATTGTGATATAAACCGAGTCCGTTCTACAGTTTCTCATTAGACTGAATGAATAACCGACTCTAAATGTAGGTATTGTGATATAAACCGAGTCTGTTCTACAGTTTCTCATTAGACTGAATGAATAACCGACTCTAAATGTAGGTGTTGTGATATAAACCGAGTCCGTTCTACAGTTTCTCATTAGGCTGAATGAATAACCGACTCTAAATGTAGGTGTTGTGATATAAACCGAGTCCGTTCTACAGTTTCTCATTAGACTGAATGAATAACCGGCTCTAAATGTAGGTATTGTGATATAAACCGAGTGCGTTCTACAGTTTCTCATTAGACTGAATGAATAACCGACTCTAAATGTAGGTATTGTGATATAAACCGAGTGCGTTCTACAGTTTCTCATTAGGCTGAATGAATAACCGACTCTAAATGTAGGTGTTGTGATATAAACCGAGTCCGTTCTACAGTTTCTCATTAGGCTGAATGAATAACCGACTGTAAATGTAGGTGTTGTGATATAAACCGAGTCCGTTCTACAGATTCTCATTAGACTGAATGAATAACCGGCTCTAAATGTAGGTATTGTGATATAAACCGAGTGCGTTCTACAGTTTCTCATTAGACTGAATGAATAACCGACTCTAAAAGTAGGTATTGTGATATAAACCGAGTGCGTTCTACAGTTTCTCATTAGGCTGAATGAATAACCAGCTCTAAATGTAGGTATTGTGATATAAACCGAGTCTGTTCTACAGTTTCTCATTAGGCTGAATGAATAACCGACTCTAAATGTAGGTATTGTGATATAAACCGAGTCTGTTCTACAGTTTCTCATTAGGCTGAATGAATAACCGACTCTAAATGTAGATATTGTGATATAAACCGAGTCTGTTCTACAGTTTCTCATTAGGCTGAATGAATAACCGACTCTAAATGTAGGTATTGTGATATAAACCGAGTCTGTTCTACAGTTTCTCATTAGACTGAATGAATAACCGACTCTAAATGTAGGTGTTGTGATATAAACCGAGTCCGTTCTACAGTTTCTCATTAGGCTGAATGAATAACCGACTCTAAATGTAGGTGTTGTGATATAAACCGAGTCCGTTCTACAGTTTCTCATTAGACTGAATGAATAACCGGCTCTAAATGTAGGTATTGTGATATAAACCGAGTCCGTTCTACAGTTTCTCATTAGACTGAATGAATAACCGACTCTAAATGTAGGTATTGTGATATAAACCGAGTCCGTTCTACAGTTTCTCATTAGACTGAATGAATAACCGACTCTAAATGTAGGTATTGTGATATAAACCGAGTCCGTTCTACAGTTTCTCGTTAGACTGAATGAATAACCGACTCTAAATGTAGGTATTGTGATATAAACCGAGTCCGTTCTACAGTTTCTCGTTAGGCTGAATGAATAACCGACTCTAAATGTAGGTGTTGTGATATAAACCGAGTCCGTTCTACAGTTTCTCATTAGGCTGAATGAATAACCGACTCTAAATGTAGGTATTGTGATATAAACCGAGTCCGTTCTATAGTTTCTCATGAGGCTGAATGAATAACCGACTCTAAATGTAGGTATTGTGATATAAACCGAGTCCGTTCTACAGTTTCTTGTTTGGCTGAATGAATAACCGGCTCTAATTGTAGGTGTTGTGATACTAACCAGGTCTGTTCTACAGTTTCTCATTAGGCTGAATGAATAACCGACTCTAAATGTAGGTATTGTGATATAAACCGAGTCCGTTCTACAGTTTCTCATTAGGCTGAATGAATAACCGACTCTAAATGTAGGTATTGTGATATAAACCGAGTCCGTTCTACAGTTTCTCATTAGGCTGAATGAATAACCAGCTCTAAATGTAGGTATTGTGATATAAACCGAGTCCGTTCTACAGTTTCTCATTAGGCTGAATGAATAACCGACTCTAAATGTAGGTGTTGTGATATAAACCGAGTCCGTTCTACAGTTTCTCATTAGGCTGAATGAATAACCGACTCTAAATGTAGGTATTGTGATATAAACCGAGTCTGTTCTACAGTTTCTCATTAGGCTGAATGAATAACCGACTCTAAATGTAGGTATTGTGATATAAACCGAGTCTGTTCTACAGTTTCTCATTAGACTGAATGAATAACCGACTCTAAATGTAGGTGTTGTGATATAAACCGAGTCCGTTCTACAGTTTCTCATTAGGCTGAATGAATAACCGACTCTAAATGTAGGTGTTGTGATATAAACCGAGTCCGTTCTACAGTTTCTCATTAGACTGAATGAATAACCGGCTCTAAATGTAGGTATTGTGATATAAACCGAGTCCGTTCTACAGTTTCTCATTAGACTGAATGAATAACCGACTCTAAATGTAGGTATTGTGATATAAACCGAGTCCGTTCTACAGTTTCTCATTAGACTGAATGAATAACCGACTCTAAATGTAGGTATTGTGATATAAACTGAGTCCGTTCTACAGTTTCTCGTTAGACTGAATGAATAACCGACTCTAAATGTAGGTATTGTGATATAAACCGAGTCCGTTCTACAGTTTCTCGTTAGGCTGAATGAATAACCGACTCTAAATGTAGGTGTTGTGATATAAACCGAGTCCGTTCTACAGTTTCTCATTAGGCTGAATGAATAACCGACTCTAAATGTAGGTATTGTGATATAAACCGAGTCCGTTCTATAGTTTCTCATGAGGCTGAATGAATAACCGACTCTAAATGTAGGTATTGTGATATAAACCGAGTCCGTTCTACAGTTTCTTGTTTGGCTGAATGAATAACCGGCTCTAATTGTAGGTGTTGTGATACAAACCAGGTCTGTTCTACAGTTTCTCATTAGGCTGAATGAATAACCGACTCTAAATGTAGGTATTGTGATATAAACCGAGTCTGTTCTACAGTTTCTCATTAGGCTGAATGAATAACCGACTCTAAATGTAGGTATTGTGATATAAACCGAGTCCGTTCTACAGTTTCTCATGAGGCTGAATGAATAACCGACTCTAAATGTAGTTATTGTGATATAAACCGAGTCCGTTCTACAGTTTCTTGTTAGGCTGAATGAATAACCGGCTCTAATTGTAGGTGTTGTGATACAAACCGAGTCTGTTCTACAGTTTCTCATTAGGCTGAATGAATAACTGACTCTAAATGTAGGTATTGTGATATAAACCGAGTCTGTTCTACAGTTTCTCATTAGGCTGAATGAATAACCGACTCCAAATGTAGGTATTGTGATATAAACCGAGTCCGTTCTACAGTTTCTCATTAGGCTGAATGAATAACCGACTCTAAATGTAGGTGTTGTGATATAAACCGAGTCTGTTCTACAGTTTCTCATTAGACTGAATGAATAACCGGCTCTAAATGTAGGTATTGTGATATAAACCGAGTCCGTTCTACAGTTTCTCATTAGACTGAATGAATAACCGACTCTAAATGTAGGTTTTGTGATATAAACCGAGTCTGTTCTACAGTTTCTCATTAGACTGAATGATATAAACCGAGTCTGTTCTACAGTTTCTCGTTAGGCTGAATGAATAACCGACTCTAAATGTAGGTATTGTGATATAAACCGAGTCTGTTCTACAGTTTCTCATTAGACTGAATGAATAACCGACTCTAAATGTAGGTGTTGTGATATAAACCGAGTCCGTTCTACAGTTTCTCATTAGGCTGAATGAATAACCAGCTCTAAATGTAGGTATTGTAATATAAACCGAGTCCGTTCTACAGTTTCTCATTAGACTGAATGAATAACCGACTCTAAATGTAGGTATTGTGATATAAACCGAGTGCGTTCTACAGTTTCTCATTAGACTGAATGAATAACCGACTCTAAATGTAGGTGTTGTGATATAAACCGAGTCTGTTCTACAGTTTCTCATTAGACTGAATGAATAACCGGCTCTAAATGTAGGTATTGTGATATAAACCGAGTCCGTTCTACAGTTTCTCATTAGACTGAATGAATAACCGACTCTAAATGTAGGTTTTGTGATATAAACCGAGTCCGTTCTACAGTTTCTCATTAGACTGAATGATATAAACCGAGTCCGTTCTACAGTTTCTCGTTAGGCTGAATGAATAACCGACTCTAAATGTAGGTATTGTGATATAAACCGAGTCTGTTCTACAGTTTCTCATTAGACTGAATGAATAACCGACTCTAAATGTAGGTGTTGTGATATAAACCGAGTCCGTTCTACAGTTTCTCATTAGGCTGAATGAATAACCAGCTCTAAATGTAGGTATTGTAATATAAACCGAGTCCGTTCTACAGTTTCTCATTAGACTGAATGAATAACCGACTCTAAATGTAGGTATTGTGATATAAACCGAGTGCGTTCTACAGTTTCTCATTAGACTGAATGAATAACCGACTCTAAATGTAGGTATTGTGATATAAACCGAGTCCGTTCTACAGTTTCTCATTAGGCTGAATGAATAACCGACTCTAAATGTAGGTATTGTGATATAAACCGAGTCCGTTCTACAGTTTCTCATTAGACTGAATGAATAACCGGCTCTAAATGTAGGTATTGTGATATAAACCGAGTCTGTTCTACAGTTTCTCATTAGGCTGAATGAATAACCGACTCTAAATGTAGGTATTGTGATATAAACCGAGTCTGTTCTACAGTTTCTCATTAGACTGAATGAATAACCGACTCTAAATGTAGGTGTTGTGATATAAACCGAGTCCGTTCTACAGTTTCTCATTAGGCTGAATGAATAACCGACTCTAAATGTAGGTGTTGTGATATAAACCGAGTCCGTTCTACAGTTTCTCATTAGACTGAATGAATAACCGGCTCTAAATGTAGGTATTGTGATATAAACCGAGTCCGTTCTACAGTTTCTCATTAGGCTGAATGAATAACCGACTCTAAATGTAGGTATTGTGATATAAACCGAGTCCGTTCTACAGTTTCTCATTAGACTGAATGAATAACCGACTCTAAATGTAGGTATTGTGATATAAACCGAGTCCGTTCTACAGTTTCTCATTAGACTGAATGAATAACCGACTCTAAATGTAGGTATTGTGATATAAACCGAGTCCGTTCTACAGTTTCTCGTTAGGCTGAATGAATAACCGACTCTAAATGTAGGTGTTGTGATATAAACCGAGTCCGTTCTACAGTTTCTCATTAGGCTGAATGAATAACCGACTCTAAATGTAGGTATTGTGATATAAACCGAGTCCGTTCTACAGTTTCTCATGAGGCTGAATGAATAACCGACTCTAAATGTAGGTATTGTGATATAAACCGAGTCCGTTCTACAGTTTCTTGTTTGGCTGAATGAATAACCGGCTCTAATTGTAGGTGTTGTGATACAAACCGAGTCTGTTCTACAGTTTCTCATTAGGCTGAATGAATAACCGACTCTAAATGTAGGTATTGTGATATAAACCGAGTCTGTTCTACAGTTTCTCATTAGGCTGAATGAATAACTGACTCTAAATGTAGGTATTGTGATATAAACCGAGTCTGTTCTACAGTTTCTCATTAGGCTGAATGAATAACCGACTCCAAATGTAGGTATTGTGATATAAACCGAGTCCATTCTACAGTTTCTCATTAGGCTGAATGAATAACCGACTCTAAATGTAGGTGTTGTGATATAAACCGAGTCTGTTCTACAGTTTCTCATTAGACTGAATGAATAACCGGCTCTAAATGTAGGTATTGTGATATAAACCGAGTCCGTTCTACAGTTTCTCATTAGACTGAATGAATAACCGACTCTAAATGTAAGTTTTGTGATATAAACCGAGTCTGTTCTACAGTTTCTCATTAGACTGAATGATATAAACCGAGTCCGTTCTACAGTTTCTCGTTAGGCTGAATGAATAACCGACTCTAAATGTAGGTATTGTGATATAAACCGAGTCTGTTCTACAGTTTCTCATTAGACTGAATGAATAACCGACTCTAAATGTAGGTGTTGTGATATAAACCGAGTCCGTTCTACAGTTTCTCATTAGGCTGAATGAATAACCGACTCTAAATGTAGGTGTTGTGATATAATCCGAGTCCGTTCTACAGTTTCTCATTAGACTGAATGAATAACCGGCTCTAAATGTAGGTATTGTGATATAAACCGAGTCCGTTCTACAGTTTCTCATTAGACTGAATGAATAACCGGCTCTAAATGTAGGTATTGTGATATAAACCGAGTCCGTTCTACAGTTTCTCATTAGACTGAATGAATAACCGACTCTAAATGTAGGTATTGTGATATAAACCGAGTCTGTTCTACAGTTTCTCATTAGACTGAATGATATAAACCGAGTCCCTTCTACAGTTTCTCATTAGGCTGAATGAATAACCGACTCTAAATGTAGGTGTTGTGATATAAACCGAGTCCGTTCTACAGTTTCTCATTAGACTGAATGAATAACCGGCTCTAAATGTAGGTATTGTGATATAAACCGAGTCCGTTCTACAGTTTCTCATTAGACTGAATGAATAACCGGCTCTAAATGTAGGTATTGTGATATAAACCGAGTCCGTTCTACAGTTTCTCATTAGGCTGAATGAATAACCGACTCTAAATGTAGGTATTGTGATATAAACCGAGTCTGTTCTACAGTTTCTCATTAGACTGAATGAATAACCGACTCTAAATGTAGGTGTTGTGATATAAACCGAGTCCGTTCTACAGTTTCTCATTAGGCTGAATGAATAACCGACTCTAAATGTAGGTGTTGTGATATAAACCGAGTCCGTTCTACAGTTTCTCATTAGACTGAATGAATAACCGGCTCTAAATGTAGGTATTGTGATATAAACCGAGTCTGTTCTACAGTTTCTCATTAGACTGAATGAATAACCGACTCTAAATGTAGGTGTTGTGATATAAACCGAGTCCGTTCTACAGTTTCTCATTAGGCTGAATGAATAACCGACTCTAAATGTAGGTGTTGTGATATAAACCGAGTCTGTTCTACAGTTTCTCATTAGGCTGAATGAATAACCGACTCTAAATGTAGGTATTGTGATATAAACCGAGTCCGTTCTACAGTTTCTCATTAGGCTGAATGAATAACCGACTCTAAATGTAGGTATTGTGATATAAACCGAGTCTGTTCTACAGTTTCTCATTAGACTGAATGAATAACCGACTCTAAATGTAGGTATTGTGATATAAACCGAGTCCGTTCTACAGTTTCTCATTAGGCTGAATGAATAACCAACTCTAAATGTAGGTATTGTGATATAAACCGAGTCTGTTCTACAGTTTCTCATTAGACTGAATGAATAACCGACTCTAAATGTAGGTATTGTGATATAAACCGAGTCTGTTCTACAGTTTCTCATTAGACTGAATGAATAACCGACTCTAAATGTAGGTATTGTGATATAAACCGAGTCCGTTCTACAGTTTCTCATTAGACTGAATGAATAACCGACTCTAAATGTAGGTATTGTGATATAAACCGAGTCCGTTCTACAGTTTCTCATTAGACTGAATGAATAACCGACTCTAAATGTAGGTATTGTGATATAAACCGAGTCCGTTCTACAGTTTCTCATTAGGCTGAATGAATAACCGACTCTAAATGTAGGTCTTGTGATATAAACTCATTGTTCTACGTGTTCTTCTCTTTGCACGTCCGTACTGTGACTTTTGCATAAGTCACACTGTCTAAGGTAAATGCTGATGTTGCAGTAGATGCTGTGCTCTCTGCTTCATGTCGAAGGCTTGCGTACTGCAGGTCTCCTTCCTGTGGAGAGGACCAGCACATACAAACCATTCACATACTATCCCGACATTTTTGGAATTGATGTTTGTAGATGGCTAATAACATCCAACAAAAGTAGCACTTTCAAACAATGTATAGCTGCCTGAAACTTTAAAACATTACATGAAGAAAGTAGAAAAATGTAAACAAAACTCTGTTCTGATTTATTATAATGTCTAATATAAAACTGAGAGTGTTTATGGTACCTCAGTCGAGTCCCTGGTGCAGCTGCATGATGGCAGTGTTGACTTTCCTGAAAGAGAATTCAGTTGGCTAAAATGAAATTTATAAATGTTAAAATTCTAAAATAAAATTTTCCATAGACTTAAAAGTCAATATCAACTGGCTTAAACAACACCTCTCTTTAAATTTCAGTCATTTTGTACTACTGGAATAACATAGATGGTGGGTTTCAAGTAGATGTTTTTTGAGAGCAACACAGTTTAGAACGGGAAGAAATAACTTCTTGTTTTAAACTGAATTCTTTCAGGTTTTTTGAGACGGTTCTAGGACTGTGTAAATAGTTCTCACTTTGGGTTTTGCTGCAGAACACACAGATGCAGATGATGTTGATCAGGACACAGAACATGCAGACACACATCAGGGTTATAATCATAATCCTGGGGAGTCCACATCCTGCAGAGAGCCGGGAATGCTCTGACACGTTAACAGGTACTTCAGACTCAGGAATTCCATCATCTGAAACATTAAACCACACAGTCGTATGAGTGTGGTGGTGATGAATGTCAGCTTTTTCATATGTGGTTGTAACTTAAGACATTTTTATCCATGAATCCTAAATATGAGTCAGTCTTCCCCAAGGTCATATAGGCACAATAGTGAGGTTGTTGCCATCATAGACGGTTATGACGCTGCTAGACTGTTAATGTGGTATCCCAGGTGGTTGCTAATGTGTTGATAGGCCATTGCTATGCAATCCCGCATGTTTGATAAGATGTTGCTGGGCTTTGCTGTGATATCTGAATATGTTATGAAATAGGAGGAGTGTCTAAAATCATTTGACTATAGAATGTATACTGTCTGTGGCGGAATAAGAGGTGTAAGCATCATATAAGTGGAATGAATTAGGCTATTAAACATTCAAATGGAAACACCTATTCGTGTTGCTACTTTCCTGAAAAGTTTCAAGGTTCTAGCAAAGTTTTGACCATAAAATAATAATAAAATGAAGAACATGGATTTTTTTTTTTCAAAACTACTTAATTAGTATATTAAACATAGTGTAAGCACAAACCTGCGAAAGACAGTCTGATGGCTTTTCCAAAATGAATGGGATTTGAACCATTTCGGCCTCCACAGTAATACAGCCCCAAATCAGTCTCATCAACACCAACAATCACTAAACTGACTGAACTGGAGTTTATAGTTCCATCGTAGTGACCTTCATCCATATTATAGCCGAGGAAAAATGATTTATTCAGTTTATCTTTTCCAGCAGATACAAGCAGCTTCATCTCGTCTGAGCTCTGGTGGTACCACAATATCTCATAATCCACAGTGATTTCACAGTGCAGAGTGATGTTTTCTCCAGGATGGGCAGATCTGAGGTCAGATGAAGTTTTCTGAAGAAGACACAGTCTGAAGGTTCCTGAAAGAGGGAGAAGAAAGCAGGTCAGTCACTCTCCAAACTAGGGCTGCATCGGCAAAGATCTGAATTGGCGAATTGATGCTCAAAACATGGATTTTGCGAGGTAAATGATGTGCGTCAGGATGCAAAAGGTGATCAAATTCCATTGTGGTTGATTTTCTGAATGTAAAGTAAGAATTTCATTGTAAAGTGTAACTGCCTGTTTCTGCTGTGCATATGACAATAAAACTCTTGAATTAAAGAGAGGTCCAGATCAGTGAGCAGCAGTTTGGTTTCATGCCCAGAAAGAGCACCACAGATGCAATTTTTGCATTGAGAGTGTTGGTAGAGAAGTACAGAGAAGGTCAGAAGGAGCTACATTGTGTCTTTGTAGATCTAGAGAAGGCATATGACAGGGTGCCAAGACAGGAACTGTGGTACTGTATGAGGAAGTCAGGTGTAGCTGAAAAGTATGTTAGGGTGGTGCAGGACATGTATGAGGATAGTAAGACAGTGGTGAGGTGTGCAGTTGGAGTGACAAATGGTTTCAAGGTGAAGGTAGGGTTACATCAGGGATCAGCTTTGAGCCCCTTCTTGTTTGCAATGGTGATGGAAAGGTTGACAGACAAGGTCAGGCAGGAGGCTCCATGTTTGCAGATGACATTGTGTGGTGAGAGTAGACAGCAGGTGGAAGAGAATCTGGAGAGGTGGAGGTTTGCACTGGAGAGGAGAGGAATGAAGGTCAGTAGAGATTAGACGGAATACATGTGTGTGAATGAGAGGGAGGCAGGTGGAAAGGTGAAGATGCAAGGAGTAGAGGTCGTAAAGGTGGGTGACTTCAAATATCTTGGGTCAACCATCCAGTGCAATGGACAGTGTAGAAAAGAGGTGAAGAAGAGGGTGCAGGCAGGATGGAGTGGGTGGAGACGGGTGTCAGGGCTGATGTGTGACAGAAGGATAGCAGCAAGAGTGAAAGGGAAGGTCTACAAGACAGTAGTGCGTCCTGCTATGATGTATGGTTTGGAGACTGTGGCTCTGTCTAAAAGACAGGAGGCTGAGCTGGAGGTGGCGGAGATGTAGATGCTGAGAAATTCAGCAAATAAATATTTTTTATTATAAAAAAATAACTTTTGCACTAGACTGTAAAGTGCACTCACACTGTTAAAGCATAGTTATTATAAGTACTAATATAATAGCGACTCAGTCGACTCCTAATTTCGGTGGAGCACTTTGTGTAATTCATGGTATTTAAACAAGCAGTAGATTGTTAATTAACGACAGTTTGGCTAAATTATTGAATTTATGTAAGTCATACTGCCCCCAAATGACTAGAAGTTAGGAGTCCCATTTTCCCATTTTACCCTTTGTAGATGAATGTGAGACAGAAATGTGCAAGGCGGCTGAGATGAGTGCAAGTCCAAGGTGCAAACAGTGGGAATGTACCCTCAAAGGTACAAGGTCCAGCTGTGTATCTTCTGTGTCTCTTTTCACTTTCCCAGGAGAAAGAGGTATAATTGTAACTTTTCATCACTATCATAACCTTTCCTATTTTTTTTCTAAGCATGCAGAGTAAAGTGGCAGTAGGTGCACAAATGTAAAGAGTGGACAAATGAAATACCAATACCTTTAATGTTATGCTTACTTTTAGCATTCAAAGACAACTCAGTCAGAACTTGGTGAAGGACATGTCTTCCAAGGATGTGAGTAATGATCTAATACTGTCATCATATCTTCATCAGTGTAATGTTGGTTTTGAGATCATTCGAGACCTAAACATCAAGCCAGACCTTCTTTTTGCGGCTGTGCACATGTCGTCAATACGTGAAGACATATGACGTGATTTTTCAGTACACAAACTGTCTGATGTAAACTGCACGCTAAAATCACTACAGCTCCCAGAGTCAAAGTCTCACAGAGAATTCAGACTGACTGTGGTCCCTGCACTGGCTGATGGGAAACAAATAGTTTAGGAAACATTCATAAAATCCCATTAAAAAGATATTCCTGAACTGTATTTGAAGCTGTAGGTAAACAATTTATTCTCATGCTTTTATACAATTTTATACAGCTATCACTGGAATTGGTTTTATCAGTCCTTTAGTCTAACTACTAATTACATGAAAAATAAATAACTTTATGCAAAGAACAGTAAAACAGTGAAACTTCTGATGGATAAATTATGTTGATTCATGTTTTCTATAAAAACAAACATTTTTGGAGGCACTAAATAAAGTTACACCTTAAGTGAATCAAAGCAAATGTCAGTATTGCAAACGCACTGTCTGCCTCCTAGTCTCCAATAAGCGAATACCTTCAGAGACATCATGAACCCTGTTCAAACCCTTACAGCGAGAATCTTCACTAACACTCACCAAACAGAAGCTGTAGAGGAAACACAAACAAGAGCCTGGCCATTTCTCACAGATCCTCCAGTGGTCTAGTACTAGGTCCAGTAGTGTAGCTATATGTAGAGTTATACGAGTCACCGTCACTGCAGCGTGGTACTTGCTTTTGACACCTGGTCAGATAAAAACCTTTCAGTTTCAAGAGTGGGTTTCAAATATGCTTTAGATGCTGCAGTAGTGTCACTACATACTACTCTTTTAGAGTGTCCAATGAACTGCAGTCATCACTGTATTATAGTATTGAAAACAGTGATTCCAGAGATTTGAGTGGTGATGCACTACTCTTAAGCGTACAATCACAGCCTGTTTCTTTCTAAGGGATATAGAGAGGATGGAAGATCATAAGAAATCAAGTATTACTGGTACATAAAACCACCATTTTACCTACCCTTGTTTGTTGATGTCTGGTTGATGGATTTGCCTGCACTTCACCCATTATGTGACCTCTGCCTCATGAAATTCATCCAGTGAAACTATATATCTACATAACAAACACGGCATTTTCATTGATTAATTAGTCTTAGTACAGTAAGATTTGACAATCAAAAATTCATGATTAGAAATTAATATAAGGATTTGATGATTTGAAATTACTGTAGAATAGATAATATGACTAACCTGGATCAGACAGTTGCGACGATGACTCGATGCATTGAATGAGACATTTGCTTTGACATTTTGACCCAATCCATTTTAGCTGTTGTAGCAAAACAGCATTATAAATACCAAATTTACAGAGCACTGATGATAGCAGGTATAAAAATGAACTGAAAGGCAGAAAATGACTACAAGGATATTCTACTAGAACATGCTAAAGTCTATTTACATCACATTTATTGCTTACAAAGGTCTGGATAAACAAACTAACATGTCATTGGCAACAACAGTTACTTTTAAATGCTTGATTGTTAATTATTAATCTAGGTAACTAATAAAACATTAAATATATTTTGATGAAATGTTTCATCTTCAAACTTTCTTTTATGCTCTAATGAGCATTTCAAAAGCTACATATGTTTTTAAAGAAAACAAAACCTGTAGTTGTGACAGTGGGTGAACAAACTAGACACTCGCAGCTGAGAAACAAACCATGAGGTTCAGTTAAAAGAAGAGAATCCAAAGGAGTTAACACCATACCAGTTGAAAAAACAAATGAGCAAAACATGGTACACGAGGTCAGACAACAAAGAATAGTGAGGAAACAAACAAGGGTCTAAGCTAAAGAGCAAACAAAGCCTTAACTTTAATCAAAAGGAGAAATCCAAAACACAACGAGAGGTAAAATGAGGTCATAACAGAAGAACAGACAAAAGAGAAACACTCAGTACACATTGGACTATATGGAGGCAATGCTTCACAAAGACAAACGGACAGGTATAAATACTGCAGGTGACAAGTGAAAGCAATCAGAATTCAGGTGACCATGATCTGGTGTTTGGCTGGCTGAGTCACATGACTGACTGATGGCATCCATAAAATTGTCAGAGTTTTTCTGAGAACCTGAAAGGGTGACAGTACCCCACCACAAGGAGTCCAGGACAGCTGAAGAACAACGACGACCTTAACGACAACCATACACTCCCAGAAGCATCTCCTGCCACACTCCCGGAGCTGTCATGGTGCTGGACTGGAAAGCCTTTCCTGGAATGAGTTAGTAGAGGGGCTGAGCAGATGGCATCTGGGACAACCTCTGGGACATGGAGTTGGATGGTCCATGGTGCTGGTGAAACACCTCCACCAACCTGAGATCCAGGTCATATTTAGCAAATATCCAGCTTTGCACCTTGGGTCCATAGCCTTTCCAATCGACCAGGTAGTGGAGAACCCCTCCTCTCATCCAGTGGATCAAGAGCAAGATGAAGGTCCTGGTTGAAAGCCAACCCTGAGTTCCCGTGGAACAGACTGGGATGTTACCACAACTTGGACAAAGGACTCGATTTGATGATGGGTCTCCTCCCCAACTTGTTCGCTTCATCTTATCCGATCTGAGGGCATAGCTGACCAGGGTGATGGTGGGTGTTGATAACCACAGATACACTGGAAAGGTGTGAATTCAGTAGATGAACTATGTTTTCAAGATCAAAGATTCTCATAACAATACCTCAGAAATTTTCCCATTTCTTGGTTGACTATCTCATGTTGTCCATTAGACTGTGGGTGGTGGTAACCTGATGTTGATACTCCAAGTCCTTCAAAAAAGGCTGATCATACTTGCGAGGCAAACTGGGGACCATGATCTGATACAATGTCCTCAGGAATACCAAAGAGGCAAAACACATCATTAAAAAGAGCCTTGTTTGAAAAGCAGTTGGAATGGTGACAAAAGGGAATATAACTCCTCTAAAAAGACAATCTACTACAGTCAGGATAGTAGTGTACTCATCTGAACGGATAAGATCTGTGGCAAAGCCTAGGGCAAAATGTGACCTGGGACGTGAGTTTACCAGCTGGAAAAGATTTGGGAACTAAGAACATGTAAAGCTTAATATGACAAACCTATGGACCTTAACATGTTCTCCCACCAGTAGTGACTAGATTTGAGCATAGTTCTCTGTGTTTATCTGCAACTTTTTTTCAATGTGTTCACTACTCTCACATTTGTTAATTAGTAAATAAAATGAAGAAATATAAGAAAATACATAGATTGTTGTGCAGCCATGTAGTCTCTGTCCTGATGAGTGTAAATGCATGTGACTGCATGAACTGGACTGCTGCAGAAACTGTCAATGAAAAAAAAATGTTAATGCATTAATTGGCTTTGCTGCATGACTTTCTAAATTACTTAGTTTTGGAGTTTGGAGTTTCACTCCAAAGTGCTGTATATCCATTTGTAACAGTTTTGGACATAACAGATATAATAATTTTGAAGGACAACAGCTGATGTATAATGTAAAAACACTTTCTTTCTTTTGTTCTTTCTTTCTTTCTTTTACACTCACAAGAGACAGGCCCAAGTGTTTAAAACACCTATATAGCATGACTTACACATGTGATAAGGTAGGCGTGCAGCGGATGCAGGTCAATGTGCAGACTGTCAAGTTGATTTAGCACCTCAGCTCAGTCAGCTTTTCAGAGAAAACGAAAACAAAACTTTCATACCAGTTGTGCAATATATAACACTTTCCTGAATCTTTGCAAGTGTTTTCAAAGTTAACTTATAAATCATTAACTTTTTTTCTTTCTTTTTCTTTTTTCCAGACATTTCTTTCTTTCTTTCTTTCTTTTTTTCACACTGACAAGAGACAGGCCCAGATGATCAAGGCCCAGATTACAGGCTCTTGAGCACAATTGTATGGTTAGCTTTTTGAATTGGGCAGTTCATGATATCACATCAGTTTTATGATTTCATAGCAGATAAAGCTACCATGGCAGGCTGCTTTTTAAATGACAATTTTTCCTTAGTTGGCTCAACTTGAGGACAACAGAGTTCAAACAACTCAAACTTCTTGCAGTGCAACCTGTTAGTCATCTGTTAGTCAGAACCTCCTTAGTGGGTCTAAAGCTCCATTTACACAGCAGGTAAAAGTGGCCTGAATCTGATTTTCTCACTATATCTGAATCTTTTTTTGTTTGACTGTTCACATTATCTTTTAAATGTGAAATGGGAAATCTGAAATGAAGAACCATATGAGTGGGTGTTTTGGATGTGGTAGATTTATTAAATAGTCTGACTTGTGTTTTACAATAAGCCTGCAAACACTACAATAGTTTAAAATAAATGTTCTATAATTGTTACTGTGAAAAACATTTTCAGAGTATGGGAAGAAAAAAATATGCAGTGCAACCTGTTATGCAATTCTGCCAGTTCCATTTCTCCAACAGCTTGATTGACTGGCAGTACAATTTTTCCTATAAGGACACACTTTGAACTGCATTTCAAATGAATTTCCTTATTGTCAGTTCTGAGTCTGTCACATATCACATATATGGTTCCTATTCTGTTGGTATATTAAAAGCTTGTCATAGTTTTGTAAAATGTTGAATTGTAAGCCTTTCTATTTATTGTACTTCTGCTATATGTTCAGAAAAAGCAGCACATTTAAAAACCCAAATCATCAAGCCTCCTTAGCTAAAACATACTGTCACAGCATTTATATCTTACCTCTGATGATACACATCACTGCCAACAAGGATGATACAATGATACAATTTTGTCTTTAACTTTAATATTCTACATTTGGCTTCGGAAATGGGCGTCCTCTAGTCTGCCTGTCAAAGTATCAGGCCTCACTTCTGCAGTTCCCCCAGGCACATCTTCTGAATATCTGGAGCTTCAAATTCAAAATACACTCCTAAAAACCTGAAAGATCGACCAAGGTAATGTTGGATAGTGCAACGCATGCAAAGAAGGAGAAAATGAAGTGCCATTTAGGAAAGAAGTGGAAGCCGCAAAAATTATCATTAGCCCTAAGGTTGAAATCAGTTCATTTTTGTTTTTAATGTTCTGCCAGTAAAGTTCCTACTGTAAGTCAAAACGGCTCTGTAAATCTTCATTTTCATATAGCCTGTGCGTTTTTACACAGTGTGGATGATAATACTGTAGTTTCTCCACTACTGATTTTTATTAACAAAAGGAAAATCTGTATTTTAGTGATATGTCAAAAGGAATATATTTTCTATATTTGTTTCGATTAGTGATCTTGTTTAGCCTGGAATATTACATTGTATATATCCATCCTTCCATTTTCTAAGCCGCTTCTCTGTCAGTGTCACGGCTGGGGGGGAGGTTGGGGAGGTATTTGCTGGAGCCTATCCCAGTGGTCATCGGGTGGAAGGCAGGATACACCCTGGAAAGTTCGCCAGTCCATCGCAGGGCAGACAGACAGACACAGACAGTCACTCACACCCAGGGGCAATTTAGCACGTCCAGTTGGCCTGACTGCATATCATTGGACTGTGGGAGGAAACCCACACAGACACAGGGAGAACATGCAAACTCCACACAGAGAGGACCCCAGTCACCCGGCCAGGGAATCGAACCCAGGCCCTCCTCAGTGACAGCGCTACCCACCGCGCCACCGTGCCGCCCCACATTTTATATAAAATCTATATATTATATAAATTACTGTGACATACACTTATGTCTTTCTGATTTGTCTGATATGTCTGACTGTGTTTTATTCATTTCCAGCTCCATCGTTCTAATTTTAAGTTACACTTAAACTTTTTAACAATTTTTTGTGGGTAGGACCATGCGTGAAACCCCTCCTCCCTCCACTGTACCGCCCTACCATGCATATCCAGCACTACCCCATCACCACCTGGAACTCCAGCTCAAGTTCTGAGCTTCTAGAGCTTCTGGAGATCAAAGTTTTTTGATGATTACAGCATTAAGAGACTGTATCTCCAGGAATATCAGGAGAGTCAGGACATTTCCCGCTATTGGAAGTTGGTCCATTTAAGAAGACCCCCACCATAACAGAGGCAGTAAGAGCTGCCTTCCTTTCGGTTACTTGCTGATATGAAATGTATTAATTTTCTTTCTATACATACAAATTCACATTCTGTAAAAAAAATTTATCTGCTGCCATGTGCAGTCTACATTATTCCATTGGACAGACATGACAAAAAGGAACTGTGCCTCAAACAAGAGTCAAACAACAAACAGAGACCGATACATCAAACAAAGACCAATACAGCATACAAGGCAAGGACAAAGACCGATACATCAAACAAAGACCGGCAAACACAGGGCTTAAGTATACAGGGAAAACAAGAGACAGGTGAAAACAATCGGGGCGGAATTACAAAACGAGGGGCAGGACTACAGATACCAAAACACTAACACATGTACAGGACTGGGAGGGGCCAATCGTGACAACTTTCCTGTTCTGTCTATTTTTAGTTTCTGTTTTCTCTTCATGGGAGTGTACACATATGTACATTTCTGAGAAACCACATGCCTGTAACACTTGAGCAGATGTGAGCTGACACTGGTGGCTAATCCATAAGCTCCCTCCCAGCAGACAAAGTAAGGCACTTTTCTTTGTGATTTGTAAAGAAGTATGTTATAGACATTATTGATATTATTTACATTATGAATGTTCTGCGAATAAATTTTAGTTCTTCTAATAATCTGAGCTCTGTGCTCATTTTTTTTTTGTTTTTTACCCAAAGGCTTGCTATAATGATTATTTATATATGTGTGTGTGTGTGTGTGTGTGTGTGTGTGTGTGTGTGTGTGTGTATATATATATATATATATATATATATATATATATATATATATATATATATATATATATACACACACACACACACATACATACATTTAATGATCCACTGAGAAATAATCTTGACAAGAATTGTTACTTTACATTTATTTACATTCATTGTTCTTATAATTATTGCTTGTCAAGTCTTGTCAAGGATTTTAATCACCACAATCATCATCTGCAGCTAAACCATGAGTTAAAAAAAATACATTCAGGAGGCATTTTGAGAAGGGAATAACCCGATTTCATTTCAGTTTTTTCTTTAACAACAGAACAAAAAATGCAAACCTTCTATGAGTCCTGCTAAAAATAAAGAGGCTGGATTTTAGCTCAGTAGGCTGGACATTACTCAGTGCTGTGAACTCTTACTCTGATTTCTTTCAGATTTCTCAGTATGAGCATGTGTGAAAACAGATGGTGGTACCAGAAATAAGTGTTGAGAATTTATTTGTTAGGTAGAGAATTTACTTAGAACACATGATTTAAAATACTAGTTAAAGCAACATTCATAAGTTAGTGTTAAGATTAACAGTTCATGTGTCAGATATGTTAATAGATTAAAAGGAGACTGTAGGTCAGTTTATTTGGGAATATACATAATGGACTTGAAATGGACTTCATTACCCACGGGACATTGCGCGTGTTACGTTATACACACAGTGATTCTTGAGGGGCGGCGGCTATATTTTCTGTTGTTAAGGATGCAGACATTTCAGGCCAACCTCCCGCTGTAAATATGTTAAGTCCATCATTTCAGTAAACAGTTGAAACGGAATGACGTCTCACTTCATTATTCCAGTCGCCAACACGATTAGTTAGAACAATTTTTGGTGCCGAAACCTGGGAAGTAGAACAAGATGGCTGACAAGATGGCTGACGAAGAGAGTGAAGAGAGACCACTCGTAGCGGAGCAAGGAGAAAGGGCGAGAAGGAAACGTCGGACGATTCGGAGCTCCACTACGCAACTGATTAACCAGATTGATGTTGAATTGCGAAAGGAAGATGAACAGAGGGATCTCAACCGTGTGCGGGAGATGTTAGCAGTGTTGTTGGCAAAGGAGGACAGTTTGCGCCGCTGTGAGATGCAGCAAAACACCTTTAGAGTGACACTGAAACTAAATGCATGCTTGATTACATGAAGGATTTAAATATTCTTCATTTTCTAGAAGATGTATGTTCATATTTTTAGGTATAGTGGTGCGATTTAAAAAAAAATTGCAGCATGAAGTTCCAGTTTTACGTTATGTTTACATCACGCCTTCTGTGAGTTTATTGGCTGGTTATAAAGTAGAAATCTGATTACTGTCTGAATCATGTAGACCCATTACCTGATTACTCAAGTGCATATAAATGCATTGATCAGATTACTAACAAAATCAGATTTTCTGCAGTTATGGGATTATTAAGTGCATACAAGCATACTCAGTGGTACAAAAACAGGGTCCAAATGTAGAGTCAGGGGCAGAACAGAGGGTCAGAGGCCAAAAACACATACAAACAGAGCCAAGGCAGAGAAATCCAAGGAAAAAAAGCAAAAAGACTAGCCAAGATAAAACAACACAAAGTCCAAGTATTGGCAGGGAAAAGGACTGAAAATTGCAGTGACACACAAAGACTGAGAACAGGTGTGTGAGTGACTGGTGGTATTCAGGAGATAACCTCTGGTGGGCAGTTTGGGAGTTGCACATGACCTCCCAAACCCCTTCCCTGGATGTGGCTCTAGAAGCTGAACGGTATGTTATCACAGTTAAATAGCCAGCCAAACTCAGTTTCACAAGCCAGGAAGCGAGCGCCTTTCTCCTTTATTGACAATCTTCGAAGATTAAAACTGCAACAAATATAAAACAGAGAGCTATTGCTGTAAAGTGCTTATGTATTAATTACAACTAATAATCGAGTTCAGTCTCTTTATTTACTGGCCCAAAATCAGAGGGCAGAACAGGTCCAATCAGGGGCCTGACTCTCGCCCTGGGAGCAGGATGACCTGGATGAGAACAATGGAAGTCGGAGATCAAGCAGAAGTCCAGCAGGCACTCAGCTACTTTCTTCAGGGCCATAGCCTTCCCAATTGACTAGACAGATTAAGCAAACCACCCATTACAGGTGTTGTTTATACGAATGGTATAACCCTCCTGTTATGTTCATTTGTCAGGAACAGCCATGGTGTTCCCGGGTCAATTTGACCCGGTACATGTTTAATTACCCAAAAGATGTCTGAAACCAAAAAAATCCTAACAAGCAGTGTGAATATTTAATTACTAACTCCATTACTAATTATTCTACCAATATTTAGTGCAATGGTTCTTTACCTGTAACAGGTAATGGCTCAATTAGGATAATTCACTCGTTTTTCATTTTAAAAAATGCATGTTCAAACTTTTTTAATGTTTCACTACTTTATTACTTTGGATATGCCAACATAAAAAACACAACAGTTTTACATGCATGCACTATGAACCAGAAATGAACTACTATCTACACAGCACACGAGTGACATGTCATCACACTGTGCTTTGTGCAAATGAATTTTGCACATTTCACACAGGTCATGTTTGTCTTGACATCGTCAGATGGCCTGCAGACCTGGCACCAGCCTTTCATCCACTGTGATATTAGGGCTTGGGTTGTAGAGTAGTGGACGTTGCTCTACCCACTTGTCCCACAGTGTCCTAATAGCTGCCAGCTTGTCTCTCTGGTCTATCAGCCCTTGTCTCTCGATTATCAAATCGAATTACTCTGGAGAAAATATGAAAAGTCTCCAGAGACATTGTGGCTCGAAATATAGCCCTGCCTGTCTCTGCATCCCACAGACCGGCTGTCAATTCATCCATCGACTTATAGACCCCCCCCCCCAGGATGAGGAGCCCCAAATATGTATCTAAATGTGTTTTGTCCAGCTCCTTCCACTTCTCCCCCAAAACACGCCTCCTGTCTAGATTTGTCATTTCCAGAATGATTTTTTTTGTATTGAATCTGGCATGACCAGCTCAAAGGCTGACTTGATGTCAGTCACACAACTCAGTGCCATCCTAGTGGGCCCTGGCACTGTCTTTATTATGTTTTCTGCAGACAGTTTTGCCTGACGCACATTTGGGGATGAAGACCACTGCATTTCACCATTTTTTTGACACGAATGTCTTGCTTGGAGGAATAGGAATAGCAATTCCCTCATCTGGTTCAAAATCAGAATCATCAGAATCAGAATTTAGCTCAAGATAGTCTTCGTCTTCAGACACATCCTCCTCTGTTTCACTGTCATGATCAATGATGACTTCCAGAGCCTCACCCCAGCTGACGACGGGTCCACAGACTTTCAGAAAACACTCTCAGTTGTGTTCAGAGTCCGAGGTTTTAGGGTTTTAGGAGAAAAACATGGAGCTTATTCGAGCTCAAAATGTCCGAGCCCCCTGTTTTTCTGCTCTCTCCCCTCACTCTGCCCTTCTCTCTCTCAGCCCCGCCCACCAAAGGCCCTCATTGGCCAAGGACTCTACTGGCCAAAATCACACAATATTAGGAAAGTTTCAAGATAAAAGTTCCTGTATATTTCCATCCTCTACACAGGCTTTTATTTTGACAGAAACAATGGTACAAAATCACAGTCCAAAAGCAGTCAGGGGCAGAGCAGAGAGTCAGAGTCCAAAAACACATACAAAAGAGCCAAGATAGAGAAATGCAACAAAAAATCCCAAATCAAAATCACAAAAAAACACTTCCAAGTCCAAGATGTTGCAGGGAAAAAGACTCAGGAGTGCAGAAATACATTATCAATGCTTCTGATGAATGGAGACTGAGAACAGGTGTGTGAGTGATGGTTTGTATTCAGGCGATGATCTCGGATGAACAGTTTAGGAGATGCACATGACAGTTCACGCACATGTTAATCCTTCTATGCATTAGTTTAACACACTGTTTACACATTATTTCATTTGTTTTCAGGACCTTCAGTCCTCCACACAGTCCAGCAATTCATGATCATGTTTTTCCTTCTTTACGGTTCCATCTTATGGTCTGCCACCTGTGTCAGTAAGTCACCATCTAAACACTTTCTCCAAAGCAAATGAAACAAATATCCAGCATCAACCATTGTTTGGAAGATGTAAATTTAATCTCAGTTTTAATGCTCATCCTCCAGGCTCCCTTCCTGCACCCTCTCGCATCTTCATGTCTGCCAGAGTGGGTTCTTCAGCTGTTCTGCCGTGTGACTGGAGAAACGTGTCCACCCACAGTCCTCATGTTGAGTGGCGCACCTTTGTTGAGACGGTGTTTGAGCGAAGGGGTGGGGAGCTGTATCAGGGTGAGGGGTATGAAGGACGTGTGGACGTTCCTGAAGATCACCTGCTGAAGGGGGACTGTTCACTGGAGCTGAAGAACGTCAGGCCTGAGGATGCAGGAGTTTATGAAAGCTTCTTGCTGGTCAGACAAACGAAGAGATCCCTCCGTACTAAAAGAGTTTTTCTCCAAAGTGTCCAACTCTCAGTTGATGGTAAGTATGATGTCAGTAGAACAGGACTGTCCCAAGACGTCAATAAATAAATTCAAGCATATGTATAACTGACGATGTCTTACACAACAAAACATTATTTTACATTATTTGCCTCTGTTTGATTTTTGCAAGCTTGCACAGGCAACACGAACTCACTTGACCTCTCAGTAGCAGCCTGAAATTCAAAAAAACAATTGAATATCACAAAATGATTTTTTACACTACAACCCCAATTCCAATGAAGTTGGGACGTTGTGTAAAACATAAATAAGTTGTTGGGACAGGGGCGTGTTTCCCACTATGTAACATCGCCTTTCCTTTTAACAACACTCACTAAGCGTTTGGGAACTGAGGACACTGATTGTTGAAGCTTTGTAGGTGGAATTCTTTCCCATTCTTGCTTGATGTCCAGCTTCAGTTGCTCAGCAGTCCAGGGGTCTCCGCTGTCGTATTTTGAGCTTCATAATGCGCCACACATTTTCAATGGGAGACGGTCTGGACTGCAGGCAGGCCAGTCTAGTACCCGCACTCTTTTACTACGAAGCCACGCTGTTGTAACACGTGCAGAATGTGGCTTGGCATCGTCTTGCTGAAATAAGCAGGATGTCCCTGAAAAAGACGCTGCTTGGACGGCAGCAGATGTTGCTCCAAAACCTGTATGTACCTTTCAGCATTAATGGGGCCTTCACAGATGTGCACGTTACCCCTGCCATGGGCACTAACACCCCCCCACACCATCAGAGATGCTGGCTTTTGAACTTTGCGCTGAAACCATCCAGACAGTATTTTCCTTTTTGGCCCGGAGGACACGACGTCCATGATTTCCAGAAACAGTGTGAAATGTGGACGCGTCAGACCACAGGACACTTTTCCACTCTGCGTCAGTCCATCTCAGATGAGCTCGGGCCCAGAGAAGCCGGCAGCGTTTCTGGGTGGTGTTGATATGTGGCTTCACTTTGCATGGCAGAGTTTTAACTTGCACTTGTAGATGGAGCGACGAACTGAGTTCACTGACAGTGGTTTTCTGAAGTGTTCCTGAGCCCATGTGGGAATATCCGTTACAGAATGATGTCGGTTTTTAATGCAGTGCCGCCTGAGGGGTCGAAGGTCACGGACATTCAGTGTTGGTTTTCTTGCCACTTACTTGCAGAGATTTCTCCAGATTCTCTGAATCTTTTGATGATATTATGGACAGTAGATGATGAAATCCCTAAATTCCTTGCAGTTGCACGTTTAGAAACGTTGTTCTTAAACTGTTGGTCTGTTTGCTCACGCAGTTGCTTGTGAATGACTGAACCTTTCAGGGATGCTCCCTTTATACCCAATCATGACACTCACCTGTTTCCAATTAATCTGTTCACCTGTGAAATGTTCCAAACAGGTATTTTTTGAGCATTCCTCAACTTTCCCAGTCTTTTGTTTCCCCTGTCCCAACTTCTTTGGAACATGTTACAGGCATCAAATTCAAAATGAGTGAATATTTGCAAAAAACAATAAATTAAAAAAAAGTTTATCCATTTGAACATTAAATATCTTGTCTTTGTAGTGTATTCAATTGAATATAGATTGAAAAGGATTTGCAAATCATCATTTTCTGTTTTGATTTGTTTTACACAACATCCCAACTTCACTGGAATTGGGGTTGTAAGATGAAGTGAAAAAGTTAGAATATCACTAAAGCTGAAATGTCAAAAACAGCGATGGAAAAGGCTTTTTCGCAAAAAACCATGATGTATTAAGCCATAAGTCACATGTTGCAGTGAACTGTTGTTACTCTTATGGCAAACATTTCACCCACTACCCTATACACCACACAAGTGGCCAGCTTCTATACTTTAATCATCATTGAAGGAAACTTGAAATGGAGCAATGAACCGGGAGATATTTGATCAGCCGAGGATGATTTTGCTGTTGCGAGTCCATCAGATGGACCATTGTAACCTGAAGTCGGTTTGTCTCAACTGAAGGCACAATGCTACAAAAAGTGAATGACCTCTTTATTTGTGGTGTCTGAATACTTTTCCATTTTCGTTTTGTAATCTTTGTTCGTATTTATGAATGCATGCTTTTTTGTACACAGTCCAAAGACATTATGTGTGTGGAGGAAAGTGAAGTGGACTTGCACACTAGAATTATGATAAATAACAAAAGCAAAAGTGTCTCAGTACCTTTTCTTCACTGCACCTCAGGGCTTTGTGAAAGCACATATAAAATTTCAGCTCCTGGAAAGTTGGGGGGGGGGGAGTGGTGGTTGCGGGCTCAGCCTAACAAAAGTCATAATTTGCCTGTTTTGTGTGTAACAGTCTTTATCTCACTGGTATGCTATGCTGTCTACAGGTCTGATTAGATTTAAGAAGTAGTTTGTACAATCATGCTTACATGCATACTTTCAGATGTACTGTTAACCTGTTGATACAGGTAAAATGGTACAGTTTGTTCTTTGTTATATGGTGCACAAAGGTCAAAAGCTCTGAATAATAGAGACATTCTTTAATTATGCTTTCATTTAGAAAGCATCAGCTAAAATAGGAATAAACATGAGTCTTAAATGGTCTCAAAACTACCTGAATCCACCCTTTCATAAATGTTGTTAATTAAATCGTAATGTCATTACGAACTGAATGATTACATTAGGCTGAGCCATGATGACTTTTAATTAATACAATACAGTATTTTTATGATGTTTTTTTTTTATTCTCTCAAAGAAACACTTGAAAAAAGTTCATCCAATTCAAATGAAAATCCAGCAGCAACAGGTGAGTGGATTACCAGATATTTCCACACATTCTTTTCTGTAACTAAGAACTTTATACTGGTTAAAAAAAGAATAGTTTTGTCAGATGTTTGGCAGCAATAACAATGCCTTTGAGTTTGCGTCAGTAGTCTGGATTCTCAAGACTCAAGGCTGTCGAGTCTCTGATCTTGAGTTAGTGACACAGAGACTCAGGTACTGATGATAGATGTAAATCAGAGATGATCTCAGATCACAGTAAGAACAAGCCTGAACATGAGAATGACAAAGTGATGGAATTCATAGACATAACAAAGACTGCGCTGTGTCCTTTCGATCTCTTTGAACTGGTATAATTAGGAAACTTTTTTATTTGTAAACCAGAAAATGTTGTTATGGCACAAAAAGAAAAAGGAAAATAAGTTCCGAAGACCAGCTACACAAAATACATATATAAAGTAGAATTATTATTTATTATCATCATTATTGTGGTTATTGTATTATTTCTTTTCATACTACTACTAATACTACTACTACTACTACTACTACTAATAATAATAATAATTTGTCCAAAAGGGTAATGTGTGTTCAAGGATCTTTTTTTTTTGGTACATTATTAAATGTACTGTTTTCTGCACAACACCCATATCCATAAAATCTAAATAACAACATTTTTCATGTATAGTTTAATATGACTGCATAAATCCATGTTAGCTAATGGCAGAAAACGATCTACTGGCTTCGAAACATTAAGTTGGAATAAATCACTACGGTCTCAAGAGGAAATCTCAGAACTCATTTAGCTGTAGCCATTCAGAAAATTTGCTAAGTTTAGATCTAATTAGGAGAGAACTTATAGGAGGCGTCTAACCCCAATTTTCTGACTGATTTCAGCGTTTTAATGTAGAGAAATCTGAAACTAAGATTTCCAGACAAACTCTGACAACTGGTCAGTTAGCTAAGACACACACTCCTCTGAACTAACCAACTGTGCAATAATTTGTTTCCAGTTTAACGCTGCCTGATGTTTTGTCTGTTTCCAGTTTAACGCTGCCTGATGTTTTGTCTGTTTCCAGTTTACCGCTGCCTGATGTTTTGTCTGTTTCCAGTTTAACGCTGCCTGATGTTTTGTCTGTTTCCAGTTTACCGCTGCCTGATGTTTTGTCTGTTTCCAGTTTAACGCTGCCTGATGTTTTGTCTGTTTCCAGTTTAACGCTGCCTGATGTTTTGTCTGTTTCCAGTTTAACGCTGCCTGATGTTTTGTCTGTTTCCAGTTTAACGCTGCCTGATGTTTTGTCTGTTTCCAGTTTAACGCTGCCTGATGTTTTGTCTGTTCCAGTTTAACGCTGCCTGATGTTTTGTCTGTTTCCAGTTTAACGCTGCCTGATGTTTTGTCTGTTTCCAGTTTAACGCTGCCTGATGTTTTGTCTGTTTCCAGTTTAACGCTGCCTGATGTTTTGTCTGTTTCCAGTTTACCGCTGCCTGATGTTTTGTCTGTTTCCAGTTTACCGCTGCCTGATGTTTTGTCTGTTTCCAGTTTAACGCTGCCTGATGTTTTGTCTGTTTCCAGTTTAACGCTGCCTGATGTTTTGTCTGTTTCCAGTTTAACGCTGCCTGATGTTTTGTCTGTTTCCAGTTTAACGCTGCCTGATGTTTTGTCTGTTTCCAGTTTAACGCTGCCTGATGTTTTGTCTGTTTCCAGTTTACCGCTGCCTGATGTTTTGTCTGTTTCCAGTTTAACGCTGCCTGATGTTTTGTCTGTTTCCAGTTTAACGCTGCCTGATGTTTTGTCTGTTTCCAGTTTACCGCTGCCTGATGTTTTGTCTGTTTCCAGTTTAACGCTGCCTGATGTTTTGTCTGTTTCCAGTTTAACGCTGCCTGATGTTTTGTCTGTTTCCAGTTTAACGCTGCCTGATGTTTTGTCTGTTTCCAGTTTAACGCTGCCTGATGTTTTGTCTGTTTCCAGTTTAACTCTGCCTGATGTTTTGTCTGTTTCCAGTTTAACGCTGCCTGATGTTTTGTCTGTTTCCAGTTTAATATTGTGTAATGCTTTCTGTTTCCAGTGGAACATTATTTCCCTTTTTCTTTCTTTTCCAGGTGATTCCAGAATGAACTATCCTCCCCCAAAGATCATAGTGCTACTTCCTTTCATGGCTGCTCTTGTTCTGAGAAGGGAGTGAAAAAAGACCAGCTTGAATTTGAACATCTGCCTGTTCTGAGCATGTTTCCTCCTGATTTTTTTCTGATCATGGAGGATGGAGGCCGAGGATCCTATAATCCTATAATCGAACAACAGCTTTATTTTTCTTTAGACGCAGAAGAGAAGGAAGAAAAGGAGGAGAAAAAGAAAGCTACCGATAGATGAAATTTGGTTTTATGTTGAGAGCACTTGAAAGCAGGGGTTGTCTTTGCAATAGGCCAAGATGTGCAGATGTCTGGGGTCCCCATGAAAATAAAGATATATTGTATCTGATATTAAAAAAAATCTAAACAATAAACAATATAGGAAGTTCAACACTTATAACTACTATTTATATTACTAAACCCATCCTCCCCTGTGGCGTTCATTCATTGGTTTAAAGTTACCAATTCAATCTGCTGCTGCTAAAGAACAAAGGATGAAAAAAAAAGCCTGCCATGGTTCCCCAGCGTATTGTTTAATTTAATTTATTGGTAACACTTTATAACAAGGGTACATGTTTAATGATTAATAATTAATCAGAAAATAATGAATGTCATATATTATAACAACCATAAGATTAGGTTACCATTGACTAATGCCTGTGCTAATGAATGAAGATGAAGATAGTCTTTCTTCATCAGTCCATGTGTTAATTGGGCATACAAAAACAATGTTAGTACACTTCAGCCTACCGCTGGAAGCATTCATTGCATTATTCATGCAATTTATACTTTTAACTCTGTCATATTATAGTGTCATTCTGTTACAACAAACATATAAACTGTTTATTTAGTGTTTATTTACCAAAAACAGGCATTTTATTCATCTGTAAATTAAACTGTGATTTACGTCATTATATGCCACTATTAAAAATATGTACTGCCTTCCGAAAAATAAAAATGTTTTTTCCATTATTCATCTGTAGCAGTAGCCACTATGTGGCAAAGATCATAAACAGATGGAGCTCTATCTAAACATATATATATGGAATATATATATATTATTTTGGAAGACGGGTTGTGGTAAGCTGGACATTTGAAGGCATCGGTCTCATCTTATCTCTTCTTTTTTCTTTGCTTTATTTTCAAATACATATACTACGCTTTTTAAGTCAATAACAACCCAGGACATTGATGTTTTTAAATGTACACATTTATTCAATACTCATGATGTTTTGTGGTGACATTAAGCTTAACATTTACAGTATTGCACACTGCTAACAACAAAAAAGCCATGGTAACTAGACAATAAAGTTAATTGATTAAAAAAAATATATTTTACAGGTTTTATGGACACTGTAAGTTCAAGTGTGTTGTAGCCAGAACACTCAGAGTTATAAGCATGCTGGTTTTAATGGACAGGTAAATGTGTGGAGCAACTGTCACTGGGCTAATACTATCTGTCAGCTTAAAGCTCTTGCTATTCTTAGCCAAAGGAATTTCAGATTAAATAAGGAATGTTTAAGCTTGGGTAGGTATTTCTCGCCATTTAAGGTTATTACTTCAGGCGTCCCCCAGGGGTTAATATTGGGTCCTATCCTGTTTCTCATTTACATGCTTCCTATGGAATGTATTTTTCATGATAATAATATATTTCTTTTCATTGCTTTGCTGATGACGCACAAGTTTATCGCAACTAGGTACGTGAAGGATATTCATTGCTGGATGGCTAGAATATTTTGCAATTGAATGATATTAAATGTGAGTTTGTTCCTGTAGGCACATTTTTCTAAGACGGGAATGGACAATTTTGCTAAAAATGATTATTTGTTTTCATTGTCATCACACTTGAGGATCTGTTTTCAGTATTTGTAGATTCTGTGAAGGAGATATTATTACACTCTGCCTATTGGCTATCTATTGGTAACTTTTCAGAGTGGGATATTATTATGCCATTGTAATGCTACTTTTAACTCATTAATCAGTAGATGGTCATTTACTGGATGCTCATTACTACTTTATTAAGCAAGATATATGATGAACCAAGCAATATCCAGAGCATTTTCATTTGTGTATTATACATTATAAATTTTTCTTCTTATGAAAACATCTAACTAATGCTCTTCTGACAAAATCTGAAACTTAATCCAACAGGTTAGGCATTGATTATAAGATAATAAGAAGTTAAGAAGCTTGGTTCTTGCAGAATCTATGCTAAAATATAGTCTATGCACTTGAATTTAGCACCTTATTAGAATATTAACTATAACTCTTCACTTCAGAATAGAGCAGGGGTCTCAGATCTGTTGATGTCTGGTATCTGCTGTCATACCTACAAATGATCACAACATTCAGGACCAATAATTGGAGTCAAGGTCCAGATTTGAAGACCTGTGGTCAGTGTTTCTGTATTTAAAGCTAATGTGTGATGTATTATTAAGGCATTAATAGGACTCAAAAGGTAATACACACATTATATACCTAATTGTGATAATATAAGTGCTCTGGAAAATGTTCAATTCATTGTAGTTACTGCTTAATTACTGCTCATTTCTGCTTTACTACTGCATTGGCTTGATGAGGCTCTTCCACTTTACAACAGCCCGTTTCATGTGTGCTGGGTTGTGGGTGATTCACAAGAACTTTCTGAACATCTCATCCAAAAGCAGATACCTTTATGTTTACTTGTGTTTATTTTGTTTATGTTTGTTTTGAGAAACCCCACGCTGTCCAGTGATGATTCCCGAATAGGTCACACTGTCCAGATAAGACACTGTGTTTCTTCGAGCAGCTCCTCTGGTCACTGCAGTGTGTTGGAGACTGACATACTGTAGGTCCACATTCTGAAGAGACAAAGACCAGCAGATAAGTGTCATAACAGCAGTATAAACCCACACTAACTACACCCTAAGCCTGAATATTCAGAAAGTACATGGACAACAAACTGGCAGTGTCATTTGTAAGAGTGTTTAGACTCACCAAAGGTCAGTGGTGGACAGTAACTAAGTAAATGTAATTCATTACTGTACTTTAGTATTTTTGGTGTATCTGTACTTAAGTTTTTTCATTCTGGGCGACTTTTTCCTTTCACTCCACTACATTTCAGAGTCTAATATCCGACTTTTTCCTCCTACATTCTGAGAAATCTGTCGTTCCTTTTGGTTTCTGTGTGTATAAAAACGTAACATGTCAAAACGAAAGAAGCGCAAAGCCAGAGCACCAATCAGGGCCCAGCGGTCACTTTGTTTAGAGCTGGTTTTGACCTGTTGGTCATACCGACCCAGTGCAGCACGCGGTTCAACGTCAGCGCAGCAGCGTAAAACTTTGGGAGAGTCTGTTCAACATAAATGATGAACTAACCTAACTTTGTGTAAATAGAGCTCAATATAGAAATATGTCCACATATGCAGTCGAGACTGACGCGGCTTTTTTCTGAATTTCTACAAACACCATTTCATTTTATAGTAAATGAGTTTGGGCTGGTTTATGTTTATGAACAGACGCCTACAGATCAACATAGTAAAGGAGCTCATCTGTGATCCTGAGTTTAAAGCCAGTTTTTATTCAACTTAAACTTGGAACTAAGTTGTAAATAAATCTGAAACTGAAACTTTGCTTGTGTGTAAAAAGTGATTTCAGAGCCACTCGGTTCTCCCTGATGGAAACTGTTTACCTTCAGTGTTTTGTGCTTCTGATCATTTTAATAGACGTCAGCGTCACTAATTAATGACGTTCTATTAAAAGACTGGTTTACCAAGAGAGACGCTGGAGGACTTTCACCTGAAATGAGTTCATGAAGCCAGTCTGGTTATAAAAATGATAACAGGACATCAGAGCCAGAATTACTCTTTTAGTACTTTTACTTTATACTTAAGTACATTTGAACGTGGGGTTTTGGGGTAGTTCGGCACTGTCACTATCAACATTGATTACCATCAAGCTGCATTGTGTGGCTGGAGGTGACCATTTCTGGTCACATTTGCAGGACTAGAATGGCTAATTTAGCTGTAAATGATTATTTCTTTTTATTGTCATCACATGTGAGCATCTGTTTTCAGTATTTATTTCTGTGAATGAAATATTATTACACTCTGCATATCTATTGGTAACTTTTCAGAGTGGCATATTATAATGCTGTTGTGATGCTTCTTAAAACTATACATAATGAATTATTGATTTGATAAAGCAGGTATTGGATTAAAAACTAATTAATACAGGACTTTCTTGAGGAGAGGACAGAGAATAATCCATTGACATACATAATTTGTGTTCTAATATTTGTGTTTTTATGAGCAAATAAACAATGGAATGGAAAATGTGGGTAGACCACAACATTTTATAGGTCACACCTATAAAAGTGGACTGCTCAATTTCCACTGAAGAGTTAGATCGTCAGACCCTCTACCACATACCCCACATCCTGTTCTTTCAGCGGTCAGCAACGTGCTACAAACAACACCGCACTTATTTGGGGTCAGAAGGCCCGTTGGGTGTATTTAAGGCTGACAGTGAATAAAGAGAGCAGAAAGTGCGTACATGCCTAGACAAGACATTCAAATAATCAGACTCAGTGCTCACCACCTTTGCAAAATTCTGAAGAGGGGTCCTCCTGTCTGACCCGTGAGCCGTGTAAACAATTTGCAATTGTCACTCAGTCACACCTGACACCCCAGTGCTCCCACTACAATCCTCCCTCCTTTAAAACTGTTTGCTTTATCAGCCAGCCTAAGAAAAGGTAGACCTATACAGAATAGAATGAGGTACAAATAAACAGTCTTTCTATATTACAGATAATACTGATGAATTTTAGCAACTGCACCAGGCCCATTTTAACAGGCCCCCTAGATTCACTTTAATACATTTTCAATTATAAATGACTATTTATACTACTGCTTGAATGATAAGTTCAACCCTATTTCCAAAAAAGTTGTGCAAAATGTAAAACAAAATGCAATCATGCTCAAATCATTGAAATGAGAGTTGAGATATTGCATAAGTTTGTCAACAATGCCACTGCTCTCTTGATCCCTCAGAATCAAACAGGTGTTTTTTGTTACTGTACCTTTAAGACTGATTTATGTAAATGAGCTCTCTTCTGACTGATCACCCTGTACTGTGTTTCCTTTAAAAAGCAGTGCAGGCTGAAACACTCCTTATAACTTCAGTGCAAATGGGTGGAGCCAAAGTGCTGCAGGCTGAATTGACAGATAATTTGCCTTTAAGTAAATGTTTTGTTTTTTTTTTGTGACAGAAAACCTGCTGTTTCCAAAGCAAGCTATATACAGACTGTATGGACTGTAAACAGTATGTTTTACAACTAACAGTGTTTTCCATGATATGGGCCCTTTAATTTGTTTTAAGTCTTTTCATAATTTTTTAAGTAATTTTTCATTTTGAGTGAAATTGTCTCACGATATTGGGAGATAATTGTGATGTAGTTTTGAGAAATGCTGGACATAAACAAAAAATTTCTACCAATATGGTTCGATAAAAATACAAAGACAAACTATAATATAATAAATAATAATAAAAAAAAAAAACACAAAACATAATTTGTATTTTCATGATGCCTAGTGAAAAAACCAGCCCTGCCTCCAGCAGTGTGTTTAACCAGGAGACACTACAGGTACACGTTCATTTCACTGCAGAGCCACAATGCAGGGAAACAGTGGTAGTAACACAGGTTACTATAGTGACGTGTATGGATATTTGTATAAATGTAAAGTGTGCCATAGCCTTTGAACGGGGCATATATAATTAATTTGTTCCCAATTTGTTCAAATAAGAAAATTCAGTTTTGTTGTGTATTAAAATGTGCAGAAAATCACACTGAGAAATTCAACATCATTTGAGCAGGGTGCTCAAACTTTTGCTTCATAAAAAAAGATACATTCATTTTAATACAAGACACTACAAGTGAGTGGAGCACGTTTTTAAAGCAAGATATCACAGTGAATTGTTGCCAGCTGATGGCTGATACTGATACAGTTATTGTTTGTATTGGAATTTTGGCAAAAAATACATTTAGATATGCAAATGAGATGTTTTTTAAGAGTGGGCAACACAGCTGCATTTCCCACTATAAAACATGCACCATTTGTGTCACTGTTCTAGTAGGATACTACAGCAAACAAGCTTTTCAGTGGTGAATGCCACAACATGGTTGTGCCGCGTGTGGACAGAGCTAAACCTTTATCATCAGTTAAAGTTATCAGTTATCAGTGTCTTTTGGAAAATAGAGATAGACCAGTGGATGTTGTTCCTATTGAGAGTTTTGGCATGTTTATAATTACAGTCAGAAAGAAGACATAGATGCACTTTATCCAACAATCTGATGAATGACTGTTAGGACCATTTCAGTTCTGCTTTAAAGTTGTATTTTTGAAGTATTTTAGTAACAAAATATAGTGCAATTTGGTATAAAACACACTATAAATAGTGATTTTGAAACCAGCCTGTCTTCTTTTTTTTTGTTTGGTTTTCGACTCAACACAAGAAAGGTTCTGGCACCCCAACTCTAGATAGACTTTAACTCTTTCTGCTCTTCTGTGAATATCATAAAGCCCTGAGAGAATAACAGATCACCCCCCGTTAGTAGACCACTGGTTAGTAGAGGTCTGCACTCCTGCAGATTACCACAAGACCCGTCACAATGTTTTGTGGCGCAGGACTAATTTTAACTGTTGTGCATGGGAGCGGGCAGGAAACCAGCCCACTGCAGGCGGGAGCAGGATGAAGCAGGCATGAAGAGAAATTCCACAAATTAATGAACAGCCTAAATGAAGTAGAACGATCACTAAATCGTATACATAACACTACGACCACCTCCTCGTTTCTACACTCACTGTCCACTTTATCAGCTCCACTTACTGTATAGCTGCACTCTGTAGTTCTACAGTTACAGACTGTAGTCCATCTGTTCCTCTGATACTTAGTTACCCTGTTCTTCAGTGGTCAGGACCCCCATGGACCCTCACAGAGCAGGTACTACTTGGGTCGTGGATCATTCTCAGCACTGCAGTAACACTAATGTGGTGGTGGTGTGTTAGTGTGTGTTGGGCTTGTATGAGTCGATCAGATAGCAGTGCTGTCACATAGTGTAAGAAATTAAAAGTAGCAAGATCACTGTATAATACCAATATTTCTGGTACCTTTTCGATGGAGTCAACAGCGTTGGCATCACTGTCGCACTTTCCTGAAACAAAAGATGTCTCTGTTCACTGAAAACATTCACAGAAACCACAAATACAAAGAAAGACTGTATTCATTATGTTTTGTGCTGGTTATCATCTACAGCAAAAGGATCCCTATGAGGGGACTAACAGTAAGGTAACGTTGAATTCTGAATTAGGTGAATGTAGGCCTTCAATTAGGAAGTTCTCACCTGCCGCCCTGTAACAGAACAACCATGAGAATATGAGATTCATCAGGACAGAGATGAAGCAAACAGACATCAGGACTATAATGATGATCCAGTAGAGTGCAGGATCTGGTGAAGGTTCAGAATCTGACTGTACTGAAGAGCCATTACTCTGATGGTCCCCATCTATAACACACAAACACAGCCGGACAGAACACAGTGGTGCTGAGGAAGGCCTGTGCTGAAAATAGGTGGTGTTTTAACTGAGAGAAGTTAACAGGCTGCTTTAAAAGTTTGAACCTTATAAGTTGACTGCTTTCTTTGTAGGGAAGCGGGCTACACTCTATTTGATGGGGTGAGGAGCTCAGTCATCCGGGAGGAGTGCAGAGTAGAGCCGCTACTTCTCCACATTGAAAGGAGCCAGCTGAGGTGGTTCGGACATCTGATCCGGATGCCCCTGAATGCCTACCGGTGGGGGTGTACCAGGCACAGCCTACCGGGACAAGACCCCGGGGTCATCCTAGGACCCGCTGGAGGGATTACATCTCCAAGTTGGTCTGGGAGCGGCTTGGGATCCCCGGGAATGAGCTGGAGGAAGTTGCGGGGGACCGGGTCATCTGGGATTCTCTGCTCTCTCAACTGCTACCGTGACCCTATCTGGCCTGTGCGGTAAACGATGATGAAGATGAAGATGAAGAAGTTGACAAAGAGTAAAACGCAGATTGTCGTGAAATTCCAAATTTTAAGGCACTTTTTTCAGTAAAAACACCACATTTTTTCCTTATAGTGTGATCAAATGAAGAGAACATGTTTACATTTACATTTACAGCATTTAGCAGACGCTCTTATCCAGAGCGACTTACAAGAAGTGCTTTGTCAATCTAGAGAAAGTATCTTTGCTAGTTACCAATAGCTTAGAGAAAAAGACAGTCCTGAGAGAAAAAGAACCAGAGTTGAACGCAGAACTCTGAGCCATTCAATGCAATACAATAACAATAAGATACAATACAATAAACTACAATACAGAGTGCAGTACAATAAAATAAGTGCAGCTTATAGTTCAATGCTCATTTAAGTGCTGTGTAAAGAGATGAGTCTTCAGTCTACGTTTGAAGACAGCAAGAGACTCTGCTGTTTGGACAGCCAGTGGGAGTTCATTCCACCACCTGGGTGCCAGTACAGAGAACAGTCTCGACGCTTGTCTTCCACGCGCCTTGAAGGATGGCGGTCAAGCCGAGCTGTACTCGAAGCTCGAAGGGCTTGTGGTCCAGTTCAAGATTTCACCATTGCCATCAAGTCGGTAGGGGCTGGTGCATTTTTGGCTTTGTAGGCCAGCATTAGGTTTTTAAATCTGATGCGTGCAGCTACAGGAAGCCAGTGAAGGGAGCGCAGCAGTGGGGTGACGTGGCTGAACTTGGGCAGATTGAAGACGAGTCGTGCTGCCGCATTCTGGATGAGCTGCAGAGGCTTGATGGCTGCATGGGAAGACCAGCCAAGAGCGAGTTGCAGTAGTCAAGCCTTGAGATAACAAGAGACCGCACTAGCACCTGGGTGGCCTCTCGGGTGAGGAAGGGTCGGATCCTTCAGTTCTTTTTCTAAATCCGTCAATGGCATTAATAACAGGAACCAGGGGATTGAATTTAGGTCAGTCATTTCTGGGACACTTTTAGAGGCATTTCTGAGAACTGAGGTGCAGTTAGTACACTAAATAAAAATGGCACATTACATTGATAAGTGTAAGTAAGGAGCAGCAAACAAATAAAATGTGTTATATCTTCATAAGTGTTGACAAAACAAGCTAATCTAACTCAATCATGAACCACTTTTAGCAGTCTTATGTAAGCCTGTATAGAGGTTAAGTACTGACAGCTGAATGTTGGGTGTAGACTAATTTACCAAGTTAAATGAAACTCTGTAGAGTTTTCATCAGGGCTACCTGAGGTATTTTGGAGAAACTGCAGAGATAACTTAATCCCATATTAAACGGCTAGTCAAATCTCACAAATTACGTTACTGGACCTCCTCTGGTAAACCTATTGGGCTTAATATTCAACCCAAAAACTAACCCTTACCTTATTCTTGGTGCTTTTGAAATGCCTAACCCCTAACACTGTTGAAAATCACCAGTTTTGTTTTTTAGAACTGTAGATAATCTATAGTGTACTATCCAAATATATTAGGCCCACCAATTCTAACTGCAGCCAAACACATTATTCTAAACCATAGATTAATTTGTGTATGTAAATCCTCACATACACTCACCGGCCACTTTATTAGGTAAAAGGTTGATAGTAAAAGGTTGGACCCCCCTGGAAAATCCCAGCAGATCAGCAGTTTCTGAAATACTCAGACCAGCCCGTCTGGCACCAACAACCACGCCACGTTCAAAGCCCCTTAAATCCCCTTTCTTCCCCGTTCTGATGCTCGGTCTGCACTTCAGCACGTTGTCTTGGCCACCTCTACACGCCTAAATGCGTTGAGTTGTGGCCATGTGATTGGCTGATTATCTATTTGTGTTAACAAGCAACTGAACAGGTGTGTGTATGTGTGTGTGTGTGTGTGTGTGTGTGTGTGTGTGTGTGTCATCACTGTCAGTTTGTTGTTTTTTACATAATTTGAAAATGCCAACTGCCCTTTATGTTGAGTCTAAAGTTCATGATGAACAGATCAATAAAAAGGATCCTAATGACTGAAAATACCTTTACATTCACTTACAATAAAAGAAGGAAAATCTCCTTTTCCTGTAAAGTTTCTTTTTAGGAGATGCAAGGTTTAGTTCAAAGTGTAAAGATACATTTAAATAAAATTAAGGATGAATCTATAGACTTCTGTTTGAGTGGACTGAGTACCTAAATAAAGTAAATACAAAGTGAAAGTAGCCTTAATAAAATATGAATACAAACCTCCAAACGTCAATCTGAAGGCTTTTCCGAACTGAATGGATGTGGTGCTGTTTCGTCCTCCACAGTAATACAGCCCCAAATCAGACTCCTTAACTCCAACAATCACCAAACTGACTGAACGGGTGTCCTCAGTTCCCTCATAGTGATCTTCATTTATATTATGACTGAGAAAAAAGAACTTGTCTAGTTTCCCTTTTCCCACAGTTATCAACAGCTTCAGCTTCATCTCCTCTGAGCTCAGCTGATACCACGATATCTCATGATCTGCAGTGATCTCACAGTGCAGAGTGATGTTCTCTCCAGGATGGACAGATCTGAGATCAGCCAAAGTTCTCTGAAGGAGACACAGTCTGATGGTTCCTGAAAGAGGGAGAAGAATGCAGGTTAATATCTGCTACTAAAGAGGACAGAAAAAAAAAAATCTCCCTTCCACTTATGAGCGATACATCCGACTCCGAGTTTTGGTGAACAGCTGACGAACACAAAACAATATCCGACTTCACTGAGAACTTCATCCAGTCCAATTTGTGTGTGAAGATGTCACCATCAACCCCAACCCATCGTTATTAAGCCATAGATTTAAACACAACCGGGATGGTGAAGCTAAACATGCATGCATAATATTTCCCCCTCTTTAGATGTACTAATCCCATGCTAAACCCAAAATCTTTGGCACAACAGTGTCCAGAAACATTAATTTCTTTTTTATATCTATTAATGTGCTAAAAGCAATTAACTCACCTATAAGCAGCTGTAGGATGAATATGGTCAAAAGTTTAGCCATTTCTCATAGAGATCCTGCACTGGACTCACTTTAATGGAAATGTAGAAATACTGACCCTCACCATAGTACTTTATAGGTCATGGATGCAGTAGCTTAAGTTCTCTTTACCACATGAACCACATCCTGTTCTTTTAGTGGTCAGCTACGAGCTACAAATACCATAATGCTTATTTCTTCTCAGAAGACTCAAAACTAAGAGTACTAGTCCCATGTATGGACCATTCAAAAAAAAAAAAAGAATTATTCAGACCTTATATATTTACAAGAATTGTGTTTAAAACCAAGGCACACATAGAAATAATGATAATAATAGAATAGAAATAAGAACCATTGGTCACTGTGTTTGCACACTGTGAAATTAGACCTCTGCATTTAACCCATCCATGGAGGGAAACACCCACACACATGCACGCTAGTGAACACACTTGCCCAGAGAGGTGGGCAGCCCTATCCACGGCACCTGGGGAGCAACTGGGGGTTAGGTGTCTTGGTCAACTTCAGTCATGGACTGTCAGTCGAGGGGCTCAAACTGGCAACCTTCCTGTCACAGGGCTGGTTCCCTGACCTTCAGCCCACAATAAGCTAAATGTATACAAAATCATAATATATAGGGTTCTTTCTATTGAGAGGTATCTGCACCAAACTCTAACCCCTAAATTTACACTTCTGAAAATAATACTCAAACGTTTTGTATTTTGTTTTTAAGTATTGTTTTCAAAAATATCTTTTTTTTATTTTGAAAGATTTAGATTCATTAGATGAGTTTCATTTTTTGTTAAAATATAAAATAAAATACTCTCCCACGTTTTCACATCACTACTGAAACACAAAGAGTTTGTTTTTAAGTATTGTTTTCAAAAATATTTTTTTTTTTATTTTGAAAGATTTAGATTCATTAGATGAGTTTCATTTTTTGTTAAAATATAAAATAAAATACTCTCCCACGTTTTCACATCACTACTGAAACACAAAGAGTTTTAATCAGTAGGTGGGGCCTTTTTACCACGCCCCTGCATTTTAGAGCAGGAAGTGAGACTGCATCCCTGTCCCTCATGGCCACACGGTGGCCAGTTCGATTACATTTTTCAGTTAAATGTGTCCCAAAGTCTGAAAATCAGTTTGAAACATCAAGAACTGTCACTACTGAAACATTGGTTTCAGGTGGCTCTACACTGTAGACTGGGCTTCAGTGCCCCACCTGGGTAAACACCCTACACTATATCAATAAGAGTCCTTGGCCAAGACTCCCAACACCACCTTCACCTACCTGTGGAAAATGATCGTATTATAAGTCGCTCTGCATAAGAGCGTCTGCCAAATGCTGTAAATGTTTTCTGCAGTCAATTTGTGTTTTGTTGAAAAATATGCTGATGTTCAAAACTGTGTTTGCTGGATATTAAGTCATTTATTTTAATTAAATAAGCATAATTAAGGTTTAGGGTCACTCAAAGCGAAAGGATATTAATCTAAGTCAGTTCAAAACATAGTCAAGTGTTTTCATCTCTGACCTTAAACCAGTTTAGTAGAATGATCAATATACAGCACACTACATATTTTGGGACTATATAGAAAAACATTTTCTCCATCTTAGAGAAGAACAATTTAACCAGACAAAAACATTTAAACATTCAAATGTGAGTTCATGGTTGAAGAACCCCTTAATAAGAGTGCAGAACTTTGTCAAACAATGACAGTGTTAGTGACAGTAACTAAGTAATTCCTTAGTTACAGAGTAGCTCTGAGCTTATGCTTCCAAACAGACCCTTAGAAACAATGGGTTTTACACAGGTTACTATAGTGAAACCTATACAGACTAACTGACAGTAACTGAAGCCTGCAGATAGTATCTACCTGTTCTGAGAGATTATCTGTTCACTACATACAGACTTTTAAACTGGGTTCAGTTTATCTGCTCTTTAATAACAAGTTTCCTCATTAAAAAAAAAAAAAAAAAAAATATATATATATGAAAAACATACAGTAAGAGAAAACAAGTATTCAGACACATTTGTTGTTCTTATTCAATAAACATCCGGTGCATGCATACATTTCAAAGGTACACATTTTTTTAACTTTGTATTTAGAAATATGACCAAAATATTATCCATAAGCATAAACAAAGAATTTTAAACTGAACTCAATGTGAGAAAAGAACTCAAAGATCACAGTTTAACAACATTAGGCCTCATTTACCAACCGTTCTTAAGATGGAATTTCTTCTTAAACCCACTTACACAAATTCTGACATTCATCAGTGTTCTCTTACGTGGGAACGCGCCATGAATCTGACGTAGACTTTTTCTTAGCACCTCTATCAAAGAGGCCCATTAGAACTTTGTTGCGAAGCTGTTGCTGGCAGTTACAGCTTTAAGACATCTATGGCAAGCAGGCAGTCATTTTCTGCAGCACTGTGGTTCAGTTCCTCCAAAGTTCTCCAAGGTTCCAAGCGTACCTCTGATGAACTCACAGTGTTAAAATCCTATCTAAATGTTCAATAGGATGTAAGTCAGAAGATTGGCCAGGCAATGCAAGCACCTTCACACTTCTTGAGTTATTATGTTGCTCCTCTGGCATCTCTAGTAGCTAGAGGATAGCCTAATTGTTGCCGAAGAGTATTATTTTTCTTTCCTTTGGCCAGATGTCACTGCTCAAAACAGTTCTGATTTGTCTATGTTTGTGTGTAATTGTCCACACCAGTCACACAGGCCAACACAAATTAACCCATAGTCCAGCAAACATAATCAAAACCTTAACACCACTTAAACTAGAAGATGGGGTTGCGGAGCTACTGGCACAGCTTTGTGTACCATGTCCAAAGCCCTTTTTCAGTAATAGAGCAACTGGCAGTCGCCACAATATATTTAAAATTTTCAGTTCTGAAATGTATCATGTATCAGCATTTAGATCTTCATCACTGGTCCTCTCTCAACCAACCAGCGATTGTAAATAAAACATTTGTTTATTAATGATCATGTGGTTGGAAACAAAACTTCAATTTGGCACTTTTTCTGTGTTAAGTGACAACGTTTTTCAGAATAACTCCTGAGCCCATGTGCGTATATTTAACACAGTAGCAAGATGGTTTTTAATGCAGTGCTGTCTGAGGGCTTGAAGGTCATGCACATTCAACAGTGGTTTCCGGCCTTGCCCTACATGGACTGAGATTTCTCTGGATTGCCTGATTCTTCTCCCGATATTAAGTAAGGCAGATGATGACCCACCTAAATTCTTTGTAATCGTACATTGAGAAATGTTCTTTTTGTATGAACTTTTGAAAAGTTGTTTTTATTGCTTTATATATATATATATATATATATATATATATATATATATATATATATATATAAACATTTTATTTAACTGAAAATGCTACAAAGACACAAATAAAAAATTGAAACACGAGAAATATTTGCCCATTTTTAAAATTGATGCCAGAAACATGCTGCAAAAAAGTGGGGACGGGGGCCTGTTTACCACTGTGTTTCATCACCTCTTCTTTTAACAGCACTCTGTGAGTGTTTGGGAACGGAGGAGACACTGCTGTGGTTTAGAAAGTGAGACCTCCACCCAATAGCAGACTGTCTAGAGTGTAACCTAACCTAGCTCAACAGATACTCTTTATACTAGGTTAGCAAGTGCCTGTCAGCTTGCTAATTTAGGTTTTTTCACAGTTGTGGAAGCAAATGGCCACATAAAGCAATGTGTCGGGGGAACACAGAACATCCAACCACATAGAAGGCACAGCTAGACCAGTCTCTACCACCAGAGGGCGAAAGGGGCTTTCTGTTTCTGTGTATTATTATTCTGAATATTATTTTCATTTGTTGCATGCACATTGTATACAGACAAAACAGATCATCTCTGTGGATGACGAGCCATTAGAGAAACCAGGCCAACACTGGAAGTTTGAAAAGTGTTGTACTGTAATATTCAGATCATTATTTGGACTGTAGAAAAACTGTAAATTTACTGCATCTGAAATGTCACCTACGTACTTAAAATACATTTAGTCCTCGATTTCACTTTACAGATAATAAAGATATCAGTGCGGTCATTCAGTTTGAAGTAATGTATGTAATATTTACTGCTTATAATGATTCAGATCTGTAAATATAGGCTAATATTCAGGCGATGTACTCATAATTTTGACTTTTAATCAAGCAGTATTTGTTTTAATGTAGACTTGCTAAACAGTAATTAAGCGTGCAAAGCCTTTCATGGATTCTAATCTACTTTATTGGTAAAAGAGGTCAGCAGAGTCCAGACGCTTGCGGGTAAAACATAGAAGATTGGGTTTATTATCACCAGGTGGTCAAAGAACAGGTGTGGGTCAATACCAAAAAACAGAAGGATCACAATTAGTGATCATAACACCAGGCAAACAATAACAAAAGGGCAAGGCAAAAGACTTGGTCGAAAAAAGCAGGCAAAAAGGTCTGATATCAAAGGCAAAAGGGTCAGGCAAAAAGGCAGAGTCAATCAGTTGTTTAAGGCAATAGTCATGAATCAGAAAAATGCAGTCAGAAATAAACAGTCAGTAAGTTCTCTAGGAAGCAATACCTCCCACTGAAGCTATAAAGCCTGGGCTTATATACTACGCTGCTATACTCACACTGATAATGAAACACAGGTTAAATCACTCAGTACTCTGGAGATGTGTCTCTCCCTCTCTCTCCCTCCCTCCCTAGGGAGATGCACGTTGACTGGTATTTTTATCCACCACCATTGTTTCGTTTTTCACTTCATGGCTGGTTGTCCTGCCTGGCATGTCTCTCTGAGTGTGAGGTAAGTACCAACTGCTGCCACACTAAGTCATCGTAGCACACCACTTGTAGGTGTTTAAAAAAGTCAATGTCATCTGCAGTTTTATATCTATGCTGCTTTGTCAACAGTAGCAGCAGATAATAGACTATTTATTTCTTTATTCTTTGTTTGTTTGTTTGTAAAGTGTATGACACTATGTTACAAAGCCAGCTTGCTCTGCTCGTTATGCAGACTGTTAGAGTAGTGCTCTCTCTCCCACACTGGAGAGAGCTGCTGCAGGGTTGTTAACTTTGAGATGGCATTGCAGTAACATTTTCAGGTGGTTGGAGTGAGACTGGAGTGACATTTTCAGGTGGTTGTTGTGAGACTGGAGTGACATTTTCAGGTGGTTGGAGTGAGATTTTCAGGTGATTGGAGTGAGGCTGGAGTGACATTTTCAGGTGGTTGGAGTGACATTTTCAGGTGGTTGTAAGACTGGAGTGAGATTTTCAGGTGGTTGGAGTGACATTTTCAGGTGGTTGTTGTAAGACTGGAGTGACATTTTCAGGTGGTTGGAGTGAGACTGGAGTGACATTTTAAGGTGGTTGTTGTGAGACTGGAGTGACATTTTCAGGTGGTTGGAGTGAGACTGGAGTGACATTTTAAGGTGGTTGTTGTGAGACTGGAGTGACATTTTCAGGTGGTTGGAGTGAGACTGGAGTGACATTTTAAGGTGGTTGTTGTGAGACTGGAGTGACATTTTCAGGTGGTTGGAGTGAGATTTTCAGGTGGTTGGAGTGAGGCTGGAGTGACATTTTCAGGTGGTTGGAGTGACATTTTCAGGTGGTTGGAGTGAGGCTGGAGTGACATTTTCAGGTGGTTGGAGTGACATTTTCAGGTGGTTGTAAGACTGGAGTGAGATTTTCAGGTGGTTGGAGTGACATTTTCAGGTGGTTGTTGTAAGACTGGAGTGACATTTTCAGGTGGTTGGAGTGAGATTTTCAGGTGGTTGGAGTGAGGCTGGAGTGACATTTTCAGGTGGTTGGAGTGACATTTTCAGGTGGTTGTTGTAAGACTGGAGTGAGATTTTCAGGTGGTTGGAGTGACATTTTCAGGTGGTTGTTGTAAGACTGGAGTGACATTTTCAGGTGGTTGGAGTGAGATTTTCAGGTGGTTGGAGTGAGGCTGGAGTGACATTTTCAGGTGGTTGGAGTGAGATTTTCAGGTGGTTGGAGTGAGACTGGAGTGACATTTTCAGGTGGTTGTTGTGAGACTGGAGTGACATTTTCAGGTGGTTGGAGTGAGATTTTCAGGTGATTGGAGTGAGGCTGGAGTGACATTTTCAGGTGGTTGGAGTGACATTTTCAGGTGGTTGTAAGACTGGAGTGAGATTTTCAGGTGGTTGGAGTGACATTTTCAGGTGGTTGTTGTAAGACTGGAGTGACATTTTCAGGTGGTTGGAGTGAGACTGGAGTGACATTTTAAGGTGGTTGTTGTAAGACTGGAGTGACATTTTCAGGTGGTTGGAGTGAGACTGGAGTGACATTTTAAGGTGGTTGTTGTGAGACTGGAGTGACATTTTCAGGTGGTTGGAGTGAGACTGGAGTGACATTTTAAGGTGGTTGTTGTGAGACTGGAGTGACATTTTCAGGTGGTTGGAGTGAGATTTTCAGGTGGTTGGAGTGAGGCTGGAGTGACATTTTCAGGTGGTTGGAGTGACATTTTCAGGTGGTTGGAGTGAGGCTGGAGTGACATTTTCAGGTGGTTGGAGTGACATTTTCAGGTGGTTGTAAGACTGGAGTGAGATTTTCAGGTGGTTGGAGTGACATTTTCAGGTGGTTGTTGTAAGACTGGAGTGACATTTTCAGGTGGTTGGAGTGAGATTTTCAGGTGGTTGGAGTGAGGCTGGAGTGACATTTTCAGGTGGTTGGAGTGACATTTTCAGGTGGTTGTTGTAAGACTGGAGTGAGATTTTCAGGTGGTTGGAGTGACATTTTCAGGTGGTTGTTGTAAGACTGGAGTGACATTTTCAGGTGGTTGGAGTGAGATTTTCAGGTGGTTGGAGTGAGGCTGGAGTGACATTTTCAGGTGGTTGGAGTGAGATTTTCAGGTGGTTGGAGTGAGACTGGAGTGACATTTTCAGGTGGTTGGAGTGAGATTTTCAGGTGGTTGGAGTGAGGCTGGAGTGAGATTTTCAGGTGGTTGGAGTGAGGCTGGAGTGAGATTTTCAGGTGGTTGGAGTGAGGCTGGAGTGAGATTTTCAGGTGGTTGGAGTGAGATTCCCTATATTGCATGCATACATGCACTCACAGCCCATAGTCATCAGCATGTAGCCCCTTTATTTTAAACGGTTCTAGTATTGATCACAGCTCCAGGCACCTAAGCAAAGGCATTACAAGAAACAAGAAAAGCTGTGGTGCAGGCTTTTCAAGGGGTGTGGCTGTCTTTGAACTGTTTGTACTGGCTACTTTCCAGATTTTCAAACAACATCAGCTATTCATAATTATTATTAATGCCTTGGTTAAAGGTGCAGAGTTCAATTATATTTGCTGTTACTGTGTTTGTTTCAAATGAAGCACTGAAATGAATTTTCCATTTGATACAGAGGTTAATAGTGAGAATCCTTTTTTTTCCAGGAGGAATTTATTAACCATCACTTCATTACATTTTGTAATAGAAGTAATTAATAATTTGTATAATCTGTAATTGATTACTTTTTGAGTAACTCACCCAGGGCTGTTGACGGTATACCACTGCTGTTGAAACGAAACCTCGTATCCCTTTTCAGTTGATGACATAAATTGGAAATGCCTGTTGAACTTTACATTGTGTGTCCATTTAATGAGGTATACACTAAAAGAAATGACCCAGAATGACTTTTTTAAAAGTCTGGTTCCGTTGACTTACATTATAAGTAGAATAGGTTTCTTTCCTTTGTAAAGTTCCCATTTTGGAGATATGAGGTTTTGATCAGCAATATTAATTGAAACAAGCAGAGGCTGTGCCAACTTGTTAAAGTGTTTTCTTAACTTGTAAAAAATTTTAAATGACTTTTTTCCCTACAGTTCCTTAGGGCTCCATAGAAAAGACCTAAAAGTCTTACGTATTGATATGTATCATAATGTCACACTCGGTCATGTTTTCATAGTAACTAAACAGCTGCTGGGTCACGGAGGGCAGGGAGTTATTGTTTTTATTTAAACTGGTGGGGGTGGGGTCAGTGGTTAAACCACTCCCAAGTTGGGTAACAATCTCTCTATAGAAGCCCATTTCTGCGCTCTACTGGAGAAAAGTGCCCCACCTTCTCTTTTAAATTTTACCATAAGTCATTTTCACAAGTCATTATTCTAGATAGTAAGTATTATTGTTTCATAGTCAATATTTTGAGAAAATAAGTCATATCAGGTCAAAATTTGAAGATACTAAGGCAGGTAGACTTGAATAAACAACTAATTATTTAGAAATAAGTGAACATTTTGAGGAAAAGGGTCATTTTTTTTAATATCGCTGCCAGAAACAGAGAAGGAGACATTTATATGTGATTTAATTTCTCTTGTACCTGAGATGAGTGAGCTTCCATAAAAAGAAAGCTAGATGTTGAAGTTGGACCAAGCTTTAGGTTGAAGCCTGGGCTGGTACCGTTTTTTGGTACAGCTGGTCTCGGTCCTTTCTCAGTTCAAGATTTCCTGCATACAGCAATGAGCTCAAACACTTAAGATTAATCAATTCCTTTTACATTTTATAAGACTTTATTACACTTATCGGTTGAAACTGCTGGAGCAATGTTCATTATTAATTTCCAAAGTATTTGCTTACTAGTATTAGAACATAATCGAAATGTAGAAATGTCTAATAAAAAAAATCTCAGTTTCACAATTCTCCCCTTGTGATGGGGCTCCAACAGAGATTTTGGTAAATCATTGTAAAAGTCAATAGCTCATCATTTTTCTCCTCACTCTGTCAGTGAATCCTCCAGTTTTGATCATGAGTGCCTACCTTTGGACTGTCATCTTGTTGCTTGCCAGCTGTGCAGGTAAGTGAACAACTAGTGGCCATTCTATAAAATGAACTACAGTCTAAAATATAACTACTTTGTTCTTTCATATATTTATGTCTAACATATTTACAATACTGTACAACAGACCGAGACCACCTTTCATTTATTTAAGTTCCATTAATTATGCATCACAGGAACAAACAGATGAAAATATTTAATATAAAATTACACAGAAGCCTCAACAACTAAATATAACATCAAAATTTACAGTATTTAGTGGGTACACTGTTTTTTTTTTAGTGTCTCACCCATTTTCTCCCAACCCCCTGCCCTTCCACCCACATCTTGGCTTTCTCACCTTTGCCCCCTTTGCCCCACATGTCACCATCAATAAGCAGAATGATAAGAGTAGACAGAAGGTGAAAAAAGCTCTGGGGACTGATTTAGTCTCTCCATCCAGCTTCCACCACTACTGTGACCAACTAGAGTGTGCAGCTAGGGAAACAGAACCCCAGAGTACCACAGTGTCCACACCTTCTCTTCAATCTCTATACTACTGACTGTGTCCCTAAGGAGCCAGCTGTGAAGATCCTGAAGTTTGCAGATGACATCACTGTGGTGGGCCTCATATCCTCATAGGGGATGGGTCCGCCTACAGAAAGTCGAGCATCTGGTGGAGTAGCAACCACCCGCTGCTGTTTAACACACATAGATGATCAGTAGGTTTCAGGGGGAATCAGCTCTACCCCCCTGAAAAACAATAGCTCTGTGGTTTCCGGTATGGGGTCACTCCTGGGTACCACCATATGCAGGGACATGAAGTGGGAGTGTAACATGGTCTCCATCGCCAAGAGAGCTCAGCAGAGACTGTTCTACCTGAGAGAGCTGAAGAAATTCTACCAGCTGGTTTGGCTGCAGAGCTTGATGAGTCCACCCTCACATCATACAAAACCAGCTGGTTTGGTTCCTCCACCTCATGCCAAACAGGCCAAACTCCAGCTCATAATCAGGAGAGGATCATTGAATGTATTAACAAACACTTCAGAACGTCTGCAACTGCAGCACGATGAAGCACTTTAAACTTAAACTGAACCAACAAACCTCCTTACTGTATTACAGTAACTCCTCTGTAGCATTGATATTTGCACAGCTAGACAGATGTTTTACTAATGTTCATACCATTCTGTAATACTCTGTATGTAATACTTATTATTATGTCTCCTCAGACCTCTAATTGTACAGATCTCTTTAGCTCCTTTCACACTGGCCCTACATTATATCTTTATATTGTATTTACTGTATTTTTATTTTTATTGTCCTTTAGAGAAATGTTTATTCACAATCTGTTTGCCTGTTTGTTCTGTTTAGTATGTAATGTGTTGTACAGGTACAGCTCCAATACAGTTACTTGTATGTGCAACATACTTGGTGCAATAAAGTGATTCAGATTCTGTTCTGGTGTGAATTTTCCTTTTTTTCAGTTGTGTTTATATGTATAGGTTCTTGATCAACTACACGTCCTTTCAGACCCACAGCGCTGAGTGGTCTGCTCACAGTGGAAGGATGGATGATTTTCTCCTCTCTCTCAAAAGTTTTGAATGCTGTTTATCTGATGGCTTTTTATCTGATTGGGATCTATCAGCTTCCAGGTGGTTGTTAGGAAATCCAGTTTCAGAAACTCTTTTTCCATTTATTTACCTTCGACTTTCTCCTTTATGGAGTTCATTTTGAAACGTAATTTTTCAAAAAGATTGCTACTCTTTTTTTTCTCATTCTGATAAGAATATATTAATAATTTTGGCAGTTTTTGCTTTCATTTTCTTCTATCTGCTAATTTTGATACTTTTTTGCTTCTGGAATCACGTCTTTTGGAACTTTTCCACAGTCTTATAAGAGGGCTTTTACCTGCACTTTCTATTGGTCAACTGATTTGGAGTAATTGGTTACATGTTCAGAAGACCCATCAGCATAAACTGCCCCAACATGGTGGATCACCTTGTACTGAGTGCAGCGCTGTACTGCCATGACACACACAGCACCACAGATTCAATGATTTCCTGACTCAGTGCAGCTGATCAAGTCATGAATGGGTTGATAATCAGTTGGTGAGCTTGATCAGGTGTTTTAAGGTGGGGAATAGTTGAAGTCATGCAGAGCTGTAAGGCACCAGAAGCAGGTTTAAAAAGACTTATTTCAACAGTGGCCAAGCTTGGCTAGTTAGCCCATTAGTGGAAAATGCTAAGCTAAATCCAGAAAAAAAAAGCTTAATTCGACAGCCAAGTTTAACTAAAACCCCCAGCTGCTCCCCGGGCGCCGTGGAATGGGCTGCCCACCTCTCCGGGCAAGTGTGCTCACTGCCCCGTAGTGTGTGTGTTCACTAGTGTGTATGTGGGGTTTCACTGCACGGATGGGTCAAATTTCCCAGTTGTGGGACTAATAAGTGTCACTTATTTAATGTAGTAGCTCCCAAGTTATGGAATCCTCTCCTACAGTCTATTTGGGATGCTACCTCTCTGATTTCATTCAAATCTCTGTTAAAGACTTGTTTTCATTGTGGTATCATTGTTCCGTTTTTACTTGAATGTTTACCTGTGTTGTCCTTTTGTTTAATGTGTTGATATTCTTTGATTGTAAAACATTCTTGAGCATGGGAAAGGCTTTATAAATAAAAGTGATGATGATGATGGTGGTGGTGACACTGGTTGGTTTTGAGATCGGAAGGATGGAGGAGTTAAAGTGGCAGTAGGTCCACAATAGTAAATTGTGGACAAAGTTAATACTGATAGACTTAATATTGTACTGAGTGCTGGAGGCTTCTGTGTAATGTTCCTAAATCTGAATATTTAATGTTGGTTTTCACCAGAAATTGAATAAATGAAAGACCGATCGCTGACGTTGGGACAGTACTTTATATATGTTTATATATTGATCTCCTTAATTTTATATTTTATGTGTTTTCCAGGCTCTCTATCTGCACAATCTAGAATCTTCATATCTGTCAGAATGGGCTCCTCAGCTGTTCTTCCATGTCACTGGAGAAATATAACCAGCACACAGTCAGCCACCCACAGTCCTCATGTTGAGTGGCGCACCTTTGCTGAGACGGTGTTTGAGCGAAGGGGTGAGGAGCTGTATCAGGGTGAGGGGTATGAAGACCGTGTGGACGTTCCTGAAGATAACCTGCTGAAGGGGGACTGTTCACTGGAGTTGAAGAACGTCAGGCCTGAGGATGCAGGAGTTTATGAAAGCTTCCTGCTGGTGAGACGAACGAAGAGATCCCTCCGTTCTAAAAGAGTCTTCCTCCAGAGCGTGGAGCTCTCAGTAGATGGTAAGGAGATTAAACTACAGAACATCAGAGTCTACAGAGTTATACAGTAAATCATTTGTAGTCTTATGGAATTTTAAGATTAGTTTAAGATTAAATAAACCTTTACTTAGAGTCTTTTTAACTTAATGATGTTTTTTTTTATTCTAACAAAGACAAACTGGTGGAGATTCACACTGAAAATAAAGCAGCAGAAAGTAAGTGAATGTCTTTTCTATTTCAAGTCGTTGTTGTGCATTCCTGCAGCACATTTGGTTTATAAAGCTGAATTTAATGTGTAAAAATTTTTTTTTGTATATTTCCACTTTTCCCACAAAAGTAATTCAGGACAGTGACATGTTAAGTCAGTATGCATCAACTGAGTCAATGCAGAATTGGACTGGCTATTGTTGGCTGGCTATAAAATATGAATCTTCCAATGCTTCCAGCCTGGTGGCCATCTGATTTTCGCATTTCCTTAAAAAAGAAAAGCATAGGCCTGAACTATTATTAATAACTTTTACTGGCCTTGTTTCTTTTTTATAGCACATGACATTTATAAACCTTTTTTGAACTGCTCTCTTGAATATAGAGCAGGCTAATACTGCAAACACATGGATTCGTAACCAAAATGGGCATGTGGTTGGTGTAGTGGGTAACACTTCTGTGTTCTATGCTGTATATTGGGGTTCAATTCCCACCTGGGTAAACACTGTACATTATACAAATAAGAGTCCTTGGGCAAGACTTTATTTCCCCCCAATTTAGTCATTTACAGTTCCACCCTTTACTTAGGACTCCTCCAATCACACGATGCTACCAACGCTAGGAGGGTGAAGGCAGCACAGTCTTCCTCCAAGACCTGTGAAAACAGCCACCGCTTCTTTTCTAACTTCTCCTCACACAACGTCACGGGACAGCCGAACACACTCGGAGGAAAGCGCCAACTGCCAGATCTGTTAGGTCAGCTAACAGACGGCTGCACTGACTAGCATCGCACTGAGTGATGGGGTGGAGAAGGGGGGCCATCCTACCCACCCAGAGAGAGCGAGTCCAATTGTGCTCTGTTGGACTCCCGGCTACGGATGGCTGAAGCATCACCAGGGATCGAACTCATGATCTCCTGATGACAGAGCCAACGCTTAGACGGTTTCGCCACTTGGAAGCCTCTTGGGCAGGACTCCTAACGCTACTTTCACCTCTGGATAAGAGCATCTGCCAAATGCTGTAAATATAAGAGATCATTTTTATTCTTTAAAAATCAAGTCAAACTCATCCCATACTGGTTTGAGCGTCTCGGGTGTCGATGCACTCACGGCTCTTTCAGTGCGATTTCGGAGATCCAGTGTTGTGAAACCAACGCCGAACTCTCCGACCGGTTGGAGCTTCACTGCCCACGAAAATCACGCTGCACAGTTATGACGGATTCACTCTTATTGATGTGGAGAACGCAGAACACGTTTTGCTCAGGGGCCTCATCTCCTTGCAGACTGATGGGAGCCCATCTTCCACTGACAGTCAGAAACTCTATGACCCCTCTTTCAATTGGATTGTGATTGGTTCCTCAGCCCCTCACAGTTGTAAAAATATAGCACTTTGAAATCAGATAAATCTTTTTTAATCATCCTGTATTTTAGTGCTAATATATCTCTTTCATGCTAAAGAGAGTAAAAGGGCTAATCATCTATTATTGATGTATCCAGCATATAAATTACCTAGCATCAACAATCGATTCAAAACCATTGATCATTTCTCTCTCTGTCTCTACAGGTATTCAAGAAAGCAATGCAGGAATGATCCATATTTCCTCACAGATCACAATGTTTATCCTTGTTATAAACATTTTATTTCATCTCATCTGAAGAAAGAAAACGCATGGACCTCATTCAGAAATGCAGGTTGACACTCGCCGTAGGCTGCAACAGAGATTTTTGGAGAACAGAGAAAGCTACCCAGGGTTGCAGCGTAACAAAGGTTTTGTGTATTGCTATGAAGACCCTTTCTGTGGATCATCACCTTGACGTGGTAGAGAGGCTTGCGTGGTCCTAAGATCCCACGAGCTGAACTGTCTGGAGCTCAAACTCCTGGTAGAGTCACTCATGGCAGAAAGTTCAAGAGGGGGGACCCAGACTAAGAGTGATCCTTAAATTCTTCAATAGCAAAGCACATGGATGATGGTTATGGTCAGAGTCCTGGGTTACATGGTGAAGGTGAGTGAAGGTCCGTATGCGTGAATCAGCCTCCTGGTGAAACTCCAACCTGCACATCCAACTGCATTTCTGAATTTATAAATATATGTATATACATATGTGTGTGAAATGTAATTGGTGTGAAAATGTACTTTTACTTTTTTGGGCATTTTCACTCAACTGCACCATAAATGTCCTATTTCTTTGATATTAATTATTAATAGCTCAATGTCAATTTAAGATAAATCTCCCTGAATGCCCTCTCATGTCCCCTGTTTAGAGATTAAAACAAATTTTGGTTCTTTTATGCATGTCACACTGTAGAACACACTGAAGGACAGAAATGGTCATTATTGCAGGGGATGAGAGAAATATTACATTAAAGTATTTTTATATAACTTGGAAGGTGTCAGTGAAGATTTATTTTGATGCAAACAATATGATGATGTTTTGTGACTCCTTGACAGAGCAAATATTTTTGAAAAATTAAACACTACAGAATCCTATAGAATTCTATAGAGAAGGTGAATGTATAGCTTTGTGCCATTTCTTTCCACTGGATGACCCATTAGATAGCACGTTCTTGTTTATTTAGCCTGCAGAGAGCAAGCGTTTGAGGTAAAATAAGAGCTATGGGGTTATAAACTAGTAGCTATAGTAAAAACTTGTAGGTAGTACATTATTCTAAACTTATACAAGAAGGAAGTGAGTCAACTCCATAAGACCCAGGTAGACAAAGCTATCATTATCTGGAAATTTACACAGACAAATCACCTTCCCACTTTATTTTCCTACAGGATGGAGCTACAGCTTCACTTTCTTTCTGTAGGTGACCAGGCTGTCCAGGTGAGTATGCAGGAAAAGATCCAGAAGCACTGGGAAGCTGTATTATGGCAACATTAGTGTAGTTTGTTGTTACAGAGAAGATGTTTTCAGCTAGGTTTCTGCTTTTGGTAAGATGTTCTAATGCTGTGGTCTACAGATGCCTTTCAGATGATTATTTCCTGTGCTATGCAGTGCACAATGTTCCCCACACCAGAGCCCAGAGCCCAGAGGACAGGCTACACAGCTAATGTTTCCTCTATTGTGCTATACATGCACTTTTCATTACTGAAAAACACACAGCAAGGTTGATTATACAGTAATGTTGTTTATTCTCAGTTGTGTAGGTGGGATGACGAAAGCTCTGTAGACACTATCTGAATTTAAACATGAACAACTTTATTTCAAATTAAAGACAGTGCTTAAAGTCCTTGTTGCAGAGACCCAGAAGCCAATGTGGAATCTCCTCCAAGTCCAAGATGCTTCAGCTTTTTAAACAAAATTTATGCACACACATAACGCAAAATCCATACATTAACATGTGAACACATCTTATGGTATGGCTTACATCTATTTTTTGTTATTATGGCCTCAGCTTCTAGAAACACAGAGAGGCCCAACTCTCTCCTGGGACCTGAAACTAGGGCCCCCTCGCTCGGGCTCCGTCGACACACATAGATCCTAATTTTTTCAGCCAGGGCTCCGTTGAAACATATGGAGCCTTCTGATAGTACTTTCAAACAGGAAACAGCTACATGTATATTAGAGCCCAATATCATATCAATTACCTGCAGCAAAGTCCCACCCCTGTAGTTTACCAGTCAAATGACTTCTGAGAAACACATGTTTTGTACAGACTTGTTTAATTTCTGTTTCCTTTCAAAGCTGAAGGGCATTAACCTGCAGTAATGTAATGATAGAGGAGAGATTGTGTTGAAACAGGATAAGAGACTAAATAAAGTTTTATGTCTTCTACATAAAAAAGGTCAAGGTACAGGAAATGAAACAGGGTGGCAACAGCAGCAAACCTGTGCCTGTGGGCTCTGTATCAATCTGCATTCTCAGGGACTTACTTGTAGTAGTCTACAATTAAAGTACAAGTTCAAAAATACACACAAATGATGCGTAGTACACACTTATTTTTAGCTGTACACTGACAGAAGAAAGTAGTCTGCAGGTAGATTTTGGCTTATCAAGCTATAAACTATGTCAATACACTGTAAAAGGCAGAGGTGTAAGATTCAGGTCCAGAAAGTTAAAAAATCCATCCCAGGATTTTGTTCCAACGTCCTGGCTTCTCTAGTTAGATCTAACCACTGGCAGAGCAGTCCAGGCAGTTTTTGGGGAGGATTTTTTTTACTTTCTGGTTGTGAATTTTACACTGCTTGTAAAAGGTAAAACAATGGTTTTTAGATCCGTCTGTGCACCCTAAATAAGGTTTTCCCAGGAGAAAGGTACATATTTGTACCTTTTCATAATGTATGAAAACAGAACAGTAAAACTATAAGCCTGGAGTCAAGACTGGGTGTGCTCAGTCAATATAAATTGAAAAATATAACAAATGTATTACAGTACAATCATATTCCCTAATTATACGTTTTGAAGACCTTTTTTTCTGACAGCATAGTTCTCATAGATTGTGCACCATTTAGGACTTTGGATAGACTACAAAAAACACAACTAGCCACAGGGATATTGGAAGTAATTTTGGGCAGAGGTGTAAAATTCAGGTCCAGAAAGCAAAAATCATTCACAGGATTTTGTTCCAACTGCCTGGACAGCTCTGGTGGTGATTCGACCTAACTAGAAACGGCCAGGCTGTGGGAAGAAAGTCCCAGGAAGGATTTTTACTCTCTGGACCTGAATTTTACACCTCTGATTTTGTGTCCATGAAAAATGCATAACATTAAAACCTGGCGAATTTTCATAATAACCCCATTTTATCTCCAGAAGTCCAACTCTTACTTTCCCCATGCTGTAGTGAGCAACAAGCTGTAAACATGAACGTGATTACATATACTGTGTGAAAGTGATCAAAGCTGTAATGCTTCTCAACAGCTTTGCGTCTTGGCTGTCAAAGCTAAATTCTTATTTTTATAGTTTTCGAATGCTAGAGGATGTGGAATAATAGACTATTCTGGTTTTAATTAAAACTGTAGCATCCTGCTACTGGCTCTTGCTGCCATTGGAGTGTGGGAGGTGTGGCCATGTAGAGCGGCCATGCGCGAAGGCTCTCGGGAGGTGCTGCAATCGAAGTAGGATAAATCACATAGGGGGGGGTCATAAATCATACACTGATCGAATGTGTAGGATACGTACTACTTGCCTGTTATGTGGCTTCAGCTCCTGGACCGATTTACAGTAGTTCACACTTCTCACTTTGGAGATTTATCATTCTTCTTCTCTTTTTCTAAAAAAAATACAGAGTCTAACAAACTTCAGCTGCTACGCTGGATGTTCTAAGATTGTTCCACTGCACTTCTATAAGTTACTCACGTAGCTTTTTGAGCTGATACATTGCCAAGTTGGAAAGGTATGTTGCTTTTATGGCAGCAAGAATTTTTTTTACTGGAATACAGGTCCAGATTACACACCTCTGCTTTGAAGCGTCTCTTTTTAAAGGCATCAAACCGAGTTCCTTCCAGGTCGCAGCTCTTTTAACGCTCTTCCTCTACTTACATGCCACGTTCAATTTATGGAGGCCTCACTTCATGAGGAACACCTGGCCTCTCTATCTAGTCAGTATTTCAGACACATTTCAGACAAAGACAACTGAAAGAATTTCTACAACCCACTAAACGTCATTAGATCATTCAGTTATTTAATAATGGCTGATTCCACACTAACAGGCTGAACAGCAGACGTCTTGAGATGCACTCGTGTACTTCCGTAGCTGCTCTTGCGAGTGTGTGTGCTCACTGGTGTGTATGTGGTGTTTCACTTCACGGATGGGTTGGTGGAATGCGGAGGTAGAATTTCCCTGTTTTTGGGACTAATAAGTATCACATAATTACTTGGTAGACTACTTATGGAAAGTCCATGAGAATGTGGACACAATAACAAGTGCTGCGCACCACACACTCGCTCTGAGCAGTTCACAGCCAGAATAAAAGGTGCTGCCAGGTACATTTCCGTTCATTAAGGTTCACTACCACGAATGGAGGTGTTATGACTAGAAATGACTATCTCGGCCATTTCAGCAGCACATTAGCTCTATTACAGTCACCATCTCCTCAAAACACGTTCAAATATCAGTAGCTTTATTTATTTCCACACCGGTTGAGGATCATCAGTCATGTCTGACTCCATTTAGTCATTCGCATTGCAGGTCTATCATCTCTGCCATCAACATGCATCCAGTTAAACGTTAGTCCAGTGCTGGACCTGGAATATTGATCGATAGCATGAACGCAGCTCTTATAGGAGAATTCATGGTCTTGTAAGTTCTTTCAGTTTATCTTGGCTAGAAATTTAATCTTAGGAGCAATCCTGTTCTTCAAGTTCTCAGAATCAGATTGTGTTACTGCTATGTGAGGCATTTTTCACTAGAAGGCAAACAGATACAGAGATACGTTTCAGCTTAAAAAGTCAAACTAAATGAACTTTTAGAACTTCAGAAACCAATCTGCTGATCACTGTAAAGACAGAAAGGAGTAGCCTGCATTAATTTTCCATGATGCCACTGGAATCTGCCCTTGTTATGCCACTATTCTCATAGCTCCTAGATCACGTCAGGCAGCTGAAACCACACTGCTCTGTTAACACCCCTTGTGTATTCATTACACTATATTATTTATCGTCAGAGCAGGTGGTTGGCCTGTTGGCCTCTCCTTCTCTTCTGGGAACTACTAAGCAAAACAACGTGGCATTCATATTGACGTTTCAGCCTACGTGGCCTTTAGCAGGTGAAAGTCCCTGATGAATTGAATTTGATGGTAACACAAACAAAAACATCACGAGAATCCTAATGTAAACTACACACCTTAACCACTAAAACGCTTTATTTGACTTTAGTGAAGAAAGGATGGCTTATTTCAGTTTAGTTTTTATTTGAACTTTAAACGTACTTTTTGAAATTGACTGTATTTTTCTCATTTGTAAAGGGCTTTGAATGACAGCAGCGCATGAAAGGAGCTATATAAATAAACTTGACTTGTCTTGACGTGCGTCAGTTTAACAGTTCTGTTTTTCTTTTATGTGTAATTTAATATAAGTTAATGCACCCACTAAAAATAACCTTATAACCTCATAAAATAAAGGCTCTCATGCTTCTCTTGTCTATGTGGCTTGCAAATGATCAAGCAAATTCAATGCAAACTAAAATTCTCTTCCCATGCTGGCGTTTCAGGCATTGCAGCAGATAAAACATTCAAATGTAGAGAACGATGTGGTGAATTTGATCTTATTAATTCTGTAGTCGTAACATTATTTTCTATCATATTGGTTATTAGACTGTGTAGATTCTGGTTGAGTTTATTATGGGCCTCTGACTGAAATATGGTGGAGCTGATGCAGGAGGCATCTGAACAGGAAGGGGCCCCCTGAATGCTATATATGGGGGTTAGGCGACTGGGGCTACTCTGGACAATAACGTATGTTTATACCAAATTTGGCTGAAGAAGATCCATACATTGAACAAACTGAGGCTATTTTGACAGAAGCCAGATGTCCACACCGGTATAAAACCTGGAGTCGTAAACGTACGTGTCAGAGAATTTTGGTTCTTCTCTCCAAGCTCTTTCGCGAAGGCTTGTCTGTGACTTCGACCTCTCAATGGTAATAAACATCTTTATATGCAAGAGACGAGTGTCACCGAAGAGTTTGTTCCTACACCTTTACAGCATCGCAACTAAAGAAACCACAACGACACTAGTCTTACGTTCTCCTCTCTTCAGCCAAGGACACGAGGCAAGCTCCAGGCCTCGTGGGTGAAAACACTGCAGACTTCCAAGCGAAGCCTTAAATTACACTCGTTTCTCACATTCTCTGCAGGTGAAGTCAGCGAGCTGCTCTTCTCCAGGCCCTTAGCACTTCCCCCCCTCTCATACATACTGCACCACAGCATTTCAGAGCATTGTGGTCCATCAATTTGGTAGAAAGGCTTTTTACATAATTGATGCATCAGAGTGACTGATGAAGCTTGTGGAACCAACTACCTCTATTCACAAGGTGAGCCTGATCTGAGACTCATGAAGACTGGATTTTAAAGAACGGCCATATGACAATTATTATACATGCCAAACAGGAAGGCAAGTGTTCATCATGAGGGCAAAAGGGTCCATCTGTGCACATGCCTGTTTACAGCCTCTAAACCGAAACATGTTCATCGCATGTGCTTTGTGTGGCTTCTATAAACATGTATGGCCGGTTTTAAATGGCCAATCGACTGTGCATTAAATCAATTTTGATTTAAAAAAATCATTATTTTTGTCCATTTTTATGGATTTATGGAGCAACAGAGAGAAGAGTTAGTAATGACCCACATAAAAGGTGACCTTAGGAGAGAAACCTGAACATCTGGCGCTGCATGGATTGACCTTGTTTACATTTAAACACTGGAAACTCCAGGAAGGCCGACTGCGAGACGCCGGTAATGAAATGTTATGGTTATAAAACTGAACTCGCTGAACTTGCCGGAGTCCATCTATAACTCAGCAGGACTTTGTTCCTCTCCGGTAACATGAGGTTTTATAAACGTTCTCTGGGTTGAGAGTCTGTGACGAGTCAAATAATGATTTTTTCATGAAATTTCATGAGTCGGTTTTTAGAGTTGAGTCACGAGTCAGTCAACGTGCCATCCTTTCTGGCATATGAAGTAATAGGTGAGAAGTCAAGACAAAAATGCATGGTTTTATTTGTAAAGTGAAGGCTCTGCATTTTCAGTGTTAATATATGCCATATTTTTATTACTGCTCAAAATACACTTATTAAACCTATCCTTCAGTCAACTTCCTCGTCAAGGCAAAGAAATGGGCTTGTCCATTTCAACTAATCTTTGTTTACTCAACAGTGCTGGTTTCCAATGGTGCATTCAGCAAGGGCATCTTAAAAGACCAGCGCTGAAACAGAGGACAGGGTTTGGAAAGAGAAAGCTTAGTCATATAGATACCAGCATAGTGGTGCCACTGAGGTTTCCATGACAAGTGGCAGGATATCTCCTTCATTAAATATAGCAATGAATGAATTCATGACTTAATTATTAATTAATATTTAAGATTAATATAAATAATGGCATCCTGTCTTTAGTGTAGGAGCCTTTATAAGAATATCTGTGTGTGTACGCCCCCTACAGGTCAAATAGATTGTTAAAGGGGAAGTGGTTGGGATGTAAACAGTGATTGTTTTGATGTGAAATAGGTCATTTGTAGAGATGTCTTTACAGTGGTGGTGATAGGAATATAACACAAATATAGACATTTTATTTACCATCCAAAACCACCAGAGAAGCAGCACGTATAGTGGAAAATCTGGTTTTCTTTAGGGACTGTTTTGCCTCACAACACCCTGCATGTATCCCTCAACCCGAAAAATGATTAAAACAATGTGCTTTAGATCAAAATCTTCCTAAAACCATTGTAAAATGATGGCATGAGGCAGCAAATTCATAACCATTTCATGTAGGAACTTTCTGTGAGGGAGCTTTTAGAGGTAGACGTCTGGTTCCTATCACCACCACTGTGAACGGTTCTGACTCGGTAAGTTTCTCTAGAACAGAGCGGTTCACACCACAACAACAGCAGACCCTCTTCATAAAGAGCTGTATTTACTTCTAGATATGTGTTAGCAGGGCAGAATGAACTTCCACTCCATGTAAAACTGCAGAGCGAATGTGAAATTATATTGTAGCATATCATATCAAACATTGAGCCATAACAGCCATAATTCAGATTCTGCGCCACAGGACAAATAGTGAGAATAAATAACACTAATCTTTGCCTGTTGAGCGCCAAAATACGCTACAATAACATTTAGATATGGCTTCTGTATAGTTATATGCTAGTACATAACTGGAAAGAACCGTGGCTCCATTCTGACTCCGTAAGTGCTCTGGGCTTTCCTGATGACTCTGATATAATATAAATAATATGTAGCAATGCATATATATATACACATTTGGCTGACGCTCTTATCCAGAGTGACTTACAATTTGATTGTTTTACACAGGTAGGCGAAGGTGGTGTTAGGAGTCTTGCCCAAGGACTCTTATTGGTATAGTGTAGGGTGCTTACCCAGGCGGGGAATTGAACCTTAGTCTACAGTGTAGAAGGCAAAGGTGTTACCCACTACACTAACCAACCACTATATATAGTACCAACGCAATATATAGCTGCTGTTGGGAGAAAATCTCATATATATACACACATTTTTATCATTTTTCAGTTTTTGACATCATTTGAAAACACATGTTGCCCTTTGCATTGTATGTAAATTTCATGATGAATGGACCAAAAGAAACAACCCAAAATTTAATGGAAAAATGTTCCACTGACTTACATTAAAAGTGTTTTTCTGTCTCCTGTTTTTTTTCCTTTCCAAGGTTTTATTTCAACAGCCGCAATATATTACATATACGTATATATGACAACATCCGTTGTAAAAAGCGCTACAAATAAATTTGATTTGATTTGATTAATCCAGCTAATATCAATCAGCTACAACTCAACTTTTAGGTAGCAGTCCAATGTGAAATGATGTATTCTGATAAAATCTAATTTCTCAATAGGTTTAAAAGGACTTTCTGTAAAGCCTGTCCAACCTACACACCAGCAGCAACGTATTTGTAGACATGAACATCTTAATATGCCATGGAACTTAAATTCAGACCGTCATACTCCCTCATATACACCCCCCCCACACAATCCTACCATCCAAAGTGCTGGATCCATGGTGGTGCTGGGACATTCCAGGACTACATACTTCATTCAGAACAGATGAGCCAATCCATCACTGTTAAACCACTGAGACCTGTATTCCTCACAACTCACGCAACCACTGGATACCTGTACATGATTCATTTCAAAGGAAATCTTAGGAATTCTTTCCACCAAGGTAGCAGACAGACATTGAAAGCCAACACCAAAAGACCTTGGTCCCGTCTCAATTTCATGGTTTAATAAGCAGAGTTAATAAGCAGAGTTTATGGTCAACGTTCTCCTCCAAAGAGCCATAGTGGTATTCTAACGTTTCTTGGAGAGCAGAATGAAAACGTCATGGACGTCACTGCAAGAACTGCACACAGAGCCGTTCCGCCATTCCCAGAGACTCCATTACAGTATTCTTTTCCTCGGATTTCTTCTTGCTCTCCTTTTCCTAGCTCACTCTTTAACTGATCTTCACTTCCACAGGTCTTTATTTCAAGGTTGGTTAGAAGTTGGGTTTGTGTTTCTTGACCTCCACCATGAGATGGTGCAGGTTGATGAGTTCGGAGCGGACAGGCAGGCTGCGGAACGTGGGCTGAGAGAGGACTTAATGGAAAACATGGTAGAACTGGATTAGCTGGGTCAGCGCCCCCTAGTGGACAAAAGGAAACACAGACAGAAAAGGTATTTTTTGCTGTAAGCATTCAGAGGTTTTTAAGAAGTAAAAACCATCATGTCGTTTGCCCATCATAAGGATTTTACTCCCTAAGACAAAAACAAGAACCTAAACGGCTTCAATAGCTTTAAAATGTAATGAAAAGTAAAGCACTCAGAAAACTTTACTTTAAAGATCACCTGCAAAGTGCAAAACAGGACTGAAGATCACTGAGGAGGTAAAGGATTTGGGACAAAACTCTGATGGACAGATTCCAAAAACAGTCACTTTAAACACTTTAGCAAACATACAAGTTACGAAAATGAGCTCTGGTACAAACATCAACAGCATTCTTCACCCGAAAACCCTGCATGTGCAACACTTAATAGTAAGAAATATACACAGTTGAGCCAAAACATTCTGTCCACTCAGATGAGGTGATTAATGGTGATTATCTTGTAATAATGGTACATGAAAAGGTCTGGGGTATATCAGACGGTAAGCAAACAGTGTTTCTTATATTCAACGTACTGAGGACCTGAGCAACTTTGACAAAAGCCAATTCATTACGGCCAGATGACTGGGTCAAGGCAACTCTGGAATAGCAAGACTTGTGTGGGGCTCCTGGTCAGCAGTGGTGAGCACCTACTGACAGTGAACCAGGGAGGGACAATCCATTGGCAACAGGGTGTTGGGCGTTCATGGTTAATCAATTCACAAGGTAACAAATGTTGTCCCGTTTGGTCCGAACCAACAAAAGGGCTACTGTGGTGCAAGTGACAGACACTTTTAATGATGGTTATGGGACACAGTGCATCACACCCTGTTGTGCATGGGGCTGCACAATGGCAGTGCCAATGCTGAGCCTGGACTACCATCAAATGCATTTACAATGGGCAGGCAAGCATTGGAACTGAGCCTTGGATGGAAGATGGAAGAAGATCACCTCGTCCACTGAATCCTCTTCTTTTTTAAATCATGTGGACAGCAGGTGCGTTTGAGCCGTTTACCTGGGAAGTGATAACATAAGGATGTACTGTGGGCAGAAAACAAGCAGATTAAAGGAAAGTGGGAAGGTTCTGCTCTTAAACCCTGGGCCCCGACGACCAGGTACACCTCTCCATGGTGATGGTATTCCCTGATGGCAGTGGCCTCTTTCAGCAGCCTCTTTCGAATATTTATTACGGTAATCCCAGTACCTAACCTAGGGGCAGTCGTGGGCTGGAGGTTAGGGATCTGGCCCTGTGACCAGAAGGTTGCCGGTTTGATCCCCAGGGCCGACAGTCCATGACTGAGGTGACCTTGAGCAAGACACCTAACCCCCAACTGCTCCCCGGGTGCCGTGGATAGGGCTGCCCACCGCTCCGGGCAAGTGTGCTCACTGCCCCCTAGTGTGTGTGTTCACTAGTGTGTATGTGGTGTTTCACTTCACGGATGGGTTAAATGCGGAGGTGGAATTTCCCCGGTTGTGGGATCAAAAAAGTATCACTTAACCAGCAGATGTCACAAAACTCCCCCGCAAACCAATATTTATGTCAAACATAAACAACAGAAAAATCCCCCTCTAAATCTAAAACATCAGTATTTCCTCTGAAGTATGAAGGATGGTCATTGCTGGTAAAGTCCATCTCTTTACTGGGGCTGTACCATTATGATATTATCACATTGCCATAAACATTACTGAAACAAGCTGGTCAGAACCTCTAATAGACTCACTTCTGTTGTTTCGGACATTGTGTGACACACTGCTACCTATAAACATGAACTTCCCGCTGCTACCATTTGTAGCTATTCAATTTGTTTCTATCCATTTATATAAATAACAGCTAAAATAACACTAAATGAGGTTTTGGTGAACAAAAACTGAAACGGTTTCCGACTAAACTGGGAGATTTTTTGGACAGAAAAAGAGCCAAAGAAATCCCAGACCTATTAAAGAGGAATTCCCCCAAAGTTTTTGCATAATTCAGTGGTTGATATGTAAATCAAGTCGTTTTGTTTGTCAGAGCGGTTTTACAGTTGTGGTGATAGGAACCAGGGGTCGCCATGACTACAACACAGTTATTGACATTTTATTTACTATCCAGAACCACCAGTGAACCTCCACGAGTCTTCTGAGCTTGATGGGGATGGAAAATAGTCATAAATCGGAAGTTTTCTTTGGTGAAGTTTACTTTGCTTTACAATGCCCTGTGTGTATCCCTCCGCCGTGAATGGATTCATATAAATGGACTAAAATACATTTAAAGCCAAACTTTAAATCACACAACTGTCATAAAACAATGTTTCAGACATCAGGCAGTGTATGTGAGGGAGCTTTTAGAGGTGGACGTCTGGTTCCTATCACCTCCATTGTGAACAATTCAGACTCTTAACTCTGATTACATCTTAACCATTTAATTACGCAGGGATTTTTAAAAACCTATAAAATTCTCCTTTCAGAGAGTAGCAGTAGAACCGTCTCCAGCTTCACCTCTTACCCTCATCGTTCTTAAGTTTGTCCAGCTGCCCCTTCTCCATCAGAGCCTCGCTCTCCTTCACAAACGTGATCATCCCTCCAAATGGGGAGCCAGGATTTCTTCAATGAACTCCTGATACACACATACACAAAAAATAAAAAAATAAAAAATTTAAAATGTATTTTATGTGCTGAGTGTAATATTTTGGAAAAGTGAAACAAAATATTCCTCACAGAGGCCACATTTTGTGTTTTATTCTTCTCCAATATGGTAAATTCAGTAAATAAACAGTGACTGTGTACTAAAATGAGCAGAAGTGTGTTCTCTGTAGAGGATGTGTTCACTTATTCATACTTAATACCAACGCATCATCTGACCTCTGCAGAGGACAGATGTTTCAGGTGAACTCCAGTGAGTCAATGGTGTAGCAAAGGGAAACCTGTGGTGAAGGTGGCTTTAGGGCTTGTTTGTAGATTCTAGTTAAAAACTACTACTATGATGTCACAACACAGTTGGCTGAAAACTGAAACCAAAACCAAAAAAAAAACAAACACACAATAATATTTTTCTTAAAGCTGTTGAGCAAACAGTCCATTTTTTTATTTGTAAAATGTGTTGTTTTATCTTTAACCCTTCTGTGCTGTCGATGGGTTTGTTACTCAGTGGTCTGCTGGACCCACCACGTTTTTTAAATCAATACAGCCATTACAATTTATAAGAGAACAGAGTGAAGGACACAGCACCACATGTGCAGTATAAATGTGTGGGGGGTGAAAAATGTGAAGACCCTGAAAATCGGTTGTTTTATATGTCCTTCACAGAAAATGAGCAAAAACCAAGAATCTGAGGCTGAAATAATAATAAATCATCATTGAAAATGGGCCGTACAGCCCTCAACACCACACAAGGGTTAATGAAACATTTACATTGTTTGTACCTTAAACAAAAACGTGTACCTGCACAGCACCTTTTCTCCTGACAGTGGATTCTTTTGGCTACAGAAGGTCAAACTCCACTCCAAATGAACAACAATACTTTGCAAAACGTGCAAAATTTCTGTTAGCCTTCCAAACTAGCCATGACGTGGAGTGCAGTGTGCAGATGAAGCTGTATCCAAGTATCCAAGATGAGGCTGTGGTCTCTGGTACTCACCCTGCAGTCTCCTCTCTGAGCAGCATGTGGAATAAGGATGGGTCCCTCCAGCACAGCTGGGCTCAGCACCGCCCCCCGCTGGCCCAGAGTGAAGATAGTGTTCCTGCTCTTCAGAGAGGGCTTAGAGAAGAAACCTGCTCTGAGGTTAAGGATCAGTAAGACTGTTTACACTGCAGGAAAAAGCTGATTTCTTTCTTACTTTTCTGGCTTTTTAGACCGACTATTTCAGCTGTTACAAGAGGACAGAATCTGATCTGGATGGTCAGACTGCAGTCGGATTTGTTTGTATATTGTTTAGTTTCCTTAGATGCACAAGCTGACTAGGCTGGTTCAAAACCTTGCAAATCTAACAAGGATTGCTAGCTCATGGAATGATCTGGTTTATTAACTGCAGCATGAAGACAGCAGCAAATTAGCGCAGGTCAACCTGGTCAGCAGACTGCTAATAAGCTACAGGCCATAGCAGTGATATTCAGACCTTCAGATCAGATTGTGTAACACAGCAGTCACTGTAAGCTACAACATGCATAGTCTGTTAAAAGATTCTACACTGTGCTTAAGCCGTTACATGTGAATTTGTTCCAAGTCATTTTGGGTTGTTTCTTTATGTCCATTCAACATGAAATTTACATACAATGTGAAGAACAACAGGCATTTTCAAATTATGTCAAAAAGTGAAAAATAATAAAAAAGGAGATTCATGAGATAGCATGTTTTTTGTAAAAATGAGATAGATTTTTTTGTAAAATCTTCCATATGTCACATAGGTCACGAGCCTCTAAGAGTTCACACAGGCACCGGCGGGAAGCAGTGTGTGGTTCTGGGAGGTTTCTATCCAGGACGTCTGCTATGCAGTTAAAATCCCCACCCAGGACTAAAAAGTCTGTAAAATCACAGTTGGAGATTAAAACACTCTCAGCCTGTCCAAGAAAGGTTTCGTTCTCATAACAGGCTTGTACTTTCAACAGCCTCCCAGGTAAAATCTCATCTACTGTGTACGAGTGAGGAATAAAATTACTCGAAAATAAAACACCAACTCCACCACTTACAGCGGAGTTAGGCTTAAAATGACCAGTCCATCCCACTCTACAGCAGTAACACCATCACTGTGTGTTTCCTGGAGAAAGAACACATCAGCACGCTTCTGTTTCGCCAACTCCTAAAACATCGCCCTCTTCCCCCGGTCTCTCACCCCATATTCAGAGCAGCAATCTTAATGTCACTCATCAAGATAATAAAAGGGCATAAAACTGTGATGGCGAGGGCCAGTCCAAAACAGGGACTAAACACACTAAGCAACGGCCGCTTCCATACATTTCACAAACACCCGCGGGCTTAGAGAAAGTCCGAATGGAAGAACAAGATGTTTGTAGGTCACGCCCTGAAAAGCAAACCTCAGGAATTTTCTGTGAGGGGGGTATATAGAGATGTGAAAGTAGGCGTCCTATAGGTCAACTGAGGTGAACCAGTCGCTTCGTCTTACAAAACGCAGGGCTGTGTGTGTCAGCATCCTGAACTTGAAATTTCTGAGGTGCCTGTTTAGAGCACGCAGATCCAGAATCGGTCTTAAACCCCCTCCCTTCTTTGGGACCAGAGCGCACCTGCTCTCTTTGGGAGGCACAATTCTTACTCTTGTGAAAGAGCTGAGCCATAAGGCAAGGCTCTCGATTTACTGGTCGATCTACGTTCCCACCCTCACCTATGGTCATGAGCTTTGGGTAATGACCGAAAGAACGAGATCACGAATACAAGCGGCCGAAATGAGTTTCCTCCGCAGGGTGGCTGGACTCTCCCTTAGAGATAGGGTGAGAAGTTCGGTCATCCGGGAGGAACTCAAAGTAGAGCCGCTGCTTCTTCACGTCGAGAGGAGCCAGTTGAGGTGGTTCGGGCATCTTGTTAGGATGCCTCCTGGACGCCTCCCTTGGGAGGTGTCACAGGCAAGTCCACCGGGGAGGAGACCCCGGGGAAGACCCAGGACACGCTGGCGTGACTATATCGCCCAGCTGGCCTGGGAGCGCCTCGGAATCCCTCCCAGGGAGCTAGTGGAAGTGGCTGGGGAAAGGGAGGTCTGGGCTTCATTGATCAGGATGCTGCCCCCGCGACCCGAACCCCGGAGAAGCGGAAGATGATGGATGGATGGAATTCTTATTGCTCCTTTCTTCATCAATGAGAATATTTCCTCTTGAAGAACATGACCTGATTCAGCCAGGGCTTTTGAGAATAATATTCCCCTGAATTGCGGTGGAATGACGGCAAATTGGAGTCTGTACCCCTTGTTTATCGCTCTCCACATCCATTTTGAGGTTACGCATGCGCGCCATGCGTCCCTTCTTACAGCGAGTGGCATTGAGGGGAACTCCACTGACACCAGTGGCGCTTGTCATCTGCTGGTGTAAGCGGGAACTGCGCCCCGGTATGAGGCACCTGACAGGTCTGCACCATCCAGGTGCTCCTGCGACCTTTTTTGTGGGCAGCCATATTTTGGTTTAACACTGTGTCTGGAATGTTTTGCAACATGGTATGAACACTGTTTTTTAACACTACATGTGTTTGTAATGTATGTGATAGCGCCCTTGGCTGAAAGCCTGGATGCGCTATGGGGAGCACTTTTATGAAAGAACACTGGCGTGTGCCTTTGAAACTTGGTGGTATTAAAGGAACATCCACCTGAACATTGCTTCTCAGTTTCTTTGCCAGGCTGTGAGAACTGAGTACCAACTGGGGCTCTGCATGCCTGAAGTGCCACTCTTGGGGGGATGGAGAAACCAGCGTCTGGCCATCCTGGTTGCTCCCTTCCCACAGCTGTGCCCTCGGTACCATGGTGCTTTTTCTTTCCACCCGGAGTGGAGGCCTGGGTTGGCTGTCTCCTCTGTGTTGAGGTGGGAGGAGGGGGGTTCTTGGATCAAGCAACTCTTGCATCGAGGGACTTGGGCTGTGCAGGAGGTCCTGTTTGCGTCATGGGGCACTTAGGGATGCTGAAGGCCGAGGGTGGGCAGCCCACTGCCTGTGCAAAGGTCTGGCGAGGAGCAGCAGTTGCGGTCATTTGTGTCTTCCTGGGGAGACATATTTGCAAAGCTTTGCCATCTTTTCTTCTCGTCACAGCACTGTTTTATGGCAGCAACAGCAGGACCGAACAGGCCCTTGGGGTCTACTGGAACATCCAGAAGTTGAACCTTCTCCTTGTGAGAAAGGCTAGAAAGGTTGAGCCACTGGGCCCTCTCCTGTACCACCATGATGCCCATTGCTCTGCCAGAGGCTTGGACAGCACATCTGTGTAGTCGAAGGCAGAGGTCAGCCACAACACAGATCTCATCCCAGCTGCTTGGGTCTGGTTTGAACGTCATCTCCTCCTGCAGCTTAGCCTGGTATGCCATGAGCATGGATGAGGCATTGAAGGCTCTGACGGCTGTAGCAACCGAATGATATGACTTTTCAGTCTTGGAGGACTGGAAGCCGTCAGATTTGGATGGGAAAGTAGGGCTGGCCCCAGTCATGGTTTTCTGCCCTGGGTGCAGGTGGAAGGCCACTACGGACTCAACTGGAGGCAGGTGAGAGAGGCCACTTCCTTCCATATCTACACAGTCTAGCACTGACCCTCCCTGAATGGGGTTTTTGGCGGAGAATGGTTTATTCCAGGAGCGAGTAACTTGCATTCTGGGCCACAGAATTCCCAACTGCCCAGCTGCCCGTTTGCACACGTCCTGCAGATCCACGCTGAGGGACTGCAAGTTGTCCGCTCCCGCAGTGTTTGGTTGGGTAGCCTGTGCTGACGGGATGAAAATGGACTCATCGCAGTCCTGTTCCTCAGAATAAAGCCCCTCAGACTCGCCCAGTGAGTGCAACTCGCTGGCCATGACCGCGGAGATCCGCTGTATGGCTGTGAGGCCACTGAAATCATCTATCAGCGGTTCAGCTACATCAAGCTGATCGCCCCAGCTCGTGCTGGCAGGCGCCTCCGAGTCTTCTGCACCCACAGTTGCTGAACTTGGTGTAGTTACCAACAACGGGTCTCGGTCAGACAGGCTAGCTTGGCGCGCTAGCCTGCGGCAAAGACGCTTGAGGGAGAGGCGTGCACAATGCTCACAGAAATCAGGTGAGGTTAGTGCTTCTTGGGCGTGTTGCAGCCCAAGGCACGCGGTACATCTGGTGTGAGTGTCGGTGCCTGAAATTTTACTACTGCATGGACACACTCGTGGAGGAGGTTTCTCCTCCACCTTGGGGATAGAAACACCCGTGAGCGTTTCTGCCATTGCGAGCGCCAGGGGAAGTTTTTTGCAAAACTTTAGCTAGGTGGGTGAAGCCACCAGTGCTAGCCGAAGATTGGCTAGCAATCCGGTTTGTTCGCTACTTGTTTGGAGACAATGTAGCGAGAAAGTTCGCTGTTTGGAGACAGCCGAACTGTGTAAGCTTCGGGCCTCTTCCTACGGTGAAGGAATGAGGTTAACACCACCGCACAAGTGGAAAGTTAGCGCCCGGCGACCGAGTTGTTAGCTCAGGTGGACAGTTAAGCTAAGCGCCCAAGTGCGGTCGTGTCGAAGCCGAGCTTCTGAGTGAAGCGAGGAGAGGTTTTTGAATGTCCAAGTGACGTGGCGTCAGTCCTTACATATGGAGGAGAGACGGCCCCTCCCTGAGGCGCACGTCACGGCTTCCAGGCAATAGGGGCTGGCGTATTGATACAAGTGCTTTTGAGGACTACACAGAGGGGCGTACCCCATAGTGAGATACTGAAACGAATGCTTGAAAGAGAACCACCGATTTCAGAAACAGCACAACAGCGCTGTTCATACGAGAGGCAGAGATGGTGTTGGAGTGGCCCACTGCTGTCCCTGCAGCCAGGCAGCACTCCTCTACACTCACCCTGCACACTACCTTCACCTGGGGCCTGTGAGTCAGGCTCTCATACATGCTGCTCGGAGACGCCATACTCCTGGCAGCAGACCCTCCACACACTCACTCACCATGCAGCTACACCTCACACACGCACTCACACACTCACACAAACAACCTCAGGAACACAACAAAACTTACAAACTAACGGAAAAGAAACTTGGCAGAACGGCAACTACACGCACTCACTCCCACCACGCTCTGCTCGCTCCACTGCTCACACCTGCATGCGCACAGAGAGAGAGAGGAAGAAAGAGAAAGAAGGCGGGGGGAGGAGGGGGGATGAGAATGAAAGAGAGAGATAGAGAGGGAGAAAGAGAAAGAAGGGGGGGAGGAGGGGGGATGAAAATGAAAGAGAGAGAGAGAGAGAGGGAGAAAAAGAGAGGGGGAGAGAGAAAGAGTGAGAGAGAGAGAGAGAGAGAGAGGGAGAGGGAGAAAGAGAGAGAGGGAGGAGGAGTGCTGGGGAGGAGACTTGGGGGATGATGAATTTGTGGGAACAGTTTGGGGACGCCCCCTTCCTGGAACAGGACTGCACAAAGCAGCTCCATAAACACCTGCATGAGCCAGTTTGGTGTAGAAGAACTTCACAGGCCTGTCCTGGACTGAGTCCTGACCTCAACCCGATAGAACACCTTTGGGATGAATCAGAGCGGAGACTGTGAGCCAGGCCTTCTCGTCCAACATCAGTGTCTGACCTCACAAATGTGCTTCTGGAAGAACGGTACATATATATATATATATATAAATTATGATCTGAATTCACATCTTTTGGTGTAGAATTTGGGATAAACGGACTTTTGGGTGAGTTACAATTATAAAGTATTTACTTTTGAAAGTCACACATTTTCAGGAGACACTGGGCTGCTCAGACCTACCATTGTTTGACACCTAAATGCTGACAGAAATTTGAAAGTTTTATGAATTTGGGACATTCCTGATCAAAAAAGTACCCAGCACCTGCTAAATTTTGTATTTTTTTAATTATAGAGATCTTGAAAACAAGTGCAGTTGTATTTATCTTTTCATTAACACTCAGTGTAGAGTGTCTGTGAGCTGAAAGGGCAATAATTTTGATGGTGATTCATTCTGTAAGTTATTATGAGTAAAAATGAATAATAACCAAAAGGCTGACGTGTTTTATTGGTTTTCTGTCCTGTGGAATTCATGCTGAGTGCCAAAACTCTGATACACAGATAGGCAGGCTTTAATTTAATTACTAATTGAGCTATATGTTTAATATCAGATGTTTTTAATACTCAAAATCACTGTAAACTGAAAGCCCTTTGTTTATAATAATGAAGGCTAAGAGCAGAGATGTAATATAACAGTAGTGAGTGGGTTGTGGGTGACTTTGGAGCTGATCTCTGGCTGATGGACAGTCACAGATGGAGGAAATCACTCTGGATGATGAGGTGGAGTCTGATAAGTGATCTGATGATGAATCATGTCACTGTTTTAACCCTTTGTTGGAATACGAGGGTCAAAAGGTATTCCAGCTGTGGAGAGATGAGTTGCAGGGTCTCACACTGCATTAGAGAGACTGTAAGCACTAGAGTTGCCTGTTCAGTGTGGTCAGTAATTCGTATTCAGTAATTCTAATGGTTTAACAGGTTGTTCTAAATGCATTTGATGGCTTCCTAATGGGATCTAAAGCTGTTCTACATGAAACCAATGCCCTTTATTGTACACCATTAAGCCAGATCCTTTTAGAAAGCAAACCTGTTTTGGTGTTGAGTCCTTTTTCAGCAGGGTAAGTAACAGCTGAGGGGTCTAAAAACCACCTGGGATATTTCAGACGCAAAGTGTCAGGGGTCACCACCTAAAGTGGCGGGACAAAACATAATGTTTCCAAAAAACAAGACAATTAGAAATGCTATGAGGTCACCGACTAAAACTGCCTTTCACATCATGCTAAGAACATGTCTTTATAAACCTACTTAGAGGTGGGTAGAACTAGTTACACTTACCCAAGTACATGTACTTCAGTACTGCAGTACTGATGGAGTTCTGCTCTGCTGAGTATTTTTATATTCAGAATACTTTTACTTCAACCAAAGTAATAAAGTTTTTACTCTATCATGTTGTTGCCATTTATATTTAGATACTACTTCTATTTTTGGGGTATGTTCCGTTTGTTTTAATGATATATTAGCAGTGTCTAATGGGTGTTTGTTCATTGATCAGATGTTCTGCAGGGCTGCACCTGTTCCTCTCACATTCACCACCATGAAAACAGAGAAACTAGAAAGTAGAGACGCTTACCATCTGTGTGGATGCCAGTTTCAGTGTAACCGTTCAGGTCACTGAAAAAACGGTCTAACACATATCATTTCACTGCTTCTGTCAGTGCAGGAGCGGCATGAGCGCTTGTGAAGTGTTGAGGCAGCAGGTTTGCAGACAGTGCAGTGTAAATAAATGTGCTCTGGTACGGAGCCCCGCTGCTGACGTCCTGTATAAAACAAAATGCATGGCCGTGACTTAGTAAGATGAGAGAACAAGATAATTATGTGCTGGGCACGACTCATTCCCATGTCTTACTAAGTCATGGCCACACATTTTTATTTCTATGGGATGTCACCAGCAGGGCTCCGTACTCTGAATTCCTTCATAAACCAGCGCGGTTCAGCTGTTTGGTGCAGGTCTGAATACGAGTGGAGTTGCAGGTCCAAACCAAACTAAAGAAAAAAGCTGGACAGGTCAGCACCATCCAGGGCAGGTCTGAGAGCTCCTCTCAGCTGAAATGGAGATTCTGACTGGCTCTATCACTCAGGCTGTTCATGCTGGGGTATCGCCATGGTACTCTGAACAGTGGTGGCGCCAATGCCAGCTCGCCACTGTGGTTGTGGCGGCCTTGTTCAACACTATATTACATAGTCAACTATAATGTGCCCCTTTATTTACATGCTGCTTTTGTTTGTTTTTCAGAAAACCTGCACATAGTTCTCCAGAGATGACCTTGAACACCAGGACCTCACTTCTTTACACTACAGTCATTTTATGCATCGCCACCTGTGCTGGTGAGTGTCTGACTAAACTCCACACATCTTCTAATAACATCAACCGCTTCTACAAAATGCTAGAATTCAGTGTTTTTAATACTCCACCCCACCCCACCCCACTCCACTCCCTTCCTTCCTTCCTCCAGGCTCCCTTCCTGCACCCTCTCGCATCTTCATGTCTGCCAGAGTGGGTTCCTCAGCTGTTCTGCCGTGTGACTGGAGAAACGTGTCTACCCAAAGTCCTCACGTCGAGTGGCGAACGTATACTGAGACGGTGTTTGAGCGAAGGGGTGAGGAGCTGTATCAGGGTGAGGGGTATAAAGAACGTGTCGATGTTCCGGAAGATCACCTGCTGAAGGGGGACTGTTCACTGGAGTTGAAGAACGTCAGACCTGAGGATGCAGGAGTTTATGAAAGCTTCCTGCTGGTGAGACGAACGAAGAGATCCCTCCGTACTAAAAGAGTCTTCCTCCAGAGCGTGGAGCTCTCAGTAGATGGTAAGACTGAGATCAGTAAAACTTACGCTAGGCCAGATATTTACAACCAACAATTGCAACAATAAGCACCTACTGACTTTTCTATGGCTCTGAAATCTCAGCTTTACTGAAGAATCTCATCTGTGGATTCTTTTATGCATTACATGGAGCAAAGCAGTTCAAAATTATAGAGCTCTTCAGCAACTTGAGTGACGCTCAGTGGAACAAAACAGGGATCTCCAGCACAGAACTCAGGCTCAGCTCCTCCCACGAGCCGAAAACAGAAACTCAAAAACTCATCTGTTTTCTTGAATTTTCCGACCTATTAAGTCAAATTCTTCTCATGTTCTCAAAACACCTGCTTATTATGTAAAACCACACAGTCTCGACTCATTTTTTCCGACTTTGTCATTATCTTTGTCAAAATATTTCCACCCTGATTAGAAACAGTTTGAATCTCACAAATAACTGGCAGAAATGGGCTTTTATGCAAAAGACGTGTGATCCACATGAAATCCCCACCAGCGGAAAAAGTCTTAGTCAGTAGTGAATGTTTCTCTTAGTAAATCTGCCTGGTAAAAGCTGTTTATCGCTGCTGTCAGAATAAAACCTTGTATCTCCAAAATGGTAACTTTACAGGAGAAGGAAAAAGCCTACTTTACTTTTAATATAAGTCAAGGAACCAGAATTTCTTTTAAGTCTTTTTTTGATGTTTCTTTTGGTCCATTCATCATGAAATTTACAGGCAATGTAAAAAACAACAGGCATTTTCAGAATATGACAAAAACTGAAAAATGGAGATACAAAGTTTTGTTCCAACCGTTGTGAGTTAGATTAGAGTTTCTCAGTCTTAGTTCTTCAGTACACCTACTGTGTTTTCAACCTGTGATCCTGGATTAACTTTGCATTGTATTTCTGTGGTTTTCTCCTGTAATTCCGCTTAATCAGCCCTTTAACAAGCCCTTCTTGAGTTGAAGGGGATGTTTTTGAGCAGGAGAACAGCAGGAGACCAGGGCAGGACCACCGGACTAGATCACTTGTAACCCCTCTGTGAAGAACAGGTTCTCATGCTGCTGAACAGAAAAATAACATTTATTTCTTTTTATTTTCCCCCCAAAGAAACACCTGAGGAAAACTTCAGTGACAGGGTAGCTGTAGCAGGTGAGTGAATATCAAGCCTTCAGCATTTCTCAAACACTCAGTGACCTACAGTGGCATAGTAATATAGTTAATCTGACCGGCTGTGAAGACAAACAGGGTGTAATCTTTATATCTTTGTGGGTGGAAGTCATAAAGAAGGATCTGAAGGATGGGATTCTGATCTAAATGATGTTGATGTGAAGATCTTATTAAAGTATCCATATTCATAAGAACCACTGATGATCTTCTAATGTTGCCACAGGGCTCTGAACAGATTAATGTACTAAGGTTCTGTGGTTCTTTCTAAGCAGCTGGAACTGAATTAAATCTTCTGGAGCTCCAGTTTTCTCAGAGTCTTAAATCAGGATTTTCCTTCCACTCAGATCAGCGATTACATTCTCTCTTTCTCTCCCTCTACAGATGACGCTGGAGTGAACTGTCATTACCCACAGATCATTGCGCTTTCCATCCTTTCAAGCTCACTTTTCCATCTCTTTTAGAGGAAAAACAACAGAAGAGTAGGCTTGGGCTATCTGGATCTGGGAAAGCAGCACTGTATGTCCAAAAGTTCATAGACACCATTTACATCACATGCTCCATTAATCAAACAACAAAACAAAAGTGAGCCATAACAATGAAAGTGAGACACAACAGAACAAATGTGAGCCACAACACAACAAAAGTGAGACACAACCAACACAATGAAACTAAGCCACAACACAACAAAATTGAGACACAACAGAACAAAAGTGTGCCACAACACAATGAACGTGAGCCACAACACAATGAACGTGAGCCACAACACAATGCACGTGAGCCACAACACAACAAAAGTAAAACGCAACACAACAAAAGTGTCAATGCATTTAATAATTGCGTGATGTGCAGGAGTTTAGACAGGTCAGGAACGGTCAACTGATGATCATTTCTCGTGAACTGCTTGGATATATTTTTTTTTTCATAAGTGGCCCATTTTCAGGGGGTTAAATGAAGCAAACTGCCGCAGTGTTGAGTCATTTTTTGGGTTCATGAAAAAAAAGTGAAAGGGGTGTGGACAGTTTGACCACCTCAATGCAAAAGCGGAATTCTTACACAGCTTTTGATCCGTGACTCAGGCTGATCTAATTTTGCAGCTCCACACCAAGTCTGTTTGATATTTATGAAGAATACTGGTGGCCTGTGTGTCATTTTGATTTATGTGCCAACATCAGAGATGTCTGATTTAGTTACTGTAGAAATGGGGTCGTTAGTGTGAGTCAGGGAGCACACTGGCTCTGAACATTTAGATTTAATAAGGAACATGAGTCTGGTGAGTCAGGCTTTTTATCCCCACTAAAGAGGTGCAGCAGATGAACATATGAAACAAGAAAAAATGGACTAACACATCATATTACACCATCGTGTTACACGTCCTCTGATGGACAAACTTCGCAATGACAACATTCATAGCATGGCTGAAGGGTCTGTTTTCCACCTCTTCATTTATCATTTAAAAAAACAAAGTTACTTGAGAAATATAGAAATGTTTTATTTAAAATTAATACTTGCTGGACAGTAAAGTGATACAGTGTAGTACAACCATTAAATCAGTGCAAACTGGAAGAACTACGTGTCTGGCCTGCAGAAGCGTGGCTTAGCTCCAAGGGACATCCCCGCCTCCAGAAGACCATCCGGCCAAGCTCCCTTCCAGACTCACACCCTGAACGATCGGCCTGAATGCTGCTCTCCCCCGCGAGAAACTGATGATCAAACACCGCTGATCACCGAGCCACGACCTCATCGTTTACCCCCGCGACAGACCCGCAGGCCTCAAACCACCCTCGTAGTTGGCGACTCAATCGTCAGGAACATTCAGCCTCGCTCAGCTGCTGTCCACTCAGTCTCTGGGGCAAAGGTCTCTGACATTACGCTGCAGCTTCCCAGTCTTCTAAAGAAACACTCAGTGGAGAGGATAATAATCCACATGGGATGTAATGACATCAAAAACCAGAGCATAGAACTGTTAAAAAAGGACTTCACATGCCTGCTGTCCTCCATACAAGACTGTGGTAAATCTGTTTTTATTTCTGGACCAATTCCTTCACTAGGAAGAGGCTCAGGTCATTTTAGTAGACTTTTAAACCTTCATACCTGGCTTCAGAATACCTGCATCTCCCAAGGCTTGACTTTTATAGACAACTTTAACCTCTTCTGGAATCACCCTTCCTTCTATAGATCTGATGGGATTCAACCCAATAGGCTGGGTGCACAGATGTTAGGACACAATATGTTTTACTCTGTTTTTAATTTTAAATGACTACTCAAGACCTACAATGCAAGTTCAATTATACCAGTAGTCATTAGTAGTAGAAGACCTAGGACCAGCATTTTTACAAGAAATGCCAATAATCCACATAATCTTAATGTTTTTATTAATTTGATAATCTTATCCACATTAAGCCATCTCAAATTACTATAAACCCCCAAGAAAACTGTACAGATAACCCATTGAGTAGTCTTGAAAGCTTTAAAAAAAGAAAAAGTTTAGGTATAATCCATCTGAATATTAGAAGCCTACTACAAAAAGATGAAGAATGGATCATCTTAAAGTCCTGGCTGCACAGTCTGATCCTGATATAATCGTTTTAACAGAGACCTGGCTTAGAAACTGTACCAATGATGAAGATATAGCTTTAAATCATTTTATCCTCCATAGAAAAGACAGAGTTTCAAGGGGAGGGGGAGTTGCTATTTATCCCAGAGTAAATTTACAAGCTAATGTTTTATGTGCAGTATCTAAAGAAAAATGTTAGGAGTTCTTAGCCCTCCAGGTTTCACTCGGGAAAAATACCTCTTTTGTTTTAATTGGGATATACAGGCCTCCCTCTGCCCCACACTCTGCAGTCGAGGAATTAGCAGATCTTTTATCCAAATTTAGTGCTTCTGAATTGCTGGTCCTTGGTGATTTTAACCTCAACTGGCTTTCTAATGCATCCGATCACTTAAAGGAAATATGTGGCAATCTTACCCTAACACAGTTAATCAATGAACCGACTCGCCCAAATCTGAAAGAACCCACCAAGTCAACCCTGATAGATCTAATACTCTCCAATAAAGCTGACAAACTTACTGCCTCAGGAGTTTTTGAACTTGGCATAAGTGATCATTGTCCCATCGGATGCATTAGAAACAGTTGTATGAATGAAACAGGCTCTCGGTTGGTGGTTAGAAGAAATTTTAATCATTTTAATGAGCAAGCTTTCCTTTCTGACTTAGCAATGAGTGAAATCCACCTTACACTAGAAATCTCAGATGTTGATGGGGCACTAAACCACTTCAGTAAAACATTCCTAACAGTGGTAAACAAACACGGCACATTCAAAAAGTCATGAATAAAAGACAGATCAAGTCCCTGGTTTACGGGTGAGGTTTCCTCGTTGTTTAAGGCCAGAAATAAAGCTTGGTCAAGTGCTAGACGCTCAGGGAAGAGAGACCATTGGTTTACCTTTAGACAGTTAAGAAGTACTTCTGCTGTTAGAAAAGCTAAATCAGAATATTACTTTAGCTTAAATCACCAGCACTAGAAACCCTCAAAACTTCTGGAAAATAGTAAATTCTCTAAAAAATAATTCCCCCCTTTTTTCCAACAAGCGTTTTAGTTGACGATCAGCTGATTTCTGCCCAGAAGGAAATATGTCAAGCTTTTAACTCACACTTTGCTGCAGCCGGCCACATCTTTGATAAGAATAGCACAAACCTATTGAATAAAACTGATCTCAGCTCTACTGTTTCTAAAACGCATGGTCTCTTCTCACTCCAGCAATTTTCTCCATACTTAGTTGCTGTAAGGGGGAGCGAGGAGGCGGACGCACACGCTGAGATAAGCGAGATTTATTATGGGCAAATCCAGGGTCGTGGTCATAACAGTCGAGGTTCATGTAGCCGATACGGATAGAACAAGGGTAAGACATGACAAAACCCAGAATCAACACATTAAACAAAGACCCATACAATCATACAAAGACTGGCAAACACAGGGCTTAAATACACAGAACAATGAGGCACAGGAGAATACAATCGGGGCGGAGTAACCAAACAGGGGGCAGGACTGAAACCAAAACAAAGGAGCACATGGACAGGACTGGGAGGGGCCAACCGTGACAGTTGCTAATGCCCTGGCTAAAATTAATCCATGAAAAGCCACTGGAGAAGACGGGCTGGACCCCTCTTTATTATGTCTTGCAGCCCCGATTACTTTAGAATACATTTTATACATTTTTAATTCTTCAGTTTTATCTTGCAGAATTCCCAGGGTCTGGAAAACAGCTCATGTAATTCCTCTGCATAAAGGTGGTGAGACAACAGATCTGAATAATTATAGGCCAATCTCAAAACTGTTGTGTTTAGCAAACATGTTAGAATCTCTAATAAACCAGCAACTGAAATCATTTCTTCATGAAAATTCTGTTTTATCTAAATATCATTCTGGTTTCAGAGGAGGTCACAGCACTATCTCTGCTACAACACTGGTTTTAAACAATCTTTATTCAGACATAGACAAGAAGAAACATTGTGCAGCTGTTTTTATTGACTTAACAAAAGCATTCGACACAGTTGATCACACTCTTCTTTTACGGAACTTAGAAAAGATTGGCTTTGATGCAACTGCGCTGGACTGGACCCAAAACTACCTCACTGACAGAAATCAATGCATGACATTGAATAATTATAAATCAGAGTTGGTATCTGTATCTAAAGGTGTACCACAAGGATCAATTTTGGGTCCAGTCTTATTTAATATCTACATAAATGATATTGCTACCTCTGCTTCAACCTCAGACTACAAAATTCACCTTTATGCAGATGACACGATTTTATATTGCTCAGCTGATTCTATTCATGCTGCAACAAGAAAATTACAGAGCTCATTTAATGCTCTACAGGTGGCGCTATATAAGCACAAACTAGTTTTAAATGCCACGAAAACTAAGTTCATGCTGTTTTCCAGATCTTTTAATACTGATTTTAGTGCTGTAAATATTACTACCCTGGCAGGATCCACCATTGAGAGAGTCACAGAATATAAACACCTTGGCATATGGCTGGACAATAAACTCAGTTTTAAACCACACATAAATAAACTAGCCAGTAAATGCCGACAGAAGCTGGGTTATTTTTATAGACATAAGTCCTGTTTCCCCACACACGCCAGAAAAAGACTAGTTGAAGCAGCTTTACTATCAGTGCTGGACTTTGGTGACGTTATCTATAAATATGCTCCTCCAGCTCTCTCAAATTACTGGACCCAGTGTATCGCTCTGCCCTGAGGTTCATCACTGGAGATCCGTACAGAACTCATCACTGTGAGCTGTATGCCAAAGTTGGGTGGCCCTCTTTAACGGTACGAAGGGAAACACACTGGTTGATTTTTATTTATAAGACACTCTCCGGTCATTTGCCAGAGTACATCACTTCACTGATGAATACAAATAACAGTAATTATCAGACTCACTCTAGTAACTGGATCAGCTGCCAGGTACCAAGAGTTTTTACTGAACTGGGAAAATCTGCTTTTAGTCACAGCACCAGCTGGAATTCACTACAGGACACACTACAACTCAGCTCACTGGAGTCACTCAGTCATTTTAAACTTTTAATATCAAACCACCTTCAGACAGCCTGTACCTGTTTTACTTAATCTTATTTATTCGTAACTTTTATTTCTTGTTTTAGTTCTTCTCTTAGTTCTTTAGTACTTTTTAACTTATTTTAATAATAATAATAATAATAATAATAATAATAATTATATTCCTTTATTTTATTAATCTCTTATCTTCTTTTGATCTTAAATCTCATCAATTAAACCTCAAGTTTTATTTTTATTATTTTTATCTATTTTTATCTTTTTTTCACTGTTATTTTTAAATTTTCTTTTAATTTAAAATGATTAAATATAGATATTATTTTCTTTATCAATCCCTGTTTTTGTAAATGCTCGGCTCCACTTGAAAACGAGGGATGCCCTCAATGTACTTCTGAGTCAAAATAAAGGTTGATGGATTGATTGATTGATTGATTGATTGACTGACTTTAGATTCAACTTGCACTCACACCTCAGAGACTTGAGATCTGACTTGAACTCACACCTCAGAGACTCCCTCTAATCTCGGACTCGCACCTCTGCAGCTCTTGATGTGACTTGTGCCTCACTGAGTTTGACATTTGTGGCACCTTTCTGTTTTGAGTTTGGCTCAATTTTGGCCTTTTAAGGAGGCCATGGTAGATTTATGCAATTGTTGCAAAGACCCTTCCTGAAGTATTCAGAGTTTGGAAGGGGCCCACAAATAGCTCTGGTGGAATATCAGAGGCTCCCTAATGAAGACATGAATTCTTGCCTCTGCCCTGAAATGTCCTGTATAACAAACATAAAAAAGAGAAATTACTAATATTTTCTTTGGAGGATGTTGTGGCATGGACCCATCCACTGGCATGGGCCCCATCTATGACTACGAGAAACAGAGGAAAGGCGGGGCCCAAATCCTGAACACCACCAAGGGACACGAGTGACAACAGCAGGAGGACATCAGCTGCCAGACATTGGATAACAACGATGACGGCCATGAGATGCATGAAGGTGGGAAGCATGTCCCAAATTCTTCCTGCCAGCTCTTATGGTCATCATTAGGGTCCGGGGGACAGGTGCATGCCACAGGTGTACAAATATAGAGCTGACTGTACATATGCACAGATGTAGTAATATTCATGGATGACATCCACTGTTCAACTGGCATTTATCTACTGAAAAACGTCCAGCTGTCTGGCCTCTTTCAGTTTCCTGTGGTCACTACAGGAACCCTGGGTGTGCTTTCAGCTCTTTACTATAATCCTCTTCTCATCTACAGTATAACAGATTGAATGCGAATGGATTCAAATTAAATCAGACATGCAGGTACAAGTTTGTTTTATTGTACTTTATTATTGCATTAGGTCATTCAGACTTTTCTGTCCATTAATACATGTTTATTAATTTAGTATTAGCCTATAATCAGAACATTTTCCTCTGATCTGCAGATCTTTTTGGAGATAAAACAACACCGGCTAGGACTTGCTAGTTCAAGATGGTCTCGTTTAAACTGGTTTATGCTGGTCTAAACTGGTCCAGTGCAGGTCTAAACTGATCTAATCTGGTGTATGCTGGTTTGTCACCAGTCCAAGATGGTCCAAGTCGGTTAATGCTGGTCTGGTCCTGGCTTATGCTGGTCGGGTGCTGGTCTTAGATGGTTTAAATTGATTTATCCAGGTCTAAACTGGTGTAATCTTGTTTATGCTTGTATAATACTGGTCCAACCTGGTCTATGTTGATTAAGGCTAGCCTAACCTAATCTAAGATTGTTTAAGCTAGTCTAGACTGGTGCTTGACAAAGCTGGTTTATTCTGGAATAAACTGGTGTATGCTGGTCTAGTGTTGGTCTAAAATGATTTGCGCTAGTCTGATGTTGGTCTAAGTTGGTTTAGGCTGGTCTGGTGTTGGTCTAAGCTTGTTTATGTTGGTGTAAACTAGTTCATACTAGTCTGGTGCCTGACAAAGCTGGTTTATTCTGGAATAAACTGGTGTATACTGGTCTGATGCAGGTCTAGCTGATCATCTCACCTGGTCATGCTAGTTGACAATCATACTGGCATCCAAAACACACCAGTGTCCCAAAAAAAAGTCTCCATGAATAGACCAATGAAAATGCTCCAAAATCATTGGAATAAAACCTCTTCACATTAACTTACACATAATGTTAAGAATATTTTTGCCTTTTCCTATAAAATTATCCTGTTTTTACTGATGAACAGCTATGCTGTTTTTTCCAGCAGAGTTAGCTAACCATCAATTCTAAACCAGCTGTTAACTTTATACTTCATCAGTCGTTTATCCCTGAAAAACTACATCTCTATCATAACAGTGTGGCCTTTCACACATATTCAAATCATTAGAAATGAACAGCTCCAAATGTAAGTATAATGATGTAAAGTGAGTTGTGAATGGGATTCACACCAGTGTTCTGTAAAGCTTGTCCACCTTGCTAAATAACACATTTGTGATTATGAACATCTCATGCTGATAAATTTGTTCTGGCCTGTACTGAGACTTTTGCGTAGGTCACACTGTCCGAAGCAGGTGCTGAGGTTCTCGCAGTGGATGCTGAGGGCTTTACTTCATGTCTAAGGCTGATGTACTGCAGGTCTCCTTCCTGTGGAGAGACAACATAGTCAGCTTTTGTCTAGTTATAGGGAACAAAGCATAAAACCAGCAGATTTGTTATAATCTCCACTATGATCAGACTTTTGAACAATAACAGGTGTTCTAGATAGTCGTTAAATTGAAAATGTTCCTCATACCGCATTTTTATCTCTGGTGTCACTGCAGCAGCTGCATGAAGTTGACTTTCCTGAAAAACAATTAATTTTGACAAATTGTAGTCAGAAATGTCAAAATTATAAAATAAGCATTTATTTATTTACATATGTTGAACATATGATCCAGCTGGCCTGAACAATGTATCTGTTTCTCTCTTCTGTTAATTAACTTCAGGATTCACTTCTACATGCATTGATTGGAGTAAAAGAGAAAAAGCTGATTCTATGAAGGATGGAATTGAATGTAGGGACTGGTCTTGAGTTTCTTGTGCTGTTAGAAATGAAGGTTCTCTTCAGGTACATGTTTCGTTCATCAAGGTACAAGGTACAAAGGTTTCGTTCATGAAAAGTACCTTTTCATAACTGAATGTTTTAAACAGAACAATAAAACAAAGCGTGGAGTCCAGATAAGATGAGTTTAGTCAATACAACCTAAAAACTATAACACCTAACTGTAATTTAGTTTTGAGGGGGCCGATGACCCAAAGCCCATACATGCAGTAGTTGGAGAACATGGTGGTAAATACAAACATCCTTGCTTTACCAGTGTAATGTCATACATTTAAGCAGGAAAGTAAAACTTGAGTCCTAAGTAAGTACATGGGGTAAAAAGATGGGACAAAGATATATAAAGGCATAAGAGTCTCTGTAGTTCCTGTAGGTTCTTGTCTGTTACATAAAATTCTGTGTTATAAAAGAAGGCAATGATCCTTAAGGCCTCAGCACTTCTTGCGAAATGAAATTTTTGAGGGTTGTGCGAAGCCGAAAGCGCCTTCGCGAGCTTACAACCTTGCATACTTTGTGTTTGGTGTTGCCTGTCGCGGACACTCCATGTGACGCTATAACATTTTAGTTTCATGACTGCTAGAAAACTATTCCTTTACAGTTCTAACTATTGGTAGCCACCATTTAAGGTGGAATGGGGAAATTTGAACAAGAAGCTGGCGAATAGGCAAATTAGGGTTACCGGGGCCTTACCCTGGAGCCAGGCCTGGGGGAGGGGCTCCTCGGCAAGCGCCTGGTGGCCGGGCCTTTACCCATGGGTCCTGGCCAGGCTCAGCCCGAATAAGCCACATGGGACCACTCTCTGATGGACCCACCACCTGTGGGAAAGGCGCTTATGGGGTTCGGTGCAGTGTGGATCGGGTGGCGGCCGAAGGCGGGCGCCTTGACGTTCTGATACCCGGCTACTGAAACTGGCTCTCGGAACATGGAATTCATTGTTTACTTAACAAATGCACAGTGGAACATCAGTGCGTCTGCCGAAGACGAAGCTCCTCAAACTTGTCCATCTTTGTTTAATGGCACACACGTCTTTTTTACCGACCAATCAGAGACTTTGTCGAGCAGTGTCTTCGCCCAGCTGCCATGTGTGCGACACAGCGAATGGAGCACCAGCACGTCATCTGTGGTTCGCTTTGCAATTTTACGTCATATTTGTTACGGACAGTGGGGAGGCGGACCCATGTGCAAGTGATTACAACAGGAAGACTTTATGCTTCCCTTCACTTGTTTGCTCTTATGGGTAATTACTCTCTTCTCAGCCCTCTTTGTGGTTTTGGGGCAGTTTTGTTTTCTTTGCTTTTCTGATCTGATACTAAGTACCATACCAGTCACCCCTCTACAAAGATGTGACAAACACTGTCATTTGCCACAGCTTTATGTAGGGAAGGCCACAGTATCCGGTAAGTCTGATAAGTGTGTGGTTCCTCGCCATCATCGCCCACTGCTGGCAAGAGGCGGTGCAGACTGGGCACCTTGCTGCCATCGCCCTCTGGTGGTAGCAGGCGGCAGAGGCTAAACCCTTACCATATTTTTCGCTGAAGCCGGACGAATGTCATCTGTGCAAGAAATCTGCTTTAGTCTTAGGTTTAACTGGGTGTTTTTACGATTTTACTAGAGATTTTTATCATTAAATTTCTGTTTAAATGTGTGACATTTTAGATAATTTTATCTAATGAAGATAAATTAGAGAAGTATTTTCTGCTGTTGGGCATTTCAGTGTAATTTGGTTAAATTATCTTGGAGCTCGCCATCTGTGAGAGCGAGGAGGCGGACGCACCTGCTGAGAGAAGCGAGATTTATTAAGGGTAAATGCAACATCTGGGTCGAGACAGTCCAGGGTCAATGAACCACACGGCTAGATCGGGGACCAGACATGACATAAACCAGAATCAAACAAACACCAGTACAGCCAACACAGCATATAACACCAACAACAGACAGAGATTCAAACAAAGACCAGTCCAGACAAGGGAAAACACAGGCTTTAAATACATAAAGGTAAATGAGGGACAGGTGGAAACACAGGTGGAGACAATCAGGGGTGGAGTCTTGAAATGAGGGGGCTGGACTATAAACCAAAACAAATACACATGGGCCAAACCAAAACAAACGCACATGGAGTGGACTGGGAGGGGCCAATCGTGATACCATCATGGTACACTCAAAAAACAAGTTCATATTAATTAAACTCACATTTTTAAAAATGTACTTAAATTAGTAGTTTTAAAAGAATGTAATCATCCCAAACATTAAATCAGCCTGTAATAATCAGCCAATCTGTAGATAAATAGATAGACAGATATTTATATGGCATATGGGACAGATTTGTTGTATTTGCATGACAGCAGGCACTGAGTGTTGTGAGGTAAACTAAAAGCACAGATTATAGACATGACTAACTCCAAGTTGCTTCAATATTACAGTGTAAACTGCGCAGTGAAAAAGTGTCATTACAGTAATACATGTGATAAATTGCAGTGAGTGTTAACAGGTGAGGTGATACAGTGGTGTGGTTCAGCTCAGTTCAGACAACATTAACAAAAGAGCTCTGACCAATTTAAACAAACTTATTAGGAAGGCCGGCTCTGTAGGAGTCAAGCTGGACTCTTTGGAGGTTGTGGCAGAGCAGTTATAGCAGTGGGTAAGAAAGTTGGATCAATTTAAGCCAACAATAGTTAATCAAGTTCAAATGAACTTCAATAAGTTGACAGCAGATTAACTTCAGCTAAATTGCCTTATTTTGAAAGAAATTCAATTCATTTAAACTTGTTGAAATACATTCCATAATTCAATTAAGTTCAGGTAAAGAATGTTTTTTCTGAGTATACCCAGAATAATTGTCTAGAACTCTGGAGCTTGTACTTCATCATTCCTAGTTAAAACCTAGAACATACAGTACAAACCTGTAAAACTTCTTAAATTTATTTATTCAGTTATGTATTAAATGTCTTTGGAAAACTGTTCCCAGTCAGAAATGAGAGGGTTCTAGGACTGTAAATAGTTCTCACCTTGCATTCTGCTACAGAACACACAGATGCAGATGATGTTGATCAGGGCACACAACATGCAGACACACATCAGGGTTATAATCATAATCCAGGGGAGTCCACATCCTGCAGAGAGCCGGGAACGCTCTGACACGTTAACAGGTACTTCAGACTCAGGAATTCCATCATCTGAAACACAAAACAAAACACAGACAGACATGTGGGGGAGGTGATGATAAACGTTTGCCTTGTAAGATCAAAAATGAAACTACTGGACAGCTTTTTCATATCGCCTTTTTGTTTTAACCACACCCTGAACGTGCAGCCATTCACACGTCACAGAGAGTGTGTGTTTGACATGGTGTGTTTATTAGAAATGACAAATGCTTTACTGGAAGCAAGTTTACAACTACCTTGTAAACCATACATTTATATATTCATAAATGTAAATGAATTTGTAACATATAATAATAATAATAATAATAATAATAATAATAATAATAAATGAAGCCAGTCTGTGGGGTCCAAGCACTATTTCGCAAGCAGGTCCAAGCAGGCAAATTTGCTTTTGATCTGTTCACCAATATTTGCCAGCTGATATGTGATGCAGTGAGCAAACATTGTAAGTTTGGACACAACAGTACAAATCATTTCTTTCGTTTTACTAAAGAACGATGTTCATTTATGTTCATTTATATGAACATCTGACACTATAAACATCTGTCCCACATTTGCCCAGTGCAATAGAAATTTGGTGAGTTTAAAAAAATCCTTCAACACCAATTTAATATTACAAATTACACATTTTTACTAATGATTTATCTTTACACACAGTGCGTTTAAATGCCATTTCAAGCTAACACGATCAAAATCCTAGGACTAGTTTGAAATGAGGGCATACAGTGCATTTTGAAATGCAGAATTTAAAACCAATTTTACTCGCTTATACTTCTAAAAATATGAGCAGTGTCTGCTTATGGCCAATTGTAAAATTCCAGTGGCTAGAAGAGAGCCCATTCATGGACAAACCAATGATGACCGACTAATGCTAAGTCTATCAAATGATGGACAATTATTGGATAATTACAAAAACCTTTATAAAAGCATGTACAAAGAGTTAGTGAGCCAGCTTTCAAATTGAATGCACAACAGTTATAGTGCCCTGTTTTCCAAAAGATATTAGCTCTCACCTGCAAAGTTCAGCCTGATGGCTTTTCCGAAATTAACGGGATTTGAACCATTTCGTCCTCCGCAGTAATACAGCCCCAAATCAGTCTCATTAACGCCAATAATCACTAAATTGAAGTTTTCTGTTGTATCATAGTGACCTCCACTCACATCATGATTGAGGAAAAATGACTTATTCAGTTTGTCTTTTCCAGCAGAAACCAGCAGCTTCATCTCTTCTGAGCTCTGGTGATACCATGATATCTCAAAATTCGCAGTGATGTCACAGTGCAGGGTGATGTTTTCTCCGGGATGGACAGATATGAGGTCAGATGAAGTACTCTGAAGGAGACACAGTCTGAAGGTTCCTATAACAATAAGAGAACCGTAAGACAGCAGGTTCATCACTCTCCAAACCAGGGCTGCACAATCAGAATCGACCAAGATCAGAGCTTCTGATTAAACAATGTATTTATTAGATTTGGGTAGTTGCATGTGCAAGACCCTTATTAAAACATCATAAATGGTGCATCCCCACTCCAAAATCCCTCAGCCAGTGTTTTCTCCAAGAAGACACATTCAGAACCTCCTTCAGTCTCACTGACCAGTGGTCATACTACAGAGACCTCTTGTCTTTTATTAGAGATAGGAGTTAAGATCTGACAAGGTCAGGAAAGGATTTTTCACAAATTTGTCTCAAATCGTAATTAAGGACACTTATCTTACATAATCTCATCTCAAAATTAAGAAATACTATGCTCCTCAATCAAGGCCAGTAATTAGCTGTTATCATGACTTCTGATTTGCTCACAACTGGAGCATAAATACGTAATCAAAGTAACATTAAAATGTGACTTATTTGGCTGCCGATGTAGACAAATGTTTTTTTTTTGTATGATATTTTCTTATCTGCAGTTAATGACAAGATCATGAACTTGGTTACTGTCCTAAATTCAGTCCATACTGAAGTCGTCATGGTGACTAAACAGATGAGATTTCTGAGTTAAGAAGTCTCTGTAAAACGGCTCTTGGAGACTCAGAGGATTTAGGAATACATATCTTGCTAGAGCATGTTATACTGCCACCCACACATTCCAGATGATAGTATTGCATATTTTATCCCTCCAATACGCAGCTAGAACACTATTCATGACCTTCACAGTGAGATCATTCACTAACAGCTGATTACTATTCTTCTCCACCCAGTAATCTGCAAATACTCACCAAACAGCAGCTGTGTCAGAAACACAGTCAGGAGCTTGGCCATTTCTCACTGAGATCCTCCAGTAATCTGTGCCTGTTTCTGATTGTTTATACTTTTGTCGTTGTTATCACTTGTGTCGTGATACTTAGTCATATACAAACTTTCAGTTCCTAGACTGAGTTTCAAATCAGTTTTAGATATAAAACAGAAAGTCACCGCATCCAGTTCTTTTAGAGCATCCACTAAACCATCAGTCACATTACCAGCCCAAAAACACGCATACAAACATCATTCATCTACTCATTCATTCATTCTGTCATTAATTTCTTGCTCTATTTAGCCCATTTTTGGCCATATGAAGGCTAAAGCAGAGCTAATAGCAGGTTTTACAGAGATCTGGCTGTGTGTGTGTGCAGTATTTCTGGGTTGTGTGGTGGTGAAGCTGGTTTCTCTCACTCTGCCTAGTGATGGCAGGTTCTGCTGAGTGTTCTGATGTGAATCCTGTCACTGTTTTAACCCTTTTTTTAACATAAAGGCTAAAAGCAGAGATATAACAGTAGTGAGAGGGTTGTGGGTGATTTTGGAGCTGAATCTCTGGCTGATGGACGGTAACAGATGGACGAAATGACTCTGGATGGTGAGTCAGATTCTGATGAGTGACCTGTTTCTGAATCATATCGATGTTTTAACCCTTTGTTGGAATATGAAGGCTAAAAGCAGAGCAATGAATTTCGAATTTTCGCATTTTCCAAGCTGGGTTACTCACTGATTCCGATGAATGGCAGCAGCTCCATACCAGGCCTCACTACTGAAGCTCTACTGAGCTTCATATAAAACACTGAGTGTGTTTTAGCAACTTCAGATGTCTGTGCTTCATCTAGAACAGCCAAATAATATTCATGCAAATTGTTGTTATCTTAGGGCTAATAAGCTACTACCATCCTGTAGTGAGGATCGCCTTGTGTCTAAACTTAAAGACCAGGCCTCCATACAGTGCTACAGGTAGCGGCCTTCTTTCTCACAACACCAGGACAATCAGTGCAGAGCTCTGTATTCAGGATCCTTAGATCTTTAAATCCTTGCTGTAGAGAGAGTTGGCTGCACCATGTAAGGACAGGTAGCAGCCCATTGTTAGCAGTATTGTTCATGGTTCATTGGGTGAAATATCTTGATGGTATCCACCTATTTTCTCAGCCCTCCCATTACTGCTTAGCAACCATTACGCTCATAACTATTTGTTAATTATGAGCACCATGATGTCTGAATTTTAAGCTCCAGCTGTGGTCAAGAGATGTAAAGTTACCCGAGGGACCTGGAAAAATGAGACATTGTCCCTGAAAGAGTAGAATATGTAATTTTATACACATGCAAAGCCAATTTTGGTACTTACAATGCTCTTTTACTGCTAACCTAAAATGTAATAAACCTTTTAAGGTAAGACATTAATGGTCCATGAACATTTTTCATGCTCGCTGTGTCAGTACGCTTTAGCCTTGATTGGTTAGGTTTAGCTGTTGTGTATTTACATCTTTGTACATCAAAGTTACTGTATGTCAGTTATGTTTAACTTGATTTATCATCCTCATTGGGCTGAAGTTGTGTCTGTGAGTGGACACATGCTTTATCGTGACAAGTGTTTCAGTGTTGGATGTGTGAATCTAGCATTCTGGTTGATGTGTAAGGCAAAGCAGGGTTATTTGTACAGTATCTTTCATACACTGCTGTCATTCAAAGTGCTTTACAAATGAGAAAACACAGTTGTTTGAAAATGTAAAGGAGAAAAGAAAAACAACTAATGATTTAAAAGAAAATCATTCAATTAAGAAAAACGAGATCAGGTTGAAAATTAAATAAAATAAAAGTTAAATTAGGTTAAAAAAAGGATTAAAAAATGCTGTTACAGTGGAAAAAGGCTAGAAACTCTACACAGTCTTACAGCGCAGTGTTGTCAGGAAGAGGTTATTGATATTGCAGAAGTAGTGCACATGGACATGCCAATTTGACCTACATAGTTTTTTTTTACAAACTGCCTATGCAATCAGTTACTTCCACCTACACCACTTTATTTCTACCAAACCTCTTCTTGGAAGAGCAAAAGTGTGAGTTCAAGGCTAGTTTAAATTCAGATGAAAAGCAGGTGACATCAAGCCTTAGATGTGCACTCAAATATTTAAATTTCGTACATGCCGTAATCATACCAGTACTGATTTCATGGTGTAGCCACACTATGGTGACTACTGCATTATCCTAAAAGCCATCGATGTAGCACCCCCTTCAAATTTTTCAGCACCCTGGTGGAAAGTCAAGTACCGTCATGCATCAGCTGCATCAGCATCAAGGCGATGGAGTGGTTTCCCCTTGACCTCAGTACAAACCTGCAGAACGAGCATCTCTATATCTCTTAGCTCAGTCATTTGGGTGAAGCAACCAATTAACTTTGGGTCTCTCTGCCCCCAGGCATCCAACCAGGTCTGTAACGTTTACTTTTCTTTCTGTTTTTTTTCTCATTTTCCTGTGTTTTGAGTGTTTGAGGGACCGCACTGCACAAAAAAAGTTGAGTTTTCATTCCTAAACGTGACAAAGCCATATCCAGACCTCACAATAAGTTAACACTGCGCTGTAACTTGTACAAATCTGTATCAGACGCTGAGTAAACTCATTAAAAGCTGAAACCTTTATTGGTCGAGAAATCTTACAGTCAGTTCTGCTTTTTTTATTTTCTTGTGACTGAAAGCACAAAGTAACTTTTATCTTATCTCTACTAATCTGAAAAGCGCTGATGATGGTTATTACTGAAAATGCTTTATAATCTTTATTTTGTCATCGAGTCTTGCTAATTACTGAGTTATAAACTCAACAGAAAAGATTGATTTGAATATATTTATATGCAAACTTGCAACAGCACTGAGTAAACTGAGTACTGAATTTGTATTTTTAAGAGGTGTGTTTGAGTTTTATTTTTATTTGAGTACATAGTTGACATTTGCCACTAATTTCTATACTTAAAGGGCGAAAACAGAACTCAAGGGCCCTTTATCATTTAACAGAGACTGGGATTATGCGTATTGCATAGTTCAACCTTTCAAAACAGTGGAAATGGCGTTTTATGAATTATGGAGTGCTGATCAGTGAGGAGTGTAACTTCAATGCAGATATTGTTTTTTTTGTGTTTGTTTTTCTTGGCTAAATGTGGGCTATCAATGAAAGTGAATGGCAAAATACTGTAATGTTCCAGGTTCTGTGGAGAAACTTTGACCACTGAAGGTTATTTAAAATGATGTCAAACCGCGCCGAAAAGATTTAAACTTACTGAGAAGTGACCAGAGATGCACACTAATCTGTTGTCTGAGTGCAGGTCACCCTGGACGATTCTGAGCAGCACCTGGGTTTATGATCATGCTTTGGTGCCATTCTTGCCTCAATGCCTTTTACCACTGCACATGTCCTTAGAGAAGACATGGAGTCCATCCACAGAAATACTCAAACACAGCTATTTTTATGAAGGCAGTCATATCCCACTGTGGGAAAACCTCGCTGTGCTGTGCAGCTGGTAATGGGAATGAGCGTAGTTGATGGACTTCTCTCACTTCAAATGTTATGGCAGATCTTGCGTGTCACATCTTTGCAGAAGAACAGTAAAATAAAAACCATAAACACTACACACTCTTTCACAGACTGTGGTTTTAAAAGACGCTGAGTTAACTGGTGGTTGAGTGTCACTCTGGAAACTGCAGTTTCCTGTCTCTCAGGGCCACTAGAGGGTCTCTCTTTCCACTAGGCCAAGGGTGACATGCTCTACAGCCACATGCAGCTCTTCTACTGTTCTCATGCGACTCAACAGCAGGTTGTTTTTAGGCAAAAATAAATTTACTTTGCAGTAAAATAAAGCTTTGCTGAAGTTTCTAACACACATTTCTAATGCAGTTTTAACAGTACATGTTCATAAACGCTGAAATATATTTAAAACTGGTCTTCAACGTTGCTAAATCTCCAGCCTTTAACCCTGAAGGTTGGCACTCAGACTGCTGATCACAGAGCAATGCAGACAACAATCTCATCTAGCTAGTAGCTAACGGAAAGATTTAATATAAATAAATGTGAAAATTCAAACAATGAGCTGGTGAATAAGAAGCAACTTCCGCTCCCCGTAAAAAGTCAAATATCAAGAGGCATTTTCCAATAAATTATTCCACTGTGTGGTAAAGTTTCCTGCTGGAGATGTGAGAAAAGCAGCTATAGCAGAGCTGAAGCTTAAAGCAGAGCAAAGCAAGGCTGCATTTTAATTTACATTGTATGTTTTAGCCCAGCGCTGTCGCCTCACAGCGAGGAGGGCCTGGGTTCGATTCCCCGGCCAGGCGACCGGGGTCCTCTCTGTGTGGAGTTTGCATGTTCTCCCCGTGTCTGTGTGGGTTTCCTCCAGGTTCTCCGGTTTCCTCCCACAGTCCAAAGACGTGCAGTCAGGCCAACTGGACGTGCTAAATTGCCCCTAGGTGTGAGTGACTGTCTGTGTCTGTCTGTCTGCCCTGCGATGGACTGGCGACCTGTCCAGGGTGTATCCTGCCTTCCGCCCGAAGACTGCTGGGATAGGCTCCAGCATCCCCCCGTGACCCTGACGGAGAAGCGGCTTAGAAAATGGATGGATGGATGGATGTTTTAGCCCATACTAAGACATTAGCACAAACTGAGACGTATTTACAGCCAAGATGTACAAAACTTCAGTAACATGGACAATCCAAGATGGAGTGACTCCTTTTAGGATTTGGGTTGCCGACCCCTGCACTAGGCAAAAGCATGCAACCACTTATGATCCCCGAGAGTCAATGCACACCAATATACGTGGGGCTGTTGGCTATTATTTATAATTCTAACGATTATTTTCTGAAATTTTAATAGAGATTCACTCCCAGTTATGTTTATAATGGACTATTCCGAGGTGTTTGGTGATGACACAGCTGTGTAAAAACAGGCTAGTTTGAAAAACTGCATAAAGTGATAAAGTGAAGTGGGGGGGGGGGTTGCAGGATGAGTCAATAAAGCAAAGTTGAGAAAATTTTCAACAATAGGTTGGAAATAGGGGTTTCCAGAAGATGTGTAAAACTGAGACATAATGGGAACCAAAAGTTGAACGAAAACCTAACTTTGAATATGTCCGGACCCGGGACGGGGGCTGAATCGAGTCTGTCCTAGGTTTCATAAGTCAGGAAGGGGTTAACTTAGACAATAGAGCCCTGTGTATCGTGGTTGCAAGTTAATCTTTACCTGATTTAAGAAGCCTCGCAAACTGCAAAAGCTCAGGCTCAGGGCTCTCAGGGTTAAAACACCCCCTCTCCACGGTGTGAGGCATTCTGAGACTCTGTGGTTAACCGCTGAGCCATACTGCTGTTGGCTGTCAGTTACAGATAACCTACTGCTGAGAGCAATGTGTGACTCCTTTGAGCATGCGAGAAGCTACTTCACTTGTTTGCGTGGAATCACTTGACATAACTTCAAGTAAATAGAACATTTCTTTTTTTAGCATACTCAAAGTACATTATTTTTGTCCTTGTATCTGATTTGTGAGTGTGTGGGATGCCAGCAACAGATGGGTTTGATCATGAACGTGAACAGTGAAGAACTGTCATCGCATTTTATCAGGACTCTGATAAATAACGATTCTGTTCAGAAGACGGCCTCACCTAAACAGGCCAGACGCGATTTTCATTCAGAAACCGCTGTGTAAGCTTTACTTTGCTAACAGATTCATAACTATTTCCAGTACGGACTGATTCTGTGAGGGAGCTTTTAGAGGTGGACGCCTGGTTCCCATCACCACCACTCAGACTGATTCTATCTACATCTTCATAATTAGGTTAGGCCATTTGAAAAAAATGCTGGACGTCCACTTTAGTTAATCATAACCGTCTGTGTCCTGTTCCCAGTAAGGGAAATAGTGGCATTCCTTTTAAATGAACTTTACTGTAAATGGCTGTCTTTCTAAATAAAGTACTGAACGAACTGTTGGATTGAGTGGGAAAAGTGAAAGTGCTCAGTTTGGTTCAGTTGGAAACTTGCATCTGATGGATATATCAAAGTCATAAAGATTCAGTTTGAAAGGAGCTCCATCTGACACACTGTCTGACTCTGCAGGCTGGAACAAGCACACACACACACACACACGCACACACACAATTAGCTCAACGTGAGGGCACACTTCACACTCCTGAAATAGATGATACACCTATGTGTACAGAGGTTATACACGGGTTCAACTTCAGCAGGTTGGCAGCTGAAACTTCCTGAACCAAATGTCATGTATATGTGCCACATATGTACACACACACACACACACACATACACACACACACACACACACACACACACACACACACACACACACCACATTGGCAAAAGTATTCGGTTGTCTGGTTTCACACGCATATGAACTTGAGTGACATCCCATTCTTAATCCATAGGGTTTAATATGATGCCGGCCCACCCTTTGCAGCTATAACAGCTTCAACTCTTCTGGGAAGGCTTTCCACAAGGGTTAGGACTGTTTATGGGAATTTTTGACCGTTCTTCCAGAAGCGCATTTGTGAGGTCAGACACTGATGTTGGACGAGAAGGCCTGGCTCACAGTCTCCGCTCTAATTCATCCCAAAGGTGTTGTATAGGGTTGAGGTCAGGACTCTGTGCAGGCCAGTCAAGTTCTTCCACACCAAACTGGCTCATCCACGTCTTTATGGACCTGCTTTGTGCACTGGTGCACAATCCCCAAACTGTTCTCACAAAATCCACCACCCCCCTCCCCCAAGTCTCCTCCCCCTTTCCCTCTCTCTTTCTTTCTCTCTTTCTCTCTCTTTCTCTCTTTCTCTCTCTCTTTCTCTGGAACTGCCATCTGCAAAATTGTTAGAACCGCATTCTTTTACATGCCTAACATCGCTACACTGTATAATATTCTAGCCCTAAACAATGTGGAAAAACTGGGGCCTTTATAACCTCCAGGCTGGACTACACCGTTTTAGCTGGCCGGTCCAGCTCTTTACTAAATAAGCTCCAACTGCTCCAGAATGCAGCTGCTAGAGTCCTTACACTGGCTACCTGTTAAATGTGGTGTAGAGTATAAGATCCTTCTCTTAACGTATAAATCATTAAATGGCCTGCAGTGTCTCAGTGAATTAATTCAGTGATATGATCCCACACAAAGTAACGACCTGCTGACGGTTCCTAGAGTTAGAAACACCAGAGCAGGTGGTTGATCTTTTTCCTACATAGCTCTCTGACCGGGACTCAGATTCACTCTCTACATTCACAACAAGACTCAAAGCTTTTCTGTTTGCACAAGCATTCTGCTGACATCAGTTGTTTGCACTATGAATCTCTAAGATCTCTCCATACACTGACTTAACATACAAATGGTTTGCCTCTTGCTCTCTCTCCATCTATCTTCTCTACGAGCTGACGACTGTCCTCCCTGCTTGATCCTGATGGATAATTTTGGAACACTGAGAAGCTACCAGAATTAGCACTAAATAAATGTCTACCTGTCTGTCATGCTAATCAATCTCTCTCTCTCTCTCTCTCTCTCTCTCTCTCTCTCTCTCTCTCTCTCCCTCTCTCTCTCTCTTTAGCCCCCTCAGTGACATGGGAGCCAACAGAGCCCCATCTCCATTGGCTGATCATCTGCCCCTCATGCCTGACCTGAAAGTACAGCCTTATCACCTGGAACTACAGCCCTTTAGCTTGGAATAGCCTTATAGCCTGGATATGCAGCCATATAGCCATATATTCAGCTATATAGACTGAAACTGCAGCCCTATAACCTGGAACTACAGATTCCTAACCTGGAGCTATGGCCCTTTAACTTGGAATTGACTTATCGCCTGGAACTACAGCCCTTTAGCCTGAAACTAGTCACAACCTAGTACACTGGCAGTGGGAAAGAATGCTCAAATATAGGAGAAAAACCATAACATGCCACTCATCTCACTAAGTGACAGCTTGTTAGAGAGCTAAGGGATACTCCAAGAGTGCATGATACCACACAAGTCACTAAGTGAAGTTCAGACATCAGATTTCTGCTTTATAACCAGCCAACAATCTCACAGAAGAAGATTAATTTTTTTTTGTTTTTTTGAGCCACTTTATCTGAAAATATGAGCACACATCATCTAGAAGATGAAGAATAGTTCATTCCTTCATTTTGTCAAAGCGAATTTGGTTTCAGTGTCAGTCCAAAATTGTTTTGCTGCGTCTCACGGCGATGCTGCTCACTTATTTCTGGTACCGCCATCGGTCTTTCGCACATGCTCAGACTGAGAAATCTGAAAGAAATCAGAGGAAGAGTTTACAGCACTGAGAAATCTGAAAGACATCAGAGGAAGAAATTACAGCACTGAGAAATCTGAAAGACATCAGAGGAAGAGCTCACAGCACTAAGAAATCTGAAAGAAATCAGAGTAAGAGTTCACAGCACTGAGAAATCTGAAAGACATCAGAGGAAGTGCTCACAGCACTGAGAAATCTGAAAGAAATCCGAGGAAGAGCTCACAGCACTGAGAAACCTGAAAGAAATCAGAGTAAGAGTTCACAGCACTGAGAAATCTGAAAGAAATCAGAGTAAGAGTTCACAGCACTGAGAAATCTGAAAGAAATCAGAGTAAGAGTTCACAGCACTGAGAAATCTGAAAGAAATCAGAGTAAGAGCTCACAGCACTGAGAAATCTGAAAGAAATCAGAGGAAGAGTTCACAGCACTGAGAAATCTGAAAGAAATCAGAGTAAGAGCTCACAGCACTGAGAAATCTGAAAGAAATCAGAGTAAGAGCTCACAGCACTGAGAAATCTGAAAGAAATCAGAGTAAGAGTTCACAGCACTGAGAAATCTGAAAGAAATCAGAGGAAGAGCTCACAGCACTGAGAAATCTGAAAGAAATCAGAGTAAGAGTTCACAGCGCTGAGAAATCTGAAAGAAATCAGAGTAAGAGCTCACAGCGCTGAGAAATCTGAAAGAAATCAGAGTAAGAGTTCACAGCGCTGAGAAATCTGAAAGAAATCAGAGTAAGAGTTCACAGCGCTGAGAAATCTGAAAGAAATCAGAGTAAGAGCTCACAGCGCTGAGAAATCTGAAAGAAATCAGAGTAAGAGCTCACAGCGCTGAGAAATCTGAAAGAAATCAGAGTAAGAGCTCACAGCGCTGAGAAATCTGAAAGAAATCAGAGTAAGAGCTCACAGCGCTGAGAAATCTGAAAGAAATCAGAGTAAGAGCTCACAGCGCTGAGAAATCTGAAAGAAATCAGAGTAAGAGCTCACAGCGCTGAGAAATCTGAAAGAAATCAGAGTAAGAGTTCACAGCGCTGAGAAATCTGAAAGAAATCAGAGTAAGAGCTCACAGCACTGAGAAATCTGAAAGAAATCAGAGTAAGAGTTCACAGCGCTGAGAAATCTGAAAGAAATCAGAGTAAGAGTTCACAGCGCTGAGAAATCTGAAAGAAATCAGAGTAAGAGCTCACAGCGCTGAGAAATCTGAAAGAAATCAGAAGAAGAGTTCACAGCGCTGAGAAATCTGAAAGAAATCCGAGGAAGAGTTCACAGCGCTGAGAAATCTGAAAGAAATCCGAGGAAGAGCTCACAGCGCTGAGAAATCTGAAAGAAATCAGAGTAAGAGTTCACAGCACTGAGAAATCTGAAAGAAATCCGAGGAAGAGCTCACAGCGCTGAGAAATCTGAAAGAAATCAGAGTAAGAGTTCACAGCCCTGAGAAATCTGAAAGAAATCAGAGTAAGAGTTCACAGCGCTGAGAAATCTGAAAGAAATCCGAGGAAGAGCTCACAGCGCTGAGAAATCTGAAAGAAATCCGAGGAAGAGCTCACAGCACTGAGAAATCTGAAAGAAATCAGAGTAAGAGTTCACAGCGCTGAGAAATCTGAAAGAAATCAGAGTAAGAGTTCACAGCCCTGAGAAATCTGAAAGAAATCAGAGTAAGAGTTCACAGCGCTGAGAAATCTGAAAGAAATCCGAGGAAGAGCTCACAGCGCTGAGAAATCTGAAAGAAATCCGAGGAAGAGCTCACAGCACTGAGAAATCTGAAAGAAATCAGAGTAAGAGTTCACAGCGCTGAGAAATCTGAAAGAAATCAGAGTAAGAGTTCACAGCGCTGAGAAACCTGAAAGAAATCAGAGTAAGAGCTCACAGCACTGAGAAATCTGAAAGAAATCAGAGTAAGAGCTCACAGCACTGAGAAATCTGAAAGAAATCAGAGTAAGAGTTCACAGCGCTGACAAATCTGAAAGAAATCAGGGAAAGAGTCGACAGCGCTGAGAAATCTGAAAGAAATCAGAGTAAGAGTTCACAGCACTGAGAAATCTGAAAGAAATCAGAGTAAGAGTTCACAGCGCTGAGAAATCTGAAAGAAATCAGAGAAAGAGTCGACAGCGCTGAGAAATCTGAAAGAAATCAGAGTAAGAGTTCACAGCGCTGAGAAATCTGAAAGAAATCAGAGTAAGAGCTCACAGCACTGAGAAATCTGAAAGAAATCAGAGTAAGAGTTCAGAGCACTGAGAAATCTGAAAGAAATCAGAGAAAGAGCTCACAGCACTGAGAAATCTGAAAGAAATCCGAGGAAGAGCTCAAAGCACTGAGAAATCTGAAAGAAATCAGAGTAAGAGCTCACAGCACTGAGAAATCTGAAAGAAATCCGAGGAAGAGTTCACAGCGCTGAGAAATCTGAAAGAAATCAGAGTAAGAGCTCACAGCGCTGAGAAATCTGAAAGAAATCAGAGTAAGAGTTCACAGCACTGAGAAATCTGAAAGAAATCAGAGTAAGAGCTCACAGCACTGAGAAATCTGAAAGAAATCAGAGTAAGAGTTCACAGCACTGAGAAATCTGAAAGAAATCAGAGTAAGAGCTCACAGCACTGAGAAATCTGAAAGAAATCAGAGTAAGAGCTCACAGCGCTGAGAAATCTGAAAGAAATCAGAGTAAGAGTTCACAGCGCTGAGAAATCTGAAAGAAATCAGAGTAAGAGCTCACAGCGCTGAGAAATCTGAAAGAAATCAGAGTAAGAGCTCACAGCGCTGAGAAATCTGAAAGAAATCAGAGTAAGAGCTCACAGCGCTGAGAAATCTGAAAGAAATCAGAGTAAGAGCTCACAGCGCTGAGAAATCTGAAAGAAATCAGAGGAAGAGCTCACAGCGCTGAGAAATCTGAAAGAAATCAGAGTAAGAGCTCACAGCGCTGAGAAATCTGAAAGAAATCAGAGTAAGAGTTCACAGCGCTGAGAAATCTGAAAGAAATCAGAGTAAGAGCTCACAGCGCTGAGAAATCTGAAAGAAATCAGAGTAAGAGTTCACAGCGCTGAGAAATCTGAAAGAAATCAGAGTAAGAGTTCACAGCGCTGAGAAATCTGAAAGAAATCAGAGTAAGAGCTCACAGCGCTGAGAAATCTGAAAGAAATCAGAAGAAGAGTTCACAGCGCTGAGAAATCTGAAAGAAATCCGAGGAAGAGTTCACAGCGCTGAGAAATCTGAAAGAAATCCGAGGAAGAGCTCACAGCGCTGAGAAATCTGAAAGAAATCCGAGGAAGAGCTCACAGCGCTGAGAAATCTGAAAGAAATCCGAGGAAGAGCTCACAGCGCTGAGAAATCTGAAAGAAATCAGAGTAAGAGTTCACAGCGCTGAGAAATCTGAAAGAAATCAGAGTAAGAGTTCACAGCGCTGAGAAACCTGAAAGAAATCAGAGTAAGAGCTCACAGCACTGAGAAATCTGAAAGAAATCAGAGTAAGAGCTCACAGCACTGAGAAATCTGAAAGAAATCAGAGTAAGAGTTCACAGCGCTGAGAAATCTGAAAGAAATCAGGGAAAGAGTCGACAGCGCTGAGAAATCTGAAAGAAATCAGAGTAAGAGCTCAAAGCACTGAGAAATCTGAAAGAAATCAGAGTAAGAGTTCACAGCGCTGAGAAATCTGAAAGAAATCAGAGAAAGAGTCGACAGCGCTGAGAAATCTGAAAGAAATCAGAGTAAGAGTTCACAGCGCTGAGAAATCTGAAAGAAATCAGAGTAAGAGCTCACAGCGCTGAGAAATCTGAAAGAAATCAGAGTAAGAGTTCACAGCACTGAGAAATCTGAAAGAAATCAGAGAAAGAGCTCACAGCACTGAGAAATCTGAAAGAAATCCGAGGAAGAGCTCAAAGCACTGAGAAATCTGAAAGAAATCAGAGTAAGAGCTCACAGCACTGAGAAATCTGAAAGAAATCCGAGGAAGAGTTCACAGCACTGAGAAATCTGAAAGAAATCAGAGTAAGAGTTCACAGCACTGAGAAATCTGAAAGAAATCAGAGTAAGAGCTCACAGCGCTGAGAAATCTGAAAGAAATCAGAGTAAGAGCTCACAGCGCTGAGAAATCTGAAAGAAATCAGAGGAAGAGTTTAGAGCACTGAGAAATCTGAAAGACATCAGAGGAAGAAATTACAGCACTGAGAAATCTGAAAGACATCAGAGGAAGAGCTCACAGCACTGACAAATCTGAAAGAAATCAGAGTAAGAGTTCACAGCACTGAGAAATCTGAAAGAAATCAGAGTAAGAGCTCACAGCGCTGAGAAATCTGAAAGAAATCAGAGTAAGAGTTCAAAGCGCTGAGAAATCTGAAAGAAATCAGAGTAAGAGCTCACAGCAATGAGAAATCTGAAAGAAATCAGAGGAAGAGTTCACAGCACTGATAAATCTGAAAGAAATCAGAGTAAGAGTTCACAGCGCTGAGAAATCTGAAAGAAATCAGAGTAAGAGTTCACAGCGCTGAGAAATCTGAAAGAAATCAGAGGAAGAGCTCACAGCGCTGAGAAATCTGAAAGAAATCAGAGTAAGAGCTCACAGCACTGAGAAATCTGAAAGAAATCAGAGTAAGAGCTCACAGCACTGAGAAATCTGAAAGAAATCAGAGTAAGAGTTCACAGCACTGAGAAATCTGAAAGAAATCAGAGTAAGAGTTCACAGCACTGAGAAATCTGAAAGAAATCAGAGTAAGAGTTCACAGCACTGAGAAATCTGAAAGAAATCAGAGTAAGAGTTCACAGCACTGAGAAATCTGAAAGAAATCAGAGTAAGAGTTCACAGCACTGAGAAATCTGAAAGAAATCAGAGTAAGAGTTCACAGCACTGAGAAATCTGAAAGAAATCAGAGTAAGAGCTCACAGCGCTGAGAAATGTGAAAGAAATCAGAGTAAGAGTTCACAGCGCTGAGAAATGTGAAAGAAATCAGAGTAAGAGCTCACAGCGCTGAGAAATCTGAAAGAAATCAGAGTAAGAGCTCACAGCGCTGAGAAATCTGAAAGAAATCAGAGTAAGAGCTCACAGCACTGAGAAATCTGAAAGAAATCAGAGTAAGAGTTCACAGCACTGAGAAATCTGAAAGAAATCAGAGTAAGAGTTCACAGCACTGAGAAATCTGAAAGAAATCAGAGTAAGAGTTCACAGCACTGAGAAATCTGAAAGAAATCAGAGTAAGAGCTCACAGCACTGAGAAATCTGAAAGAAATCAGAGTAAGAGTTCACAGCACTGAGAAATCTGAAAGAAATCAGAGGAAGAGCTCACAGCACTGAGAAATCTGAAAGAAATCCGAGTAAGAGCTCACAGCGCTGAGAAATCTGAAAGAAATCCGAGTAAGAGCTCACAACGCTGAGAAATCTGAAAGAAATCAGAGTAAGAGTTCACAGCGCTGAGAAATCTGAAAGAAATCAGAGTAAGAGCTCACAGCGCTGAGAAATCTGAAAGAAATCAGAGTAAGAGTTCACAGCGCTGAGAAATCTGAAAGAAATCAGAGTAAGAGCTCACAGCACTGAGAAATCTGAAAGAAATCAGAGTAAGAGCTCACAGCGCTGAGAAATCTGAAAGAAATCAGAGGAAGAGCTCACAGCACTGAGAAATCTGAAAAAAATTAGAGTAAGAGCTCACAGCACTGAGAAATCTGAAAGAAATCAGAGTAAGAGCTCACAGCGCTGAGAAATCTGAAAGAAATCAGAGTAAGAGTTCACAGCACTGAGAAATCTGAAAGAAATCAGAGTAAGAGCTCACAGCGCTGAAAAATCTGAAAGAAATCAGAGTAATAGTTCACAGCCCTGAGAAATCTGAAAGAAATCAGAGTAAGAGCTCACAGCACTGAGAAATCTGAAAGAAATCAGAGTAAGAGCTCACAGCGCTGAGAAATCTGAAAGAAATCAGAGGAAGACTTCACAGCACTGACAAATCTGAAAGAAATCAGAGTAAGAGTTCACAGCACTGAGAAATCTGAAAGAAATCAGAGTAAGAGCTCACAGCACTGACAAATCTGAAAGAAATCAGAGTAAGAATTCACAGCACTGACAAATCTGAAAGAAATCAGAGTAAGAGTTCACAGCACTGAGAAATCTGAAAGAAATCAGAGTAAGAGCTCACAGCGCTGAGAAATCTGAAAGAAATCAGAGGAAGAGTTTAGAGCACTGAGAAATCTGAAAGACATCAGAGGAAGAAATTACAGCACTGAGAAATCTGAAAGACATCAGAGGAAGAGCTCACAGCACTGACAAATCTGAAAGAAATCAGAGTAAGAGTTCACAGCACTGAGAAATCTGAAAGAAATCAGTGTAAGAGTTCAAAGCACTGAGAAATCTGAAAGAAATCAGAGTAAGAGCTCACAGCGCTGAAAAATCTGAAAGAAATCAGAGTAATAGTTCACAGCCCTGAGAAATCTGAAAGAAATCAGAGTAAGAGCTCACAGCACTGAGAAATCTGAAAGAAATCAGAGTAAGAGCTCACAGCGCTGAGAAATCTGAAAGAAATCAGAGGAAGACTTCACAGCACTGACAAATCTGAAAGAAATCAGAGTAAGAGTTCACAGCACTGAGAAATCTGAAAGAAATCAGAGTAAGAGCTCACAGCACTGACAAATCTGAAAGAAATCAGAGTAAGAATTCACAGCACTGACAAATCTGAAAGAAATCAGAGTAAGAGTTCACAGCACTGAGAAATCTGAAAGAAATCAGAGTAAGAGCTCACAGCGCTGAGAAATCTGAAAGAAATCAGAGGAAGAGTTTAGAGCACTGAGAAATCTGAAAGACATCAGAGGAAGAAATTACAGCACTGAGAAATCTGAAAGACATCAGAGGAAGAGCTCACAGCACTGACAAATCTGAAAGAAATCAGAGTAAGAGTTCACAGCACTGAGAAATCTGAAAGAAATCAGTGTAAGAGTTCAAAGCACTGAGAAATCTGAAAGAAATCAGAGTAAGAGCTCACAGCACTGAGAAATCTGAAAGAAATCAGAGTAAGAGTTCACAGCGCTGAGAAATCTGAAAGAAATCAGAGTAAGAGCTCACAGCACTGAGAAATCTGAAAGAAATCAGAGTAAGAGTTCACAGCGCTGAGAAATCTGAAAGAAATCAGGGAAAGAGTCGACAGCGCTGAGAAATCTGAAAGAAATCAGAGTAAGAGTTCACAGCACTGAGAAATCTGAAAGAAATCAGAGTAAGAGTTCACAGCGCTGAGAAATCTGAAAGAAATCAGAGAAAGAGTCGACAGCGCTGAGAAATCTGAAAGAAATCAGAGTAAGAGTTCACAGCGCTGAGAAATCTGAAAGAAATCAGAGTAAGAGTCACAGCGCTGAGAAATCTGAAAGAAATCCGAGGAAGAGCTCACAGCACTGAGAAATCTGAAAGAAATCCGAGGAAGAGCTCAAAGCACTGAGAAATCTGAAAGAAATCAGAGTAAGAGTTCACAGCACTGAGAAATCTGAAAGAAATCAGAGTAAGAGTTCACAGCACTGAGAAATCTGAAAGAAATCAGAGTAAGAGCTCAAAGCACTGAGAAATCTGAAAGAAATCAGAGTAAGAGCTCACAGCACTGAGAAACCTGAAAGAAATCAGAGTAAGAGTTCACAGCACTGAGAAATCTGAAAGAAATCAGAGTAAGAGTTCACAGCACTGAGAAATCTGAAAGAAATCAGAGGAAGAGCTCACAGCACTGAGAAATCTGAAAGAAATCAGAGGAAGAGCTCACAGCACTGAGAAATCTGAAAGAAATCAGAGTAAGAGCTCACAGCGCTGAGAAATCTGAAAGAAATCAGAGTAAGAGCTCACAGCACTGAGAAATCTGAAAAAAATCAGAGTAAGAGCTCACAGCACTGAGAAATCTGAAAGAAATCAGAGTAAGAGCTCACAGCGCTGAGAAATCTGAAAGAAATCAGAGTAAGAGTTCACAGCACTGAGAAATCTGAAAGAAATCAGAGTAAGAGCTCACAGCGCTGAAAAATCTGAAAGAAATCAGAGTAATAGTTCACAGCCCTGAGAAATCTGAAAGAAATCAGAGTAAGAGCTCACAGCACTGAGAAATCTGAAAGAAATCAGAGTAAGAGCTCACAGCGCTGAGAAATCTGAAAGAAATCAGAGGAAGACTTCACAGCACTGACAAATCTGAAAGAAATCAGAGTAAGAGTTCACAGCACTGAGAAATCTGAAAGAAATCAGAGTAAGAGCTCACAGCACTGACAAATCTGAAAGAAATCAGAGTAAGAATTCACAGCACTGACAAATCTGAAAGAAATCAGAGTAAGAGTTCACAGCACTGAGAAATCTGAAAGAAATCAGAGTAAGAGCTCACAGCGCTGAGAAATCTGAAAGAAATCAGAGGAAGAGTTTAGAGCACTGAGAAATCTGAAAGACATCAGAGGAAGAAATTACAGCACTGAGAAATCTGAAAGACATCAGAGGAAGAGTTCACAGCACTGAGAAATCTGAAAGAAATCAGAGTAAGAGTTCACAGCGCTGAGAAATCTGAAAGAAATCAGAGAAAGAGTCGACAGCGCTGAGAAATCTGAAAGAAATCAGAGTAAGAGTTCACAGCGCTGAGAAATCTGAAAGAAATCAGAGTAAGAGTCACAGCGCTGAGAAATCTGAAAGAAATCCGAGGAAGAGCTCACAGCACTGAGAAATCTGAAAGAAATCCGAGGAAGAGCTCAAAGCACTGAGAAATCTGAAAGAAATCAGAGTAAGAGTTCACAGCACTGAGAAATCTGAAAGAAATCAGAGTAAGAGCTCACAGCACTGAGAAATCTGAAAGAAATCCGAGGAAGAGCTCAAAGCACTGAGAAATCTGAAAGAAATCAGAGTAAGAGCTCACAGCACTGAGAAACCTGAAAGAAATCAGAGTAAGAGTTCACAGCACTGAGAAATCTGAAAGAAATCCGAGGAAGAGCTCACAGCACTGAGAAATCTGAAAGAAATCAGAGGAAGAGCTCACAGCACTGAGAAATCTGAAAGAAATCAGAGTAAGAGCTCACAGCGCTGAGAAATCTGAAAGAAATCAGAGTAAGAGCTCACAGCACTGAGAAATCTGAAAAAAATCAGAGTAAGAGCTCACAGCACTGAGAAATCTGAAAGAAATCAGAGTAAGAGCTCACAGCGCTGAGAAATCTGAAAGAAATCAGAGTAAGAGTTCACAGCACTGAGAAATCTGAAAGAAATCAGAGTAAGAGCTCACAGCGCTGAAAAATCTGAAAGAAATCAGAGTAATAGTTCACAGCCCTGAGAAATCTGAAAGAAATCAGAGTAAGAGCTCACAGCACTGAGAAATCTGAAAGAAATCAGAGTAAGAGCTCACAGCGCTGAGAAATCTGAAAGAAATCAGAGGAAGACTTCACAGCACTGACAAATCTGAAAGAAATCAGAGTAAGAGTTCACAGCACTGAGAAATCTGAAAGAAATCAGAGTAAGAGCTCACAGCACTGACAAATCTGAAAGAAATCAGAGTAAGAATTCACAGCACTGACAAATCTGAAAGAAATCAGAGTAAGAGTTCACAGCACTGAGAAATCTGAAAGAAATCAGAGTAAGAGCTCACAGCGCTGAGAAATCTGAAAGAAATCAGAGGAAGAGTTTAGAGCACTGAGAAATCTGAAAGACATCAGAGGAAGAAATTACAGCACTGAGAAATCTGAAAGACATCAGAGGAAGAGCTCACAGCACTGACAAATCTGAAAGAAATCAGAGTAAGAGTTCACAGCACTGAGAAATCTGAAAGAAATCAGTGTAAGAGTTCAAAGCACTGAGAAATCTGAAAGAAATCAGAGTAAGAGCTCACAGCACTGAGAAATCTGAAAGAAATCAGAGTAAGAGTTCACAGCGCTGAGAAATCTGAAAGAAATCAGAGTAAGAGCTCACAGCACTGAGAAATCTGAAAGAAATCAGAGTAAGAGCTCACAGCACTGAGAAATCTGAAAGAAATCAGAGTAAGAGTTCACAGCACTGAGAAATCTGAAAGAAATCAGAGTAAGAGTTCACAGCACAGAGAAATCTGAAAGAAATCAGAGTAAGAGTTCACAGCACTGAGAAATCTGAAAGAAATCAGAGTAAGAGTTCACAGCACTGAGAAATCTGAAAGAAATCAGAGTAAGAGTTCACAGCACTGAGAAATCTGAAAGAAATCAGAGTAAGAGTTCACAGCGCTGAGAAATCTGAAAGAAATCAGAGTAAGAGTTCACAGCACTGAGAAATCTGAAAGAAATCAGAGTAAGAGTTCACAGCGCTGAGAAATCTGAAAGAAATCAGAGTAAGACCTCACAGTGCTGAGAAATCTAAAAGAAATCAGAGTAAGAGCTCACAGCACTGAGAAATCTGAAAGAAATCAGAGTAAGAGTTCACAGCACTGAGAAATCTGAAAGAAATCAGAGTAAGAGTTCACAGCGCTGAGAAATCTGAAAGAAATCAGAGTAAGAGTTCACAGCACTGAGAAATCTGAAAGAAATCAGAGTAAGAGTTCACAGCGCTGAGAAATCTGAAAGAAATCAGAGTAAGACCTCACAGTGCTGAGAAATCTAAAAGAAATCAGAGTAAGAGCTCACAGCACTGAGAAATCTGAAAGAAATCAGAGTAAGAGTTCACAGCACTGAGAAATCTGAAAGAAATCAGAGGAAGAGCTCACAGCGCTGAGAAATCTGAAAGAAATCAGAGTAAGAATTCACAGCACTGAGAAATCTGAAAGAAATCAGAGTAAGAGTTCACAGCACTGAGAAATCTGAAAGAAATCAGAGTAAGAGTTCACAGCACTGAGAAATCTGAAAGAAATCAGAGTAAGAGCTCACAGCACTGAGAAATGTGAAAGAAATCAGAGTAAGAGTTCACAGCACTGAGAAATCTGAAAGAAATCAGAGTAAGAGTTCACAGCGCTGAGAAATCTGAAAGAAATCAGAGTAAGAGTTCACAGCACTGAGAAATCTGAAAGAAATCAGAGTAAGAGTTCACAGCGCTGAGAAATCTGAAAGAAATCAGAGTAAGACCTCACAGTGCTGAGAAATCTAAAAGAAATCAGAGTAAGAGCTCACAGCACTGAGAAATCTGAAAGAAATCAGAGTAAGAGTTCACAGCACTGAGAAATCTGAAAGAAATCAGAGTAAGAGTTCACAGCGCTGAGAAATCTGAAAGAAATCAGAGTAAGAGTTCACAGCACTGAGAAATCTGAAAGAAATCAGAGTAAGAGTTCACAGCGCTGAGAAATCTGAAAGAAATCAGAGTAAGACCTCACAGTGCTGAGAAATCTAAAAGAAATCAGAGTAAGAGCTCACAGCACTGAGAAATCTGAAAGAAATCAGAGTAAGAGTTCACAGCACTGAGAAATCTGAAAGAAATCAGAGGAAGAGCTCACAGCGCTGAGAAATCTGAAAGAAATCAGAGTAAGAATTCACAGCACTGAGAAATCTGAAAGAAATCAGAGTAAGAGTTCACAGCACTGAGAAATCTGAAAGAAATCAGAGTAAGAGTTCACAGCACTGAGAAATCTGAAAGAAATCAGAGTAAGAGCTCACAGCACTGAGAAATGTGAAAGAAATCAGAGGAAGAGTTCACAGCACTGAGAAATCTGAAAGAAATCAGAGGAAGAGCTCACAGCGCTGAGAAATCTGAAAGAAATCAGAGTAAGAATTCACAGCACTGAGAAATCTGAAAGAAATCAGAGTAAGAGTTCATAGCCCTGAGAAACCTGAAAGAAATCAGAGTAAGAGCTCACAGCACTGAGAAATGTGAAAGAAATCAGAGTAAGAGTTCACAACACTGAGAAATGTGAAAGAAATCAGAGTAAGAGTTCACAGCACTGAGAAATCTGAAAGAAATCAGAGTAAGAGTTCACAGTGCTGAGAAATCTGAAAGAAATCAGAATAAGAGTTCACAGCACTGAGAAATCTGAAAGAAATCAGAGTAAGAGCTCACAGCGCTGAGAAATCTGAAAGAAATCAGAGTAAGAGTTCACAGTGCTGAGAAATCTGAAAGAAATCAGAATAAGAGTTCACAGCACTGAGAAATCAGAAAGAAATCAGAAGAAGAGTTCACAGCACTGAGAAATCTGAAAGAAATCAGAGGAAAAGTTCACAGCACTGCACCCTGGAGAAGGCAACATTCCTCCTTGGTGAACTTTTCATTGCAGGTTTTCATTGCGGTTGTTGCTGCTAAATGTGGCTCAGCCATTTATTAAGTGAGTTTAGGGGGGAAATCACTTTTCCACATGGATGGGTGATAGAGGTGTTTCCTTCAATAAATGAAACAATCATTCAAAAGCTGTGTTTTGTGTTTCCCCCTGTTCTCATTCATTTTGTATGAAGGTCTGGAGCCATTCTGTGTGACAAATATGCAAATTAGAGGAGATAAAATTCTTTTTCAGGGTGCTACAGTCATAAAACAGAGAACAATCACAGGAAGCTGGGCCGCATAGTGGTGCCGAAGTGGCTTTTGTATTTTGCTTTCCGTGAAATCATTCATCTGCTGTGAAACAAGCTCCTCACGTCACGGTTACACACGTGTGGTATCCGTCACGTCAACATGTGTACACAGGCTTGTGGATGATTATCAGCTTAGGCTCTCTGTAGTGCAATTCAGCCAGCTTATCTGTCCACAGTGTCCGTCTCAGTCATTTTTCTAGAGATACAATGTTCTCTGCGTGAAAAGTACCGAAATGAAAACAAACAAAAATAACCCAATGTTCACTCCCAATTTACATGAAAATCAGCAACCTATCCACATAGCCAGCTTGTAGCTATATCACATGACGGTAGAATTAGAGCGATACAGCCTGTAGCAGAATAAATAAATCAATAACTACAGCCACAAGCACTTTAGCTTGTCTGCAGTAAGTATGACAGCCATTCGTAATGCATTCATTTTCAATTTGGTCATCTTATCTGTCCAAATGGACCAAGCTAGAGTTAGCTGACCTTAGTGTTGCTCCAACAATGACTGAAATAGCTCACGCTGATAGTCCCACCTTCCATATGTTGGTCTCTAAGTGGTGTTATTTATGAATGTCTATGCTACCATTTGATATTACCATATTTTACAGCGTTATTCTGATTTTTCTTGGGGCGTAGTTGGAAGGCAGTACTCACCCACAGTACGCACCCTCAGTCTACTTTGCAGAGAGTTACCCATGATTCCTTTATCAACACTAGGCTGCATTTTGCTGACTAATCAGTAGGGGGAGGCCCATTAGCAGGTATTTCACTAAATAACTATTAAGTGCAGCATTTTACACTGTTAAACATGCCACTGTCCGAATAAGGCTAAACACTCTGCATCCTGATTTTGTTCTGTAAGCCCACCTTTCAAACTGCTATCACTATAGATGTCATAGTTAAGTAAGTGCTTTCCATGATAAGAAATAATATAACTAATATGTGTCATATAGGCCTTGCAATGGACTGGCGACCTGTCCAGGGTGTATCCTGCCTTCCGCCCGATGACCGCTGGGATAGGTTACAGCAACACCCCCACAACACCCCACTCCACCCTCGAGGAGAAACGGCTAAGAAAATGTGTGTGTGTGTGTGTGTGTGTATATATATATATATATATACATATATATATATATATATATATATATATATATATATATATATATATATATATAAATAAATGTGTTACATAATATATGATAACTGTTTCTAGAGACAAGCCATTGCTCTATTCATAGCGCACTACATGGACAAAAGTATGTGGACAGTTGACCATCATGCTTTCATGAAACCCATTCTAAATCCAAAGGCATTAACATGGAATTGGTCCCCTTTGCAGCTCTCACAGCTTCCACTCTTCAGGGAAGCTTCCTACAAGAGTTTGGGGAGTGTCTGTGGGAATTTCTGCCCATTCATCCAGAAGAACCTTTGTGAGGTCAGACACTGATGTTGGACGAGAGGGTCTGGCTCACAGTCTCCGTTCTAGTTCATCCCTAGGGTGCTCAGTGGGGATGAGATCAGGACTCTATGCAGGACACTAGAGTGTGTAATTATAGGAATGTGATTGTAAAAGCATGTGTGTGTTAAATGTCTTTGTATGCTGTAGCATTAACATCACCCTCCACCCCCAGCCCATTATTCCTCCTCTACCAAACTTTACTGCTGGCACTATACATTTTGGTAGGTAGTGTTCTACATCCACCAAACACAGATTTGTCCATCAGACTGCCAGATACTGTGTGATTCAACACTCCAGAGAACATGTTCCCACTGTGCCAGAGTTCAGTGGTAGTAAGCTTTACACCAGTGTTTCTCAACCTTGGTCCTCAAAGCCTGCTGCCCTGCATTTTTTTGTGTTCTGTCTGCTGCCAACAAAGCAGGACAGGGGGGCTCCAGTATATGGTTGGGGGGGAAAAAAAACAGCTTTGCACCAAAACCACTCGCACCTGTCAGTTTCAAAATTACAGGAAGCCCCTTCAAACTCTCCCCATTTTGCGACGTGACTGAAACCCAGACTCTAGCAGATGAGAGGTTAGACGCTTTAATCGTCAACCTAGCAGCCAAGGCAACAAAAAAGGGGCAAAACACAAAGGAGTAGTCCAAGTTCAGGCCATATGTCCAATAACGAATCCAATCAACCAGCAAAAGTACCAAAGAAGGGAAAGGCAAAAAACGTAGTCAAAAACACGAATCCAAAAGGTCAAAATCACAGTCAAACGTCAGTTAACAGGGAGAGTACACTCAGTAAGTTCCAGAGAAAACAATACCTTGCACTGACTGATTGTCAAGCCCAGGCTTTTGTACTCTGTGCTATAATGAGACACAATGGTGACATCAGTTAAAATTCTGGGGACCGTGAGCTCTGATAGGAGCGTGACCCCCCCCCCTCCCCTCATCACCACCCCTTGTTTTTTAGCACAATAGAACTGAAACCACAAGCCCCCTTCTCAAGAACAAAAGGACAAAGATCCCCTGTCGATGGTAAGTGCAGCTAAAAATACATATATCAGTGTTAATGATTTCATGATTAGTTTCAGTTGGTCTTAGAACATTCTCACCGATATGCTGCTCAGTGAACTTGTGAATCTCATCTACTAGTAGCTAAATTGTGGTTTCTCATTAAAAAAAATTATGTTTTTTTTTTTTTATCATCTTTCATGACATCACAGCATCTAATTACAGCATATAACTTAGGAAAACCATATAGGCTGAAACTGCAGCCCTATAACCTGGAACTACAGATTCATAGCCTAGAACACAGTTTTAATACAGTTATTTCCTAAATGACCTAAAAAACCTAAAAAAAACGTGTTGTCTCGGCTTCCGGCTCAGGAGCTCCAAATATCGCTAACATTGCACACTCTCAGCATCCATCTGTGTGTAAGAGAGAGAGAAAGAGAGGTGTGGTAGAGAGATAGAATGATAGAGAGAGAAAGAGAGGCAGAACAATGTGATAGAGTAAGACGGAGAGCAATGTGATAGAGAAAGAGAGAGCAGTGAGATAGAGAGAGAGACAGAAAGATAGAAGTGTGAGAGAGAGAGCAGTGTGATATATATATATATATATATATATGTAGAGAGAGGGAGAGAGAGCAGAGAGAGATAGATAGAGAGAGAGCAGAGAGAGAGAGAGAGCAGAGAGACAGAGACAGAGAGAGCAGTGAGATAGAGAGAGACAGAGAGAGCAGTGTGAAATGTGTGCTCTGATTAAATTCCGTGATCTTCTGATTAGAAGGGTGATTATAAAGAGAAGAAATGCATCCAACACAACTTACACGCTGGAATTGATATGTGATATGATTGAATGTGATATTAATTATTTAAAAAGACTGAATTTTTTCTAAAGATATACATGTGTGATTTAAATTCAGTATGTTAGAGAGACAAAGCAGAGAAAATGTGTGAGCCTGACGTCTACTGTGAAACAGTAATGATTTTACCTTACAGACGTGAGTAAACCGGCTTTACTGAACACGTAACAGTCATTTAACAGAACAGCTGCAGAGTGTAAACTCATTTCTACATTAAGTAAATGTCACCAAGTTCAAATTCCAAATGAGTTTTTACAGAGTGCGTAAAAAAAGACCCGGGCTGATGCTGTAAAAACTCTTCAGGCTACGGGGCTCTAACAAAGTTGATCAGAACAGACTTACCCAGATGGAAGGCTTCATTGCTTTTCAGAATATTAACCCTTGTGTGGTGTTGGTGTTGGTGTTACTCAGTGGTCTGCTGGATCCACCCCATTATTGTTTATTTAAATCAATACAGCCACAACAATTTATGTAAAAATACCAGATGTTTAAAATATCACAAGTGTCCAGCACAGGATTTTTGTTTAGCAGCTGTAGCCAGTCAGCAGCCTGTCCATGTTGTCCACCCTCACACACACACACACACACACACACACACACTAACAGCAGGCCATGTAGGAGGAGAACAGAGAGAGAAGACCTTTTCCGTCCATCTCAACAGATGCAAGTGCTCCATCCCTTCTGACTCCAATGATGATTCTTACACAAAAAGTCTGCAGTTCTGCCCCTCCTCCTGGGTGTTTTGTTGATGCAGATCTCCATCACCAACAGTGGAGAAGAGTCCAACACTTGGCCAACATCTTTTGGGAGAGATGGAGGCATGAGTATCTCTCTACCCTGCAGGGTCATTCCAAATGGCAGAAGAGTCATCCCAACATCAAGGAGGGAGATGTAGTACTTCTTCATGATATTCAAGTGCAGAGAAACCAGTGGCCTATGGCTTTGGTCCTGAAAACCTTCCCTGGCAGCGATGACAATGTCACGAAGTTGGAGCTCAAGGACTCCAGGGGAGGCACTTCCAAGGTCTTCCTGCGCCCCATCACTGAGGTGGTGGTGCTCTTGTCTCCTAAGGACCACTCAGACACTTCTTCACCTTAGAGTGTCTTTCATTGTGGAATTGTCTTCAATTCCAGGCAGGGAGTGTTATGTTACATGCTTTCATTTTTATTTTGTAGTTATAGCACCCTCTGCTGGGCACTTCCATTATTTTATTATTTAGGTGCTAATCTTCCCATTGGTTGTTAAGAGTCACATGGGGTGTATTCAGATGATTGTAGCGGCCATTTTTGCCTCAATCAAGTTAGAGAGCTAGAGAGCCGCATGGGTGACATCCACTTATTCATCCAAGTCCATCTGTTTGTCTTAACCTTGGAGAATCTTAGTTTGTGAATAGATCAGTTCATCTAGGTTCTTGGGGATTATTTCTGTTTATATTTAATTGTAACCGAAGTTATGTTTGTGCATTGTTTCAGTTTCACAAATATAGTACTAAAATTACTGCAACACACTGCATTGAAGTACTGGGACTTCAATAAACGAACATACAAGTCAACTCTACTTGATGCTTCCTCATCACTGAAGTTTTCTAGTGCTACTCAATACAAGTCTGCAAAAGTGTTTATCTATCTGGTGATGTGTGCCTTGCTACGTGCTCATGTGCCAGAATAGTGAGTGACTGAGACACATCTGTGAGACAAACAACCTGAGAAATCTGGATATGAAACAACATTCAACATTCAGGTGAGTTAGGTTAGGTAGATTTAGTATCTGTACCCTGTATTGGCAGATACTAAAGGATCAGGTATCGGTATCGGAAGGGAAAAGTGATCAGTCCATCTCTAGCATTAATACCATAACAAGAAGAGGTGATTCACAGGCCCCTGTATGGTCAAGGAACAGATGGGAAAGTGGATCCAAGCCCAAGCTGGCCTTATTACAGCCTTATTAAAGATGAAATCCAAAAAAAATGTTTTTAAAAGGAAAGAAAGCCTGTAAACAATCATGACAGCAAATATACACTAAGTAAAATGACTTACAATTACAGAATATAATCTGGCAAGACTTTGCAAAGACTCTAGCCAAAATAAAAATTAAATATATATAGAGACTCAAGATTCAAGAGTTTTTTTGTCATATGCACAGCAGAGCAGGCAGTTACACTCTACAATGAAATTCTTAGTTTGCTGTTTCTCCATTCATGAAATATAATCTTAAGAGAATAATAAAAAAGAAAATATAAGAATAACTCTAAAAACAGTAAAAAGTAAAAATGTACAGTATGTGCAAAGTTTAAATAAAATTGAAGTTACACATGCGTATGTGCAAATGTTCATGAAGTGCATCAAGTAACAAATGTAAACAGTAAACAGTGGTGTTCTGTGCAGGTCATAGATGTAAACAGTAAACAATATTGTTCTGTGCAGTAATAGATGTAAACAGTAAACAATATTGTTCTGTGCAGTAATAGATGTAAACAGTAAACAATACTGTTCTGTGCAGGTAATAGATGTAAACAGTAAACAATATTGTTCTGTGCAGTAATAGATGTAAACAGTAAACAATACTGTTCTGTGCAGGTAATAGATGTAAACAGTATTGTTCTAACAGCAGCAATACAGTGTAGGTAAGGTGCAATTATTATGTGCAAGGTTAAACCAGTTCAAACTGGGAGGGGGGAAGAGGTAGTTAGTGAGGTGTACACCAGCCTGATGGCCTGTGAATACAAGACTGACCAACAGTTTCTAGTCCTGGACATCACACTCCTGTAGCGTCTGCCTGAAGGTAGGAGTGTGAAGAGTCTGTGCTGGGGGTGTGTACTGTCCCTGATGATGATGTGGGCCCTCCTGATGACCCTGGTGTGATACATGTCCTGTAGTGAGGGGAAGGCTGCTCCTCAGATGGACTGTGCAGTTTTGATCACATGCTGATAATGAGGTGTGTGTTGTGAGGCGAGGTGAGATCCTCACTCATGTGGATGCCAAGGAATTTGAAGGTTTTCACCCTCTCCATCTCTGTTTAACCTATGTACAGGGGTGTGTGCAGCTCCCGCTTCCTCCTTGGATCAACAATCATTTCTTTGGTCTTGTCTGCATTCAAAGAAAGATTGTTGAGATGCTGTCTAGTCCCCACCAATGATCAGTCAGGGGATGTTGTCTGGGCCGGCTCCGTTGGTTTATTCTCTTCAAGGTCCTGCACACATCCACTGATGTCACAGTGAATGATGTGTTCTGTGTGGCCATAATGTCTCTCAGTCTGCCAGTGTTGAAGGCCTTGAAGTGAGCATAAAACTCATTTAGCTCATAAGGTAGTGTAGTGTGGTTGGTTGTGACCGCCCTGCTCATCTGTTGGTAGTTGGTGATGTGCTGTAGTCCTTGTCACATGCAACGGGAGTCTGCGGTGGTATAGTAGCCTTCCAACTTCAGCCTATATTGTCTCTTGGCCTCTCTGATAGATCTACGCAGGTCATATCTGGAACTTTTGTAATCTTCAGTGTTGCCTGAGAGAAATGCAACATGACAAGCACATAGCATGGACCGAACTTCACTGTTTGTCTGGGGTTTCTGGTTGGGGTATTTTCTTCAGCACCTTGTAGGGACAATGCTTTGAATGCAGCTGCTGATGTAGCCCATTATCCCCGAAGCATAGTCCTCTAGATCAACAGTACAGTCCTCTCTCATAGCAGTAGTTCTGATCACATCCCAGTTTGTACTGTCAAAGCAGTCCTGAAGCAGTTTCTTCATTCCAAACTTTGATAGTCTTTCTCACTGGAAGTGCTTGCTTGAGGAGTTGTCTGTATGCTGGGTAGAGGAACATGGAGATGTGGTCAGACTGTCTGAAGTGTGGCTGAGGCACGGCCCTGTAGGCCCCCCTCACGTTGCTGTAAACTTGGTTGAGTACGTTACTCTCCCTCATTGGAAAACTTAAGTGCTGATGGTACTTGGGGAGGACAGTCCTCAGGTTGCAGTGGTTGAGCAGCAGCAACAATAAACGTGGCATCCGGGTGCGCGGACTCTTGTTTACTGATGGCGTCATGCAGCAGTCCTAGCGCCGTGGCCGAGTTTGCCATGGTGGGATGTAAATAGCCAGAATAAACACCGAGCTCAACTCTCTAGGCAAATAAAAGGCTCTGCACTTCACCATCAGCAGCTCTAAGTCAGCTGTTGTTATAAGTCTTTATGTCTGAACACCACCTGTTGTTCATGTAGATGCAGACACTGCCACCTTTGTTCTTCCCCGACGCTGCCGTGCGGTCCCCACAGTGGACGGAGTGCGTTTCCAACTGGATCGCCGAGTCTGGTGTGCTGCTGGTGTGTGTAGCACACTGTTGGTCATGATTATGTCATCATTAAGACAAACTTACAATGTATGTATATATATATATGTATGTAGTGTATCACAAAAGTGAGTACAGCCCTCACATTTCTGCAGATATTTAAGTTTATCTTTTCATGGGACAGCACTGACAAAATGGCACTTTGTCACAATGAAAAGTCGTCTGTGTGCAGCTTACTGTATATAACAGTGTAAATTTATTCTTCCCTCAAAATAACTCAATATACAGCCATTAATGTCTAAACCACTGGCAACAAGTACACCCCTAAGAGACAGTTCCTGAAGTGTCAATATTTTGTGTGGCCACCATTATTTTCCAGCTCGGTAAAGAGCCAGCATCACTGCTGACCCAGCACAAATCCGCCTGTCAATCTCCCGCTCCCTTTTACCATCACTCGTGAACAAGACCCCGAGATATTTAAACTCCTCCACTTGAGGCAAGAGCCTATCCCCGGCCCAGAGAGATCTCTCCATCCTTTTCCACCTGAGAACCATGGTCTCGGATTTGGAGGTACTGATTCTCATCCCAGCTGCTTCACACTCGGCTGCAAACCGATCTAGCGAAAGCTGAAGTTCACGGCCTGATGTCCCCAATAGGACCACATCATCTGCAAACAGCAGCGATGTGACCTTGAGGTCACCAAACCAGACATCCTCCATCCCCTGATTGCGCCTAGAAATTCTATCCATGAAAATTATGAATAGAATCGGTGACAAAAGGCAGCCGTGACGGAGTCCAACTCTCACTGGGAATGAGTCTGACTTACTGCCATGCGAACCAAACTCCTGCTTTGTTTGTACAGGGCCTGAATGGCTCGTAGCAAAGAGCCATGTACCCTGTACTCCCGAAGCACCTCCCACAGAATACCCCGGGGAACACAGTCGAATGCCTTCTCCAAATCCACAAAGCACATGTGGACTGGTTGGGCAAACTCCCATGCACCCTCCAGAATCCTGGAGAGGGTGAAGAGTTGGTCCAGTGTTCCATGACCAGGGCGGAACCCGCACTGCTCCTCCTGAATCCGAGGTTCGACTATAAGCCGGACTCTCTTCTCCAGTACCCCTGCATAGACCTTACCAGGGAGGCTGAGGAGTGTGATTCCTCTGTAGTTGGAACACACCCTCCGGTCCCCCTTTTTAAAAAGAGGCACCACCACCCCAGTCTGCCAATCCAGTGGCACCGCCGCTGATGTCCACGCAATGTTGAAAAGGCATGTCAGCCAACACAGCCCCACAACATCCAGAGCCTTGAGGAATTCAGGACGGATCTCATCCACCCCTGGAGCCTTGCCACCAAGGAGCTTCTTGACTACCTTAGCGACTTCGGCCTCAGTAATGGACAAGCCTTTTCCCGTGTCCCCAGACTCTGCCTCCTCACTGGAGAATGTGTTGGTGGGATTGAGAAGGTCCTCAAAGTATTCCTTCCACCGCCCAATTATGTCTTCAGTCAAAATCATCAGCACAGCATCTCCACTATATACAGTGCTAGGCACACTGCTTTCCCCTTCTGAGTCGCCTGATGGTTTGCCAGAATCTTTTCGGAGCCAACTTAAAGTCACTTTCCAAGGCCTCACCAAACTCCTCCCTCACTCGGGTTTTTGCCTTGGCGACGACTGAAGCCGCAGATTGCTTGGCCTGTCGATACCTGCCAGCTGCCTCTGGTGTCCTACAGGCCAACCATGCCTGGTAGGACTCCTTCTTCAGCTTGACGGCATCTCTCACCTGGGGTGTCCACCACCGGGTTCAAAGATTACAGGCACCAACTACCTTGCGGCCACAGCTACAGTCAGCCACTTCAACAATGGAGGAGCGGAACATGGCCCATGGCCCAAGTCAATGTCCCTCACCTCCCCCTATATCTGGTCAAAGTTCTGATGGAGGTGTGAGTTGAAGATCAATCTGACAGGTTCTTCTACCAGACGTTCCCAGCAAACCCTCACTATATGTTTGGGTTTGCCTGGTCTGACTGGCATCTTCCCCAACCACCTGATCCAACTCACCACTAGGTGGTGATCAGTTGACAGCTCAGCTCCTCTCTTTACCTGAGTGTCCAAAACACATGGCCGCAAGTCCGATGACACGACTACAAAGTCAATCATTGAACTGCGGCCTAGGGTGTCCTGATACCATGTGCACTTATGGACATCCTTGTGTTCAAACATGGTGTTCATGATGGACAAACTGTGGTTTGCACAGAAGTCCAAAAACTGAACACCACGCGGGTTCAGATCAGAGAGACCATTCCTCCCAATCACACCCCTCTTGGTCTCACTGTCATTGCCCACATGAGCATTAAAGTCCCCCAGTAGGACAATAGAGTCTCCAGGAGAAGCACTTTCAAGCACCCTTCCCAAGGATTCTAAGAAGGCTGGGTACTCTGAACTGCTGTTCGGTGCATAAGCACAGACAACAGTCAGGACCCATTCCCCAACCCGAAGGCATAGAGAAGCTACCATCTCATCCACCGGAAAAAAAACCCAACATACAGGCACCAAGTCGAGGGGCTATGAGAAAGCCCACACCTGCTTGCCGTCTCTCACCATGGGCAACTCCAGAAAACATTAAAGTCCAGCCCCTCTCAAGGAGATTGGACCCAGAGCCTAAGCTGTGTGTTGAGGTGAGCCCAACTATATCTAGCCAGTATCTCTCAACCTCATGCACCAACATTTCGAGGTCGAGGTAACATTTCAAGTTCCAAAAGCCAGTTTCAGTAACCGAGGATCAGAACACCAAGGCCCACGCCTTCGGACACTGCCCGATGCACAAAGCACCGAACCCCTACTACTGCCCCTCCCATTGGTGGTGGGTCGATGGGAGGGGGGACTCATGTAATTCCTTTGGGCTGGGCCCGGCCGGGCAACATGAGTAAATGCCCGGCCACCAGACACTCGCTGGCGAGCCCCTCCCCCAGGCCTGGCTCCAGGGTGGGACCCCAGTAACCCTGATTCGGGCAGGGTACACAAGTCCTGTTTTTTTTGTGTTTTCATAGGGGTAATTATGGATCACACTTTGTCTGACCTGTCGCCTAGGACCAGTTTGCCCTGGGAGACCCTACCAGGAGCTTTTGCTCCAGACAACGTAGCTCCTAGGATCATCAAGCACGCAAACCCCTCCACCACGATAAGGTGGTGATCCATGGAGGGGATGATATTTTTAAACATCTGGTCATTTTACATAAATTGTTGTGGCTCTCCCGTGACCCAGAGGGAGAAGTGGCTTAGGAAATGTGTGTGTGTTTTTGTGTGTGTGTGGTGGCTATATTGATTTCAATAAACAGTAATGTGGTGGGTCTAGCAGACCACTGAGTAACACACACAGCAGCACCATGCAGCAGTGTGGACCAGCACATCCTACAACTCGGCTCTTTTTTCACCTCTCGTTCTTATATGGGGAATCCAGGTTATAAATTACCCATGTGCAAAGCTGTGGTGCTGGGTAAAATGTGCTGTTGTGTGTTTAGTTACAGGTTGCTAAGTTACAACTAGGTAGCACCTCTTTTAGTAAATCTGATCCCCAGTCTTCTGTATACCTTCGACAATGGAACAATACTCACTCCTGCCTGTCACGACCTCGCTGGGAGAAGACCAGCGCAGATAGTTAAATGAGGCTTTATTAAAAATGACAAATCCAAAAGAGTGGACAAAAACAAGGGCACGGGTCTCAAAGTTAGGTAAACAGGCAAAATACAAAACATACCAGAGTGGTAAAATAGTCCAGGGCTCGAAGCATGGCAGATAAATATCAGAGGCAAGGCAAAAAGAGATGAGACCAAGTCCATCTTATCCCAGACTGAGATGAGACCAAGTCCATCTTATCCCAGACAGAGACAAGACCGAGTCAACCTTACCCCAGACCGAGACAAGACTAAGATGAGGCCGAGTCCACCTTACCCCGATACCGAGTCCACCTTACCCCGAGACTAAGACAAGTATGACCGAGTATGAACAGCATCATTTTATATTTACATACAGTAGATTTCTGTCATGTAAGATTAATTATGTTTATTTTTTTTAATAAAATAAACCTAATGAAAGGAGAACTCCAGTGATTTTGCAAAATTAATTAATCATTTAATGGTTTAGATGTAAACAAAGTCAAAGTTGTCAGCACAAGAACCGGGCATTGCTATGTCTACACTACAAACATCACCACTTAATTTTCTGTCCAAAATGACTGGTGAACTTACATGTGTTTTATGAGTTTTCGGATGTCATGATGAGAATGGACCTCCACAAAGTCCTCTGCACACTCTGCCATCTTTGAAAATAGGTAAGAAATCTATAATAATAAACTGTAATAGCAGAGCTGCTGCTGACATTAGCTGTGTTGAATGGCTGTAGCTACTGGCTAGATAACTACAAAAGCACACTGATTTTCAAATGGCTTACACTAATAATGCAGCTTTTGACAACACAATGTAACAACAGGCTTTTAAAACTACTAAATAGTGTTGTGAAAACAAGGTGTAAAATGTATGAACTTTAGAACCCCTTTCACGGTTCTTGGAGGTAACTCCTCAGTGTTTCTAGGTAGCTTAGTGTCACGATTGGCCCCTCCCAGTCCTGTCCATGTGTTCGTGTTGTGTTTTGGTCTAGTCCAAATGTTTTCTTTGTTTTGGTTTATTCCAGCCCCCTTGTTTAGTGACTCTGCCCCGATTGTTCCCACCTGTGTTTCTGCCTGTCCCTCGTTTACCATCTTGTATTTAAGCCCTGTGTTTTCCCCTGCGTGGTTGCAGGTCTTTGTTTGGATGTATGTATGATGCATAAGACAAAATCTGTCCTACAAAGTTAGCTGATAGTAGAAAATAAGGACACAAGCCTACGTTTCCACATATGCCTGGACCTGATAGTCAACTACTGTATCTATGTTAGGCAGCTTACGCTTACTGATAAAGTACAGGTAGGAACTCTTTCACTTATGAAAACAAATTAAAAAAGCATAATTAAACAACATGCAGTGTTAATATTATTTCAAACATGTTCATAAGCAGTAATTTAACAAAATTAATAAGACAGGCTCAAATCAGCGATGCCAAATCCGTTTTGCTGTTTGCCCTCTAGAAATGTATACTACTACTACTACTACTACTACTACTACTACTACTACTAATAATAATAATAACTAGGAAGGGAAAGTTTGTGAACAAACATTAAGTTGGCTTGAAAAAGAAATGAAATGCCTTCATTTGCAGTTTAATTTTTCACAAGAGCACGAGTCATTTTATTTGTTATTCTGGTTTTTCACGACCAAATCTAAAATGAAAACGCTAACAGACAAAAGAGAACACAAACTTCACTTTGGCTTTTCTTCATGAAACACAGAATACGTGTCAAAACTAAAATCAAAATGCAAAGTTTACTTTCTTATTTCTTTTTCATAGCGATCGGCTGCAAATCTAACAAAATTAAAATGAAAAAGCAAAATGGATGAATCAACAGCAAAGTGACAGTTCGTGATTCCGTTTTCAGTGCTGACACGCTTTAACTGTCAGAATGAAAAGGAAAATGAAAACGAACATCAGCGCCACCTGCTGGAGATTCACTTTTCATTTTCCAGTTTTCTTTTTCTTTTTCTAACTGACAAACATGCAAATATATGTTAATTAGCATTAGGTGGGGCTACAAGGTACATTTTAGGACAGCCCCAGCCTTCTGAGGAGAAAAATGTCATATCTCAGATCTGGTGACCAAATGGACTGAGAGAAAAGGTATCAGACCAAACAGCCTCAGAAAAAACTGTGAAAATGTTACACTGGCATTTATATCAAGATACACAATAGTTTTCTAAGTCATACGAACCAGTCTATGCTCGACCAGGCTTGTGATTGGTCCGATACCTTTTCTCTGAGGCCATTAGGTCCGATACCTTTTCTCGGGGGGCGTTTGGTCCGATACCTTTTCTTTGGGGCCGTTTGTTGTGATACCTTTTCTCTGAGGCCATTTGGTCTGATGTTTAGTTTCACCAGATCTGAGTCATGACAGTGTTTTTTCTGGAGAATCAAAGTCTTTTATCTTGAGGAATGATGGCAATTTTGAGGCAGAAAGCTGAGGATGTCCTAAAATGTACCCTGTAGCCCTGCCTAGAGCTAATTAACATATATTTGCATGTTGGTCAGTTAGAAAAAGAAAAAGAAAACTGGAAAATGAAAAGTGAGTCTCCAGCAGGTGGCGCTGTTTTCATTTTTCCTTTTCATTTTGACAGTTAAAGCTTAGAGCTGTCACTTTGCTCACTGTGTTTCATGAAGAAAAGCCAAAGCCAAAGTGAAGTTTGTGTTTTCTTTTGTCTGTTAGCGTTTTCATTTTAGATTTGGCCAAGAAAATCCAGAATAACGACTAAAATGAAATGACAAATATCTGTTTTCAATTTATTTTTATTTTTGTCACAAACGGCTCATGCTCTTGTGAAAAATGAAATTGCGAATGAAGGCATTTCATTTCATTTTCAATTTTGGCAGGATATTTGCGCAGATGTTTGAAAAAGGAAATGGCAAAAAGAGGTTTGCATTTACATTTTACTGTTTTCATTTTCATTTCCTTTTGGGCTGGATTCCCACAGATGTCTGAGAGAGGACTGCGGTGCTCTGAGCGCAGCTCATGAACTTGAATGCACTGGTCAGCATGAAGTGCGGCAGGTAAACAGCTTCAGATTTTCTCAACAGAGCACTTAGGGTTTTCACTCAAAACTGGAAAACTGCACAACAACAAATCCTTTTCAGAGCTCGCTCAACTGTCTCACCGACCCAACATCAGTGTCAAAACTCCAGCCAGTCAGAGCTGCCAAGGGGTGGTTCCTGTCAGTGCACCAATCAGTAACTCCATAACTCCAGCCCCTGAAAGTTGAGGAAGGCAGTTATTTATTTATTTGTGTGTAAACTGAATCCACCACTTGTAGTATGTTTGTGCCTGTGAGGAGGTTCAGCTTCCTACGTTTGCTAAGAGGTCAGTCATTTAATCTTCACTATGCGTGTATTTGGTAATAATGAGCTGGTCTGCATGTGTAACCCCACACGGGAGCCTGAGCATCACAGCATCACACAAACATCCTAACTAGACTAAATCACCTTAATCCTTCCTAACTTTAGGATGAACCCCAGCAGGGTCCTAACTTCTGTTTAAGGTCAGTTTCTATGGTTTTTAGGAGGCTGAGTCAGACAGTGTAGTTCACTACCAGCATAATGAGCTCCAGTTATTTCTACTGTAAAACGTGGCTTTCACTGGGAGATGTTTTTCTTTTCTCCACTGTTCCTCTGATTACCTTCTTGTGTTAATGATGATGAAATATTACAGTGATGGTGGTGAATAATGAGAAGACAAGAGCTGAAACGTGTGTCTGTTTATTAGGAGGAACGTTAGTGCGCTCGGCTAAAGCATTTGGGAAATGGAGACTGAAACTGGGGAGTGGCGACTTTGATAAACAGCAGGGGGCGCTTTGATAATCAGCAGAGGGCGCTATGATCTCTAGTTTATATGTTTATTTTTTTGTTATCGTCAGTAGTATCCAAAGCTAGCTAACCTTTTTAACGTTATTTTAATTACTGGCAATAGACATAACAGTTGATTAGCGACCTTAACTTGAGAAGATGATGTAAGATAAAACAAAATTTCTAAATCTCTTAACTCAAAAACAGAAAGTTTCTGTAATATAGCCACAACATCTGAAACTGATATGGCTTCAGTGTTACTCTGAGTAAAGTAGTCGTATAAGTTGCTTCCTTTCATTTCATTTCTGTATCCATATAAAACGGGCGGCACGGAGGCATGGTGGGTAGCGCTATCGCCTCACAGCAAGGAGGGCCTGGGTTCGGTTCCCCGGGCCGGGTGACCGGGGTCCTCTCTGTGTGGAGTTTGCATGTTCTCCCCGTGTCTGCGTGGGTTTCCTCCGGGTTCTCCGGTTTCCTCCCACAGTCCAAAGACATGCAGTCAGGCCAATTGGACGTGCTACATTGCCCCTGGGTGTGAGTGACTGTCTGTGTCTGTCTGTCTGCCCTGCGATGGACTGGCGACCTGTCCAGGGTGTATCCTGCCTTCCGCACGAAGACTGCTGGGATAGGCTCCAGCATCCCCCGTGACCCTGACGGAGAAGCAGCTTAGAAAATGGATGGATGGATGGATCCATATAAGACTAAATCCATCCATCCATCCATCCATTTTCTAAGCCGCTTCTCCGTCAGGGTCGCGGGGGGTGCTGGAGCCTATCCCAGCAGTCTTCGGGCGAAAGGCAGGATACACCCTGGACAGGTTAAGACTAAATCCTGGAAAGAAAATAGTTGATGTTGTGAAAAGTTGACGCGTCAAGCTTACACTTGCATGTGCCGAAGTTTGCAAATGCACAGTGTACATACAAATTACATTTCTGTTAGAAAAATGATCTATATAATGAATTCAAGTTGAAATGCATATTTAACAGTGTAACAATAATAAAGATGAAAAGTGTCGTTTAAAGTCAGTGCACTGCATTTTCATAATTTTTATGCCAACATGCTGGAATATTTGGCTGGGCAGTACATCAGCTGGGTATATTTGGTTTACTAGGAAAATTCATATTGGTCACATACTGCTTCCTACTTTTGGGCACAGTCAGTACGTGAGAAGTATGTAGGCTTTTTCCAACACCGGCTCTGTTACATTTTTGTAGAATTTGGCCAAAAAAAGACTAATTTCTCTGCTGCATTTTAAAGACCCTTTAGACTCTGCAATCTTTTGAAATTGGACTGTGTTTATTTTTTCCTAGGCACAAAAAGCCCAAATAGGTAATGGCTGTAAGGGGTTATTTTCGTCGCCCAATCTTAGGCTACATTTACACAGCAGGTAAAAGTGGCCCAAATCTAATTTTCTATCTAATTAGATTTTTTTTGTTTGGCTGCTCACACCATCTTTTAAATGTGATCTGTATGCAACATGGGCGGCAATATTTGGGTAGCGCTGTCGCCTCACAGCAAGTAGGGTCTGGGTTTGACTCCCGGGCTGGGCGACCGCGGTCCTCTCTGTGTGGAGTTTGCATGTTTGCATGTTGCATGCGTGTGTCTGTGTGGGTTTCCTCCGGGTTCTCTGGTTTCCTCCCACAGTGCAAAGACATGTGGTTAGGTCAATTGGACATGCTACATTGCCCCTAGGTGTGACAGTGTGTGTGATTGTGTATCTGTGTGTCTGTCTGTCTGCCTGCGATAGACTGGCAACCCATCCAGGGTGCATCCTGCCTTCCGCCCAAAGACCGCTGGGATAGGCTCCAGCACCCCCTGTGACCCAGAAGGAGAAGCAGCTTAGAAGGTGTGTGTGTGTGTGTGTGTGTGTGTGTGTGTGTGTGTGTGTGTGTGCGTGTGTGTGTGTCTGTGTGTGTGTGCGTGTGTGTGTGTGTGCGTGCATGAGCTGAAATGTTTGTGAGTCTCAGCAGCATGAAGTGATGACGAATGTCGAGTTGGACTGACGTACGGATCGGATTTCAGTGCCACATATGAAAGCATCTCAAGTCGGAATTGAAAATATCAGATTCAGTGCGTTTTTTGCTGTTCATACAGACACACAGACACATCTATGTCACATATGAGGAAAAAGATCTGATTTGAGTCACTTTTACCTGCTGTGTAATCACAGCCTTAGCTAATTCTTTTTTGTTTTTTTTTAATGATTTTTGGTGGCACTCTTGTTTTCAGGTCCACAGAGGTCCAGAATAATCACCTTCTAGTCATTAACTGAAAGTATGTTGATGTCAGAAATGAAACCTTACCTTGATGCATTTCTTCCTTTGGAAGAGAGAGAGGGCTCAGCTCCGCTAGCCCATTTATGATAAGCCGTCAGTTCTGTTTAGTACAGTGGTGTGCAGACTGAGCCACAGCCTGTAGGCAAAGTCAGACTACACTATAAGTGTTATTTATCAGTTTTTACATAGTTTGAAAATGCCTGTTGTTTTTCACATAGTGTGTAAATGTCATGAAGAATTTCAAAGAAATGACTAACAATGAATTGGGAATAACTCTGGTTCCATTGACTTAAATTAAAATTAGAGTAGTTTTATTCCTTCTCCTGTAAAGTTTAGAGATGCGAGGTTTTGTTCTGTCAACATGATATTCACGTTTTAAGCCCCATTTCATGTACAGAGGACACAGTGAATGAACAGGTGTTTGTTTTACTGCCAGAGCAAATATCAGGCTACAACATGTAATTGTACTGCCTATTTTTTAATCTTCACTGTAGAAAATATAAAGGAAAAGACAAAAACCTCTCCAATCTCTCCAATGTTTCCAGCTCGGAGGACTCTCTGGTATGTGAACTTTCCTCTTTTTTGGCAAGATCGGCTGTTTATTTATGTTTTTCTGCTGTTTATGCAACTCAAGAAGTCCTGAATAACATAAACAAGACTTATTTTGCCTCACATCCTGCATGTACCACTCCACTGTTGATAGATAAAACCTTCTCAGAACTATTGTACACCAGTGTTTCAGTCATCAGGCAGTGAATTCATATCCATTTCCTGCAGTAACTTTCTGTGAGGGAGCTTTTAGAGGTGGATGTCTGGTTCCTATCATCACCACCACCACCACAATGACGACTCTGTAATTTTCTCTAAACCACTCTGAATAGCTCAGTTTATATCTCAACCATCTCATTATACAGTGGTTTTGGTAAAAGTAGAAATAAAAGTATCATCATTTGAAAGTGCTGAAGAAAGTGAAGGCTGAACCTTCTTTGGGATCAACTCAGCACTCTCCTAACTTGCACTGGTACAGAAGGTGATTTCCATATCAAACACTGTGGTTTAGAAAAGGTGCAAATGGGTGTAAGACTATCAGTTAGGCTGGGTATGAAATTAAAGGATGTATTTTTTGTGTCTAGTTCTTTCTCCAGTTGTTTTTGTTTCTGCACCTTGATGCCGATATGTGTAAATGACTGATTGGTTGTTCTGTATTAAAAAGTGGTTTAGGGTTAAATGTAAATCCTCAGAGATCAGTAGGCGGGGGATTCACTCACTCAGGTGTGTAGATGGCTTGGAAGAATGCAGTATTCCATTTGCTTACTGACAGCCAGAAACAGCACAACTTTTAATTACTCTCTCGTTTTTTCCAAAGAAATGGTGGGGCTAAACTGTTGTAACTGAATGGTGTAGCTAAACTGCTGTAGGCTGAATGGGCGGGACTTAACTGCTGGGAGCTCCATCCATCCGTTCATTTTTTAAGCCGCTTCTCCGTCAGGGTCGCGGGGGGGTGCTGGAGCCTGTCCCACCAGTCTTCAGGCGGAAGGCAGGATACACCCTGGACAGGTTGCCAGTCCATCGCAGGGCAGACAGACAGACCTGCTGGGAATATGTTCCTGTTTGTGACAATGCTAAATTCTTTGTTTTTATTTTTACTTTTTTTGCAGATCACAAGTTCTTCATTGTTGATCATGACCACCGTCCTTCTCATCCTGTTACTGACAGTTTCTATAAAATAATTACGTTCTAAAAGGAGCTAAAATTACTCCACATTGTCCTTTTTCCCACAGGCTCTCTCTCTGCACAGTCTAGGATCTACATATCTGTTAAAGCTGGTTCCTCAGCTGTTCTTCCATGTGATTGGAGGAATAAAACACAGTCGTCTGGTGAAAGACCCCACATTGAGTGGCGCACTCCTTCCGAAACTGTGTTTGAATACTGTGAGAGCGCCCCCTGCCATTTGTCATAGCACCGCCTGCTATTTATCAGATAAACTGTAAGTAGTGAATCCTGTTTGAGTGCCCCCTGCTGTTTATCAGAGCACCCCCTGCTGTTTATCAGAGCTATGCCGCTCCCCAGTTTCAGTCTCCATTTCCCAAACGCTTTAGCCGAGCACGCTGACGTTACTCCTCCTAATAATCAGACACATGTTCAGCTGTGAAAGTGAAAGCACCGTTAGTTAGTGAAAGCACCGTTTTCAGTGTAGATAATGTCTTGACAACAAAGCAGATCTTAGACTTAAGAATTTTTTGTAATATGGCCCCGGGTTCCTATCACCACCACTGTGAACAGTTATGACTCTGTAAGTTTATCTAGAACAGAGCATTACACACCGAACCACTCTGAACGACTCTGTTTACATCTCATCCACTATTTATGGGGCATTTTTTTGTGAAAGTGGAAATAAGTGTTATCATATGAAAATACTTAGGAAAGCAGAAACTGAAAATTCCTTGGAATCAGATCAGCTCTTCTACTTTCACTGGTATAGAAGGTGATTTACAGACCTGCTGGGAATATGTTCCTGTTTGTGACAATGCTAAATTCTTTGTTTTTATTTTTACTTTTTTTGCAGATCACGAGTTCTTCATTGTTGATCATGACCACCGTCCTTCTCATCCTGTTACTTACTTGCTGTGCTGGTGAGTTGGACAAACTACTGACAGTTTCTATAAAATAATTACGTTCTAAAAGGAGCTAAAATTACTCCACATTGTCCTTTTTCCCACAGGCTCTCTCTCTGCACAGTCTAGGATCTACATATCTGTTAAAGCTGGTTCCTCTGCTGTTCTTCCATGTGATTGGAGGAATAAAACACAGTCGTCTGGTGAAAGACCCCACATTGAGTGGCGCACTCCTTCCGAAACTGTGTTTGAGCGACAGGGTGGGGATCAGTATGAGGGTGAGGGGTACGAACATCGTGTGGACGTTCCTGAAGATAAGCTGCTCGGTGGGGATTGTTCCCTGGTGCTGAAGGATGTCAGACTAAATGATTCAGGTCCATATGAGAGCTACCTGCTGGAGAGACAAATGAGGAGGTCCCTCCGCTCTAAACAGGTTTTCATCCAGGCTGTGGAGCTCTCAGTGGAGGGTAAGGAGATTTAACTACATCGGTCTCATCAACTGCTTCCCTGACCAGGTGTTTACAAAATTACACTAAACAAAAATATAAATGTACAATCAGCTTTTTACTGAAAGATTTTACTGAACCCTGCACAGAACAGGACCGTGAAACCAGGTGAAACCAAGAAAACAAGAGTTACCAGCATAGTGTCTGGTGTGGCCTGTAGCATCACTAGGAAAAAAGTCCTGATTTTTTTGTGTTAAACTGCTACAAAGAGGGAGCAAAACCAAAAGTGAATTCATAAACATCTCATCTAATAACTTTCTGTGAGGGAGCTTTTAGAGGTGGACGTCTGGGGCCATATTTCAGAAAACTCTGATCTTTCTGTCTTAAGATCTGACTGGTCAAGATAAGATTTTTCACAAATTCATATTACAGAAGAAAATCAGACCTTAATTTAAAAATCCTATCTTACAGCATCTTTTCTTATCTTAAGGAAATCTTAACTTACTCGTTTGAAGTTGACAGTTGTGTCTGTGACCTAGCAACCGACCATACACGCCCAGCTGAAACATAAACATGTAATCAAGTTAGTAAGTCAGACAGCGAACATTAGTTACCGTTACTGGGGTGACATAAAGAAAGTCAAACAAAACTAAAGTGTGTTAAACTAAGTAGTGAATACTGTGAGAGCGCCCCCTGCCGTTTGTCATAGCACCCCCTGCTGTTTATCAGATCAACTGTAAGTAGTGAATCCTGTTTGAGTGCCCCCTGCTGTTTATCAGAGCACCCCCTGCTGTTTATCAGAGCTATGCCGCTCCCCAGTTTCAGTCTCCATTTCCCAAACGCTTTAGCCGAGCACGCTGACGTTACTCCTCCTAATAATCAGACACATGTTCAGCTGCGTCTCCTCATTATTCACCACCATCACTGTAATATGTCGTCATTATTACAACATTAACACAGGAAGGTAATCAGAGGGGCAGTGGAGTTCGAGTCTGCAGCATTTGGGGCTGTTAGTGAAAGCACCGTTTTCAGTGTAGATAATGTCTTGACAACAAAGCAGATCTCAGACTTAAGAATTTTGTGTAATATGGCCCCGGGTTCCTATCACCACCACTGTGAACAGTTATGACTCTGTAAGTTTATCTAGAACAGAGCATTTCACACCGAACCACTCTGAACGACTCTGTTTACATCTCATCCACTATTTATGGGGCGTTTTTTTGTGAAAGTGGAAATAAGTGTTATCATATGAAAATACTTAGGAAAGCAGAAACTGAAAATTCCTTGGAATCAGATCAGCTCTTCTACTTTCACTGGTATAGAAGGTGATTTACATAACAAAAACTGGTTTAGCAAAGGATATGACAGGATGCAAGATTATCAATTAGACTGGATGTAAAATGAATAGATCTTTTTAAAAATGTATTTTTCCCTTAGAATTACCAATATAGTATCTGGTGTGGCCTGTAGCGTCTTGGGAGCAAAACCAAAAGTGTCGCAGTAGTAAAAGATTATCCAATAAATCATTAAACAACAAATAATCAACTGGCCAACCATCGCTGTTGATTAAAGTTGAGGAACATTTATGAATTGTACGCATGAGGACGTTCTGCTAGATAGGACCACTAAAAATCAACTAGCTAAAAACAGTGATAGGTTGGAAGCATTTTTGAGAGGACAACAGCAGAACTACAACAACGTTCTACATAAGAAAACATCTGCAATCAGGCCAACATCTGGAGATCACAGATGAAATAGGGAAACGCTGAAGACCATGGAGGTCGACGATGGCTTTCCAGAGCTGAGCTGCCGAGCTACTGTCAAGTATATTCTTCCACTTCAAAATGCATTTTAAGCACAAAAGTTCTTTCAAAAATACAGTTTTGGCCATTTTCATACACATTTTCAAATCTAGTTTATAAATACATTTTACATGTATATTTTTCTGTATAGGAACATCTTGTGTCATGTTGCAACATTTAAATATAAGCCAATATATTGATCTCTATGTGAGTGTATTCTGATATATGCACACAAACGTAGGTTAAATAAATTAAATTCTGTCAATTTTCAATACAGGCATGTTAGATTAATGTAAATACATATCTGAATTGTACTGACACCTTTTGTATTTAACTTCTTTCTAGACTTTTTAACTAGTTTTAAGTAATTTTATCAAGTAAAATGATCTCACTATATTCACAGAAAAGCTTTTTTGCTTATATCAGTCTTAACTTAAGAAATATTAGATATATTGAGTAGATTTAAGATCATATCACTTTCTGAGGTAGCATTTTCTGCAGTGTTTTATGTTTTGCTCTGTTGATTTTAGGGTTGTCATTAACAGTGAACTGTCGACTAGTGATGGTTATCTGTCAAAATATTTGGCAAAATTTTCATCTCTACTGGTGCCAGAATGTGCATCACACTCTGTAAGAGTGCACTGAGAGATCAGTTGTGATGTGAAAGCAGTGCACTGCTCTGAAGGGTCACTTCTTTTTTCTCTTCTGTCCAAAGACGCACCTGAGGAAGCTGCAGCAGCAGGTGAGTGACCATCTATTCTAATAGAGCCACTAGTCTAGTCCAGTAGAGCCACTAGTCTAGTCTAATAGAGTCACTAGTCTAGTCCAGTAGAGCCACTAGTCTAGTCTAATAGAGCCACTAGTCTAGTCTAATAAAAGCCATTCTTGTTGCATTTTCCAGTCCAACAGTTTTTTTTTTTTTTGTTTTTTTGTTTTTTTTTACATTTTTTTCTCTTTAGAATACAGATATTATGATTATGAACTTAGATTGTAATGTTCTAACTAGAATTAATAATTGTGTCTTCTTTTCTACAGAATCAGTGGAGGTGTTTTCACTTTTAAAGCAGTCTGCATCAAGTAAATAAAGACTTATTTAAGCTTTGGTACTCATAAGGGTGTGTTCATATATAGTTTTGTAGCCTCTCCTTGGAAACACCAGTGGTTCCACACCGCACTTTGTCATGTTCTTCATAACTTTCATATTTCGTAAGCTACATTCAGAAGCTGGGCGTCAAATGAGGCTGTAACTCTTCTCTCCAGTCTAATAGACGGTGATGTCATTTTAAACCCTTATAATAAAAGAAGCTGAACTCAGTTTGTTTTTCTACTGAAAGTCGACCCGTTTTTCCCCAAATCTGGGCTATAAACTATAAACAGACGGCGTCTCTTCAGTGATCTGCTCTGGAATCAGTACTTTTATAAAATAATACAAAGAGCATCTGAGATTTTTGGCTTTAAGCAGTAAATTGTAAGCATATAGCAACATGAGTAGATCATAAAACACATATTCTGGCAGCTTTTACAAAAAATAAATAAAATAAAAAATTACATTTATTTCATGCAGTTACTGAATAATTTGCCTTATGATTTGGTCACAAACAATTCAGGTGGACAAACCAAAATATACCCTGGAGAATAAGAGGCTAAATAAACCAAACTCAGTTCGGTTGAAGTGAACCTCAGAGGAAACCTGCTACAAAAGACCTCAGTGTACCACAGTGTAATTGAGATTTAAAGAGGACTCTTTTCTTTCTGGTCGGTTTTAGCATCAATGAGATCTCAGACACTTCTTGTTCGATGCCAGTGGGACATGAAAGTGTTAGAGATTGTGGGCAGGCTTTATACTATAATGCCTTGCATCTTTATATCATATCTTTGGTGATCTGTTTTTATCCTGTAAAGTGCTAGAAGACTGTCTGTTTGCGCAAAGTGAGCCTCAAGACCTTTGTTATAAGGTTTGAGTTCAGTTCAACCATTTAGGAGGGGTCTGAGTTCATTGGTTCACATTGGCACAGAAAACTATGGCCTCTTTTCCTCTGCAGGGCCAGGTTCTGAATGTGAAGGGGAACCTTTCCTGTGGCTTTTCCACACAGACACGGTTTGACACGGAAGGCTTGAAAACCCGGCTTAGCCTGGTCATGGTTAGCTAACCATACTTGGGGCCACAGAACCGAAGACAATCAAATAAGTTCCGTTCGCTCACATGGAAGCCAAATAAATGAAAGCAGCACACAATTTTAAAGTCCACCATTCAATAAACGTCAAAGCTTCAAACCAACACAATTTCTAAAAGTCAAGTGGTGCTGCTAACCAGGAGCGAGTAGCTGGTTAACGTTAGCTAGCAAGCTGCCAGCTCTGCTCACTACAGAACAGGTTGGATTGAAGCTTCACTGACACAAGTTTAGATGAAAATGACTCATATCTGAGGAAGCGAACTCGAACGGCTGATATTGGAGGGACAGAAAGCCGAAAGTAAACCTGTTTTCTGATGCCGCAGCCTCCCAGCTAAGCTAATGCTCACTAAGCTAAAGCGAGTGCACGGTGCACCTCACAGCAGTACAAGCTCAGTTCTTGTGAACCTAAAATTAAAAACACCAGATTGGAGGATAAAGACTCATGTCTGAGATCACAGATTCAAATGACTCGTGTTGAAGTGACAGAAAGATAAAAATTAGAGTTTTAATCAAATACATGTATTAATGGATATGTGACACAACAGATGGAAAACCTAACTGGCTTCATGAGCCCAGACCAGCAGGGAATGGCCCAGTACAGCCCTGAGAACCATTTGACTCGAGTGTGAAAACGCCCATAGATACAGGACAAAACAGAGTTATCTCTAGCCTAGGGATAAATAATATTGGGCGTAGGCAGAAAACCAATGGGCGGAAAGCAGGAAACACCCTGGACAGGTCGCCAGTCCATCACAGGGCAGACAGACATACACATTCACACCCTCAACTCTCAGTCTCTGATTAACCTAACTGCCCAACTTTGTGGAAACCCGTACAGACACGGGGAGAACATGCAGACTCCACACAGAAAGGATGCTGGTCGACCGGCTGGGGAATATAACCCCATATTTTATTATGAACTACATACATATTTATACCAATCAGGCATAACATTATGACCACCTCCTTGTTTCTACATTGTCCATTTTATCAGCTCCACTTACTGTATAGCTGCAATTTGTAGTTCTACAGTTACAGACTGTAGTCCATCTGTTTCTCTGATACTTAGTTAGCCCCCATTTACCCTGTTCTTCAGTGGTCAGGACCCCCATGGACCCTCACAGAGCAGTTACTATTTGGGTGGTGGATCATTCTCAGCACTGCAGTAACACTGATGTGATGGTGGTGTGTTAGTGTCCTGTGGGCAGCATCCTGTGGCCACTGATGAAGGATGACGAACACAAACTGTGCAGCAGCAGATGAGCTGTCGTCTCTGACTTTACATCTACAAGGTGGACCGACAAGGTAGGTGTATCTAATAGAGTGGACAGTGAGTGGACACAGTGTTTAAAAACTCCAACAGCACTGCTGTGTCTGATCCACTCATACCAGCACAACACATACTAACACACCACCACGTCAGTGTTACTGCAGTGCTGAGAATGACCCACAACCCAAATAGTACCTGCTCTGTGAGGGTCCATGGGGGTCCTGACCACTGAAGAACAGGGTAAAAGGGGGTAAAAAGTAACAAAGAATGGGATGTCACTCAAGTTCATATGCATGTGAAGCCAGACAATTGAATACTTTTGGAAATATATATATATAAAAAAAAGTGTGTATGTATATATATATATATATATACACACACACACACACACACACACACTTTTGTATATACACTTATATATATATATATATATATCAACCTTTGTGTTACAGGATTCAAATCTAATTCAATTTCTTCTCTGTCTCTACAGGTAGTGCACAAGTGGTCTGTTCTCTCTCTCCGATCATCATGTTCATAATCCTTCTAAACATACTCTTCTAAATTATCTGAGGATAAAGGTGCGGACCTCCTTGAGAAATGCTTTCTGAAACTTTAGCAAGCCAGGTTGAAAATGTGGTTTCTTTAGTTGCGATGCTGTAAAGGTGTAGGAACAAACTCTTCTAATCTTATAAAGATGTTTATTACCATTGAGAGGTCGAAGTCACAGACAAGCCTTCGCAAAAGAGCTTGGAGAGAAGATCCAAAATTCTCTGACACGTACATTTACGACTCCAGGTTTTATACCGGTGTGGCCATCTGGTTTCTGTCCTCAATTTCGATGTATGGATCTTCTTTAGCCAAATTTGGTATAAACATACGTTATTGTCCAGAGTAGCCCCCATATATAGCATTGTTTACATTCAGGGGGCCCCTTCCTGTTCAGATGCCTCCTGCATCAGCTCCACCATATTTCAGTCAGAGGCCCACAGGATAAACTCAACCAGAATCTACACAGTCTAATAACCAGTATGATAGAAAATAATGTTACGACTATAGAATTAATAAGGTCAAATTCAGAGGCCCACAGGATAAACTCAACCAGAATCTACACAGTCTAATAACCAATATGATAGAAAATAATGTTACGACTATAGAATTAATAAGGTCAAATTCAGAGGCCCACAGGATAAACTCAACCAGAATCTACACAGTCTAATAACCAATATGATAGAAAATAATGTTACGACTATAGAATTAATAAGGTCAAATTCACCACAAAAACAAATGCTAAAATAGGAAAAACAATCAGGTCTCCAACCTAGTTCAATTAACAAAAAGTCAATCATAAAACAAATGGAGCAAAAATGAAACCAAAATATAATCAACCTAATTTAAAAAAAAAAAGTAATGTAAATAATTTATCTCTGGGCAAGAGTCTCATCTGTAACAGTCGGAGATGTAGGAAACAAACTTTAAATGTTCTCAAGTAAAAGCTTGATATCTTTAGAACTATACCACGAAACAATGATTTTTTTTTCAGATTCTTTACTTAGTGGGCTGGAAATTGACTAAGATGTCAATAGACCCCCTGAATTGCATTAGGCCTGAAAGTCTACATGTTACAATTGGCCCCTCCCAGTCCTGTCCGTGTACATTTGTTTTGTTTCTTCCCGGTCGTGCCCCTTTGTTTCCAGACCCTGCCCCTGATTGGTGACCTGTAGCGCAAGATAAGGTGAGATGGACTCTGTTTCTGCTTGTTCCTCCAGGTTGTTGCTGCAGTCCATTCCCGGCGTTATGGACACCGCCCGAGTTCCTGACCCCGTGGCTGCTACCCGTGGCACACCTGTTCCCGTGGCCACTACCCGCGGCACCCCCTGCCTCCAGTGACATCGCTTCAGGCCCGCCTGCCTCCGAGGACATCGCAACCCCTTTGTTCTCGCACATCCTGCCCTTGCCTCTTTCTGTTGCTCCCTGTAGGCCTCCTGTTCCGTCTGTGTCTGTTGCTCCCTGTGGAACTCCTGTTCCGTCTGTGTCTGTTGCTCCCTGTGGAACTCCTGTTCCATCTGTGTCTGTTGCTCCCTGTGGAACTCCTGTTCCATCTGTGTCTGTTGCTCCCTGTGGGCCTCCTGTTCCATCTGTGTCTGTTTCTGGTGTTGTTTTGTTCCCTACTGTTGTGACTGTGCCCATTCCTGTTGTGGCTCTTGTTCCTGTCTCTCCTTCTGTGTCTGTGTGTCCATTTCTGTGCCTGTGTCTGTTTTGGTTCCTGTTTACTTTTGCATGCTCTGTGTTCCGTTCTTGTTTTCCTCATCATGTTGTGCCTTCTGTCGTCCCTCGTTCGGTGTCATTTTCTGTTGTTCCTTCCCTGTCCTCCCTCTTGGCCTTTGTTTCTTAGAAAAATAAATGGAGCTCATTATGCTGGTAGTGAACTACGCTGCCTGACTCAGCCACCTAAAAACCATAGAAACACACCGTAAACAGAAGTTAGGATCCTGCTGGGGTTCATCCTAAAGTTAGGACAGGATGTAGGAGGATTAGTCTAGATAGGATGTTTGTGTGATGCTGTTTTCTAATCAAGAGTTAATGATGAGATTATGAAATTAGGAACTAAATAGATACTGTACTAAACATAGCCCTAACTGAAGTCGTCCTGGAGACTAAACAGATAGATACAGAGGACAGCTTGCAAGCTAACATAGAAAGCATTTTTTTATTGTTTTCTTCTATGATGATCGCTAGCTTGACGTGGTAGAGAGGTTTGTGTGGTCCTGGGAACCTCAGAGCTAAGCTGTCTGGAACTTTCATAAGAGATCCTGGTAGAGTCACTCATGACAGACAGGTCAAAGAGGAGGATCTAGACAAAGTGCATTCCAGATAAGTCTTTATCAGACCCCACTGAGCTGAGTTCAGTTAATTAAATCTTATGTTTGTGAGTTCAGACCATGATCAACATGGTGGTGGTAGTATGACACATTGAGTTAAAGGGAGAACTCTGAGAGTTCTGCCTGTAGCAGGAAGGAGATGAGGTGGCGGTGGGGATTGAGAGCACTTCATCATGAGAACGCCAGGTGAAGATGTGAATTTATAGTTTTTCAGATTGGGTCAGATTGGGAATGAGGGGTTTCATCCATGTTCCTCCCCCCAAACATCAGTTATAACATTACTACATTTTACACTGCAAGAGTAATCTATGGGTAACAGATATACCGCTTGTGAAAATGTGAATAATAAATGTGTGTCTGTGATTCTGTTTATCATGAAATAAAGGAAAGAGCTTCTCTGCTTTCGTCCATGTGTTCTGTGCTGTGCTTAGCTCTGGAATCATGTTATTGGATTGTAGGCAGTTATGAGCAGTTCATTAATTACAGTGGTGGACAGTAACTGAGTAAATGTAATTGGTTTCTGTACTTAAGTATTTTTTCGTGTATCTGTACTGAAGTTTCTCCATTCTGGGTGACTTTATTCAACTTAAACTTGGAACTAAGTTGTAAATAAATCTGAAACTGAAACTTTGCTTGTGTGTAAAAAGTGATTTCAGAGCCACTCGGTTCTCCCTGATGGAAACTGTTTACCTTCAGTGTTTTGTGCTTCTGATCATTTTAATAGACATCAGCGTCACTAATTAATGACGTTCTATTAAAAGACTGGTTTACCAAGAGAGACGCTGGAGGACTTTCACCTGAAATGAGTTCATGAAGCCAGTCTGGTTATAAAAATGATAACAGGACATCAGAGCCATAATTGATATTTTAGTACTTTTACTTTTGATACTTAAGTACATTTAGAGGCAAATACTTTAGTACTTTTACTCAAGTGGAGGTCTAAAGGGAGGAACTTCTACTTTTACTGGAGTAATATTTTACCTTGGGTATCTCTGCTTTAACTCAAGTACATGGTTTGTGTACTTCGTCCACCACTGATTAATTAACTCTGACCATCTGATTTGAAGACGCTGACATTTGACTTCATTTTGGCCATCCTGCCCACAGATCTATGAGAATGAAATCAGTATTTCAGGTTACAGCACGTTTTTGAAGGAAACTATCCACATTTTCAGTTTCCTTCAATAACAGTACATTTCTTATGTAACAATTTTGAGGTGTAATAAAGTAGCACATTTTTTTACACACATTCAAATTTGAACCTTGTGACCTGTAGGCTTGATTTACAGCCTTCTATGAACAGCTTAACTGACTGTTGAGTGTTTGTCATAAATCTGCTATGCATTGATTGAAGATGCAGCATTAGTGTTATTTCTTTCCACAGGTGATCCAGTAGGTGGCAGGTGGTTTAACTAGCCTACAGATACTAAAGTGTAGAGGTAAACAGCAGTAATCTGATAGGTTACATTCCTTCCTTCTGTAAACATGTGGGAGTAGGACATTTTTAAGCTTTTACAAGAAGGAAGTGAGTGAAATTTTAGACATTACACAAACACAGCTGATCAGGAACTGGCATCATAAAGGAATGTACATGAACCTGGGCAAACCCCCAGCAGCTTTGTTTTACTGCCAGGATGAGCTACACCATTACTTCCTTATGGACACATGCCATCTGGATTAGTACACATGAACAAACTGATTGTACATTCTGTGGGACTCTGGGCTGGTCCTAAACCTTCAACATAGTGAAGAATGGAGTTCCACGAGTGTACACATGGTGGAAGACCTGAAGATGGTAAACCACCAATTTTACACACTTTAAAAAAGAAATTCTTCTATTTCTCGTTTATATTTCTGTCTTAGAAGAACTACGACACAAATGTTTACACCTTTCCTCTTTAGAAATGGCTTTGATTTTTGAAAATCAAATGTTATATGAAAATTAGAGATTGTCATCATCCCACTTTTAAAGCACCACTCAGAGTTTTGTGCAATTCCGATGAGCATTAAATCCTGGAATCTAACATGGATCAGTGTAAAATGTTCTGGTCCAAGTGTGAAGATCTTTTCAAATAAAAATATTACACAGGATGCACTGTACTCCACAGAAATCATATGTATATGGACAAATATATCGCTGCTCTCGGAAGAAAACCTTGTATCTCCAAAATGGTAACTTTGCAGGAGAAGGAAAAAACATATTTTACTTTCAATGTAAGTCAATGGAACCAGAATTTTTCCCATGTAATTTTGGGTCATTTCTTTTAGGCCATTCATCATAAAATTTACAAACAATGTAAAGAGTAACAGATACTTTCAAATTGTGTCATAAACTGAAAAATGCCAAAAATGGAGATTCAAGGTTTTCTTCTGACAGCAACGATATGATGGCGATATGAGAAACAGGGTCACTTATGGCCAAATGGACCTAACTGTATGTGACACCTTTCTGGCTGAGAGTAATCATAATCACTGATGGTTTTAAGTGATACCTCTATGTAAACTATATAAACTATTTGCTGAAATGAATATCTTCTAGAGTTGCAGCCAAGAAAGCAACCAGGAAATTAAGTTAATTCCATCAAAAGAGCCTTCAAGAGGACTCAATTGACCTATTTACCATTTCAAGTTCAGGACTCAAGATACAAATGCTGCAAACTGCACACTTATTCTCAGCTGTAGTCCTCCTGGTTTATGTAATACAGCATTAAAGTGCAGCACTGAGGTCAAACTAATTAAAATCTTAAAGTAAACTGTGGCTTGTTTAACCTTATACCATAATCCACTGAAATGATCTGTTCTAAGCTGGACTGACTCCACACACCCTCCAGGCTTTTATTGTACTGTTCTGTTTTAAAACTTTCGGGTTATGAAAAGGTACAAATACCAACTTTTCACCTGGAGAAACTGATTTAAGGCTCACAATCAGACCTTAAAACCACTGTAGGACCTTTGAGGCAACATTTACACTGTTTGTACCTGAACAGAACCTTCATTACTAACCGTGTAATATTAAGGACGGGTCAGAGTCTTTGAGCATACAAATGGTGGTATAAATAGAATCTAGTCATTTCTGACTAGAGGGCAGTTTTCTGTCTATTTAGTCCAGAGAAGATTGCATATAAACAGAGTCTCTGCCATGTTGAAGTAACTTGTAATTGAAACACGGAGAAAAAACAGCTGTTTCAAAGGAAAGGAAAAGAGACTGGTGTCGGCACGGTGGCATGGTGGGTAGCGCTGTCGCCTCACAGCGAGGAGGGCCTGGGTTCGATTCCCCGGCCGGGTGACCGGGGTCCTCTCTGTGTGGAGTTTGCATGTTCTCCCCGTGTCTGCGTGGGTTCCCTCCAGGTTCTCCGGTTTCCAAACACATGCAGTCAGGCCAATTGGACATGCTGCACTGCCCATGGGTGTGAGTGACTGTCTGTGTCTGTCTGTCTGCCCTGCGATGGACTGGCGACCTGTCCAGGGTGTATCCTGCCTTCCGCCCGAAGACTGCTGGGATAGGCTCCAGCACCCCCCCGCGACCCTGACGGAGAAGCGGCTTAGAAAATGGATGGATGGATGGAAAAGAGACTGACTGCGGTGAATTTTCCTTGGTGGTTGTACTTGCAAAATAGGCAAATTCAATGCTAAATGAAAGTTTTCCATTGCTGATGTGCAAAAGCAGCTCCGGTCTTCACCACCTGGGAAGCTTATGCTCTTTAACCCCTTAAAGGCCCTGAAGTTTCATTACACACTTCTATAATCTAAGAATAGCTCAACCAATTTGCATTGAAGTCCCTGTAGTTACTGCATAATAAGCCTGAGATGTTAACGGGTTAACCTGATTGTGTCCTAGTCTAGTTCAGGGCTTGTACTCTTTCCTGCTCACTCCAATCCACATTCCACTCCACATAACATTCCACTCCAAGTGAGAAGGAACAGAAAAATAAACAAGGCCTCCACTTCTGCAACCCAGTCCACAGCTTTGGCTCGCTTTACTTCTACGGCAATGTTCATTTCTTATTTATGGATATGTTTTATTCTGGACTCAGACACAGTCTCAATCTTCAAATCCAGGCTGAAAACTCACTTGTTCAGTTTAGCTTCTGGTAGCTAATGTTCCCCCCTAGATAAAGGCAGCAGATCCAGGGGTCCATGGACACAGGGAACTATAGTAAACTGAGACGCTGGTGCTGTCGTCCCGCTGCTCGCACGCGGTCACTCAGGTTGGTGGACGGTGGAGCGGAGGGATGCCAGACTGTCTCAGAGTGCTGCCGTGTCTGTGTGTCCTTCTGGTTCTCTCCTGTTAGTTAAGCTGTCATAGTCAGATCTGCCGGAGTCGTTAGCCACACTCTGGAAATGTTCACATTCCCTGTTTTATATTTACTAATTCCATCTCCCTGTGTTTTTTCCGAGTATACCACCGCCCACATGTCTGGCCGGACACTGATGGACGACTGACTGTCAAGCCCTCCTGCTACCCACTTCAGACCAGCTGCCCACACCCCAGATACCGCCACCTGCCTTGGACTAGCTGCCCACCCTACATTGATGTTTTCATAGACTCCCAGCTATTCCTACTACTAATACTACTGCTATTAATATTAGTAGTATAATCATTTGTAGGTAGCTAGACCAGAGGAGGGTAGGTCCCCCCTTGTGAGACCTTGGTTCCTCCCAAGGTTTATCCTCAGCTCTGAGGGAGTTTCTCCTTGCCACCGTTGCCCCTGGTTTTCACACCTGGGGCTTTTTACATTCTTGTTAAAACGTTGTCTTTTCTGGAATTCTGTGAAGCTGCTTTGTGACAACATCTGTTGTAAAAAGCGCTACAAATAAATTTGACTTGACTTTATTTGGTTTAGTTTTAAGCATCTCTCTGACTGAGTCCAGGGTTTTCTTTGCTGCTTTGACCTTGGGCAAACCAGAGTTTTAAATTGAGCAGTTTAATCTTCAGTATAAACAAAGGTGCTACCAAAAAATGAAAATCAAGCTTTAAAAAATGCCAGAATAATTAAAAAAAAGAGCAGCGTAAACAGGGAAGGCCTTATGTTGTATGACTTTGTTGGAGGTAAATGTGAGTCAGTCACACAACCCCAATTCCAATAAAGTTGGGATGTTGTGTAAAACATAAATAAAAACAGAAAATGATGATTTGCAAATCCTTTTCAACTTATATTCAATTGAATAGACTACAAAGACAAGATATTTATTGTTCAAAAGGATAAACTTTATTGTTTTTTGCAAATATTCACTCATTTTGAATTTAGTGCCTGCAACACATTCCAAAGAAGTTGGGACAGGGGCAACAAAAGACTGGGAAAGTTGAGGAATGCTCAAAAAACACCTGTTTGGAACATTCCACAGGTGAACAGGTTAATTAGAAACAGGTGAGTGTCATGATTGGGTATAAAGGGAGCCTCCCTGAAAGGCTCAGTTATTCACAAGCAAGGACTGGCGAGGTTCACCACTTTGTGAACAACTGCGTGAGTAAATAGTCCAACAGTTTAAGAACAACATTTCTCAATGTGCACCTGCAAGGAATTTAGGGATTTAATCATCTACAGTCCATAATATCATCAAAAGATTCAGAGAATCTGGAGAAATCTCTGCAAGTAAGCAGCAGGGCAGAAAACCAACATTGAATGCCCGTGACCTTCGATCCCTCAGGCGGCACTGCATTAAAAACCCACATCATTCTGTAACGGATATTCCCAAATGGGCTCAGGAACACTTCAGAAAACCACTGTCAGTGAACTCCATCTACAAGTGCAAGTTAAAACTCTGCCATGCAAAGCGAAGCCACATATCAACACCACCCAGAAACGCCGCCGGCTTCTCTGGGCATAGCTCATCTGAGATGGACTGACGCAGAGTGGAAAAGTGTCCTGTGGTCTGACGCGTCCACATTTCACACTGTTTCTGGAAATCATGGACGTCGTGTCCCCCGGGCCAAAGAGGAAAAGGACTGTCCAGATTGTTATCAGCGCAAAGTTCAAAAGCCAGCATCTCTGATGGTGTGGGGGGGGTGTTAGTGCCCATGGCAGGGGTAACCTGCACATCTGTGAAGGCCCCATTAATGCTGAAAGGTACATACAGGTTTTGGAGCAACATCTGCTGCCATCCAAGCAGCGTCTTTTTCAGGGATGTCCTGCTTATTTCAGCAAGACGATGCCAAGCCACATTCTGCACGTGTTACAACAGCGTGGCTTCATAGTAAAAGAGTGCGGGTATGTTAGCAGCACTTTGTAACATTATTATATTTAAGCAGTAGAACCCAAGAGGGAGTGTGTTATCCTGATATAACCTCATGGCTGTGATTCGGTCGCCATAGATCATCACAGCCGTGATGTTATTGGTGATAACACACTCCTCGAGTGTTCGACTGCTTTAATGCAACAGTTAAATAAATACAGTAAGAAATAAATAAACCATTTCTTAATTCCACAAAGACTGGAGGAGATTTTCGGTGAAAATAGAGCATCAGAAGATGAGAGTTTAATTCAACTTTTTCTTGCTGTACCTTCACGTACAACGTTTATTTATTTTAGAAAGCTGAATGAAATTTGACATTTTCAGTTTGAAAATTCATAATTCTTCATTTATATCTGAATTTTTTTCACATTTTATATATGAATGCTTTTTTCACAGCAGTCGCTCAGAAGAGAATCACGTTGAGTCAATATTCATCAAGTGAGTCAACACCTCCTTATTTATTTATTTAGTTTTAATCACCAGATTGTAAACATTTGGTGAAAAAATATGTTATTTCTGCAGAATTGGATGGACTGATGGTAGCTGCCTCTTTTTTTTCTTTTCTTTTTTTTTAGCTCCTGTCCTTTCCAACCATCTATTTCCAGTATTTCTGAAAAAATAATAAAGCACAGTCATCAACTATTGCTACTTAACTTTTATTGACCTTTTAATCAAACATGACATTTACGGGCCCTTAGGCAGTGAGTACTGACCAGTACATGGTTCCACAATAGCTATTTGAACTCACACATTTCAGATAACACAGAGACAGCTGTGGATGATTTACTCATGCTTTACGCACAACGTCTGGTGCTGGTAAAGAGAAGATGTACTCTTATGTCCACACAGTGGGGGCTTGCAGATGTCCAGCCACAGACAGCAAAGAAGCAAACGTCTGGGTCTTATTGTGAGAGAGCAGAGCTACAGACTAGACACCGGTGAGACAGATAACAAGTAACAGCTGTGGAAGTTAAACTCATGATGTTTGGAGTTGATAAAGAAAAAATGTACTTTTATGTCCACTAAGTGGGAGCTCAGCTGCAGACTTGCAGATGTCCAGCCACAGACAGCAGAGGTGATCCAGTCAAACTATACTAACAGCATTACAACGCTTTTTCCAACATGACCTCATCAACTTTAACTCACCGCTCCAAAGTACAAGTGTCCACTCACAGCATTAGGGAAGAAGAGAGCAGTGAGTGGTGGATTGGTTTTATTTTAAACTTTAAAAAGGTTCTTCACACTCACACATCTCATTAAGAGAAATGGTTCCATCTACCGAACAGCTCCTTGGCTTCACTATCCATTCTATGGAATTATACACCCTTATACACCCCCTTTATTGTTAAGCTTTCTGACCACTGGGCAGATAAGGTCTTGTCTAATGCTTTTGAAGAACCTCTCTAAGGATCGCTATGTTGGCGTTGTGGAGAGGGCTTGCGTGGTCCTAGGAAGCCAAGAGTTAAACTATGTGAAGCTCAGACTCCTGGTAGAGTCACTCATGACAGGAATATGGAAAGATACCTCTAAGCTGCCTTCAAAATACAGCCAAACTTAGGATCTTAAACAAGCAGCGCTACATACAAACATTATACTGAGACAGGACTGGCTGCCTTCATGCCTCAGAATACTGTATGACTGGACAGCATTTCCTATGTTTCAGCCACCACCTGTGTGTAAGCCTGCTTGGCCTTAATTGTCACGTCAGGCCTGGTTAGGCCAAGAATTGTCATTAGGAATTGATTATTTCAGAGTGTAATAAACTCTGACTCCTTAGACTTTGTGCAAACACTCAACAACCATGAGCTCCTTCAAGTAGCTGACTGAGAATCTGAAATTGAAGGTAACTGATGTGTACAAAACAAAGAGATATCGTGCCTCAGAATACTGTCTGAGTATATATTGAGACATTCATCGTGCCTCAGAATACTGTAGTAATATGTATTAAGACATTTACGATTTTTCAGCCACAGCCTTTGTGTAGGCCGTTGTAATCCAATTAAGGAAGAGTCTGTCAGCAGATGTGAGCTGTTGTAATGCTGTAGTCTGCAGACATGTTCCACATGATTACTTTGTTACTATATTTCTCCAAATTATGCCTTTAAAATGTTCTATACGGTCCAAAGTGTGTCAGACACCAGAGTCAGGAAGTTACTCGGTTTGAGTTTCCTCTAAAGTTTGTACTACACATGCAGTTTTCTCAACTGAAAAACACAGTAAGTGCTTTTTCAGCACACACATATCTGTGGTTGACAGCCTGTAGCAAAGTTCCAGGCCTGTATATCACCCATCACAGCATTTCTGAGAAATGGATGTGCTGGACAAACTTTTTTCCCTCAACCGTTTTTCTGTCAACACTCGTGTTTGAAGAGCAGTAACCTTGAAACAAATGTAAAAAAGGACAAACATTTATTTGGACAGTTTTATTTTTACATTAAAGGAAACAGCGATAAACTCGGGCTGTGTCTCAATCCATATTCTCATGGACTCAAATGAAGTGGTTTAATTTCATTTAGTTAACTAACTAACTAACTAACTAACTAACTAAATAAATAAATAAATATAAATTACAACTCCACACTTGGGTCCACCACCCCCGGCCCTGTACCAATATAGTGTAGTTTCCAAGAATTCAAGGTCATATTTGATCACACAAGCAGACTCAATTGGTGCTGAAATTCCTACCCAGTGATGAAGTAAAAATATGTGAGGGGAATATGAATCAAACATTTTATAAGCCCACTTAGACTGACTTTGCGTGTAAGTTCAGTTGATTGACAGTGGAAACTCCAGGGAGGATTCCAGGGCACACAAAAGTGAAAGTGAACTCCACTGAGGTATGCTGTGTGCTTATATAACTGCACCCACTGGCTTTGAGCAGCCTGAGACTGATAACCTCTCCACTGACACGTTTTATAAACACTCCGCAGGTTACTTTCATTTTCAGATTAGAGTGGTTTGCTCAGAGCTGTTGTTTTAAGAACAAAAAGCCAGTTTTAACTCCGCAAACACAAAGCACAATGAGGACACCGAGATTGGGATCTAATCGCTGGATATTATCTGCATGTGCACAGTTGCATGCAAAGGTTTTGGCACCCCTGGTCAAACTACATATTTTGTTGATTTTTGAAGTGACTATTTTTAACTGCTTAAACCACAAGTTAGTTATTTTATACATGCTAAAGTTTGGAGGCTGTTCTAGTTGTGAAGATACCCTTATTGGTATATATACCCTTATTGGTATAGTGTAGGGTGTTTGCCAAGGTGGGGGTGGAACCCCAGTCTACAGTGTAGAAGGCAGAGATTTTACCCACTACACTAACCAACCACATAATTACCCTGTTAGGTCTTAATTGTCATAACAGGCCTGGTTAGTCCACGAACTGTCGTTAGGAATTGATCATTGCATTCATTCATTCATTCATTCATTCATTCATTCTCTAAGCTGATATTGATGATTAAAAAAAAATAATAAATTCTCTGACTCCTCAGACTTTGTGCTAACACTTAACAACCATGAGCTCCATCAAGTAGATGACTGAGGATCTGAAAGTGAAAGTAACCAATGCCTACAAAAACCGTGTTCTTTTGTGACCTCCTGGATGACCTGTCAATACACTCTTGGCTGATTTTTGGTAGGACATTTACTCCTTCAGAAGGTTTACTACTGTTTCATGTTTTCTCCATTTGTGAATAATGACTCTCACTGTGGTTCGCTAGAGTCTCAGAGCCTCAGCGATGGCTTTGTAAACTTTTCCAGCGACAGTGTTTCACGTCTGTACTTGGATCTCTTTATGACATGGCATCATGTGTTGCTTTTTTGAGACCTGCTTCACATTTCCAGACAGGTTCTATTTAAGTGATGCCTGGGTGTGGATAGTGACTGCACTCAATATAGTCAACTAAATTGACTGAACAGTGTTTTTCCTTCAGTTAATGAAATCATCATTTAAAAACAGCATTTTGTGTTCAGTTGGATCATCTTTATCTATTATTAAAAGTAGTTTGATGATCTGAAACATTCAAGTGTGAAAAAGATGCAGAAATCAAAGCACTGTACATACTGGAATCTTAAGATTTTTTTCCCCCCAATTTTTTTTGTTTATATTTTATTTATTTCTCTTTTTTCTATTTTTCTATGTTATTGTTATTTTCAGCCAAGTCTGCCATGAATCTCAGTTTTGGCCAAAAATGTTAATTTCAGCACAAAATAATATGTGATCACAAATAATTCCTCTTCATTTCATTTATGCTCATAATGCATTGTCTTGCTCCCTTACAGCCAAATGATTACTGAAATGTGGAGAACATGGACAGAATCACAAAACTCAAAACTTTAAAGTAAATTTCAAATTTAAACATGAAAATGTGCAGAATTTGGAGACTCTGTTTTATTGAACACTATTCTTTGCAGAAATGCTGTCACAATTCAGTGTTTATTCAATTCAAGTTTATTTGTATAGCGCTTTTTACAACGATATTGTCACAAAGCAGCTTTACAGACTTTTGAAAAAGAAGTAAGTTCTGCAGCATCCAGTGTCATATCTTTTAGACAATCTTCTATTTTATTTATTCTGAATTTAATATCTGTTTTGGCTGGTATGTACAGCTGTGTATCATCAGCCTAGCAGTGGAAACTCATTCCATGTCTATTTATAACTAAGCCTAATGGCAACATGTGTAATGTGAATAACAGAGGACCTAAACCAGAGCCTTGTGGAACTCCATATTTCACTTTTGTATAATTAGATGATACATTACTTAATTGTATGAACTGAAACCGGTCAGTGAGGTAGGATGTGAACCAGGATAACTCTGTTCCTATGATTCCAACCATGTTTTCTAATCTGCCTAAGAGAAAAGAGTGATCTATAGTGTCAAAAGCTGCACCAGCAGAGATACGTAGCCTTGATCAGAGACAAGAAGAAGCTCATTTGTTATCTTAACTAAGATATCTCTGTGCTGTGGTGAGACATCTCTGTGCTGTGGTGGGGCCTAAAACCGATGGTTTATCAGGGTGTGTACAGCAGCCAGCCCTTTGCACATCAGTAAAGTCTCGTAGGTTAGCTTGCTGACTGTGAGAATTAACTGGGAATATTAGAAAAGAACAAGCCGAATTTTTGCTTTTTTTATTTTTACTTAAAATATTAGCATTTTGTCAGTTCCTGCTGATGTGAGTTCTTGCCGGTTTTCTCCCTTTCAATTCAAGGAAGGAAGAAAACACTATGTGAGGCATGTTTGAACTACATAGTCCATTTGGAACTGATAGTAACTATAAAAGAATACAGTCACACAAAACAACTCGTCATATCCTCTTTAAAGACAAATAGCATGAGTGCAGTGCCCTCTGTTTTACCTCAGCCTCATGACTAATGTTTGAGTTTCTGTAAATACAGCAGACGACGTGTCGCTCCATCAGTGGTTAATCACTGCCATCGGTTTCCGTACAGCTCATGCTATTGTGACACACTGTGTAACAACATTTGTGGTAATAAATTTTTATAGGGCACAGAATTTACTCTGATTACACTTTAAATGACTGTGCAGGTTATTACTTTAGAATTACTTTACTGTTATTACTGCAATATAACAACAGCAACAATAATAATAACAAGAATATGTGCCATTTTATCCCTTTTAGACTATTATATATACATTGTTTTCTGAATAATACAAAATTTTAAAAACTAAAGTGAAAGAAAAGAACAGAGTGAAAGTAAAAGAGATGGATGAATGAGAGGAAATGGAGTCTGATAAATGAGGGGACTTCTGGGGGATGCTGTTTATAACTCCAGGCTCTGAGGCTCCAGCTGCTACTATATTTAGTTATATGATCTGCTTTTCTCCACCTACATGAGTAACGGCTAAACTGGGACACGAACAAAAACTGAAACTGCTTCTGTACTGAAACGGGTCAGTTTTGGACTTTTTGACAGAAAACATCCAAACAAGCCTCAGACCTGTTAAAGGGGAACTCCACTGATTGTTCAAAATTTCCTCATTCACTGGTCCAGAGATAAACCGTCATTCAGCTTTGATGTGAAAGCGTTTGAGCTTTTAAACTACATTTAACACAACATTTTTATACCCCTGTAACCCAGTGAACTATGTGTTATTGGAGTATTATAAATGTTATTAAGTAAACAGGTCAAATATAAATACTCAAAAGTAAATTGAAAATATGAAAACACAGATAATGATCTACTGCGGTCACTCAGACTTTCCGTTTTGGTTTTGTGAGTTTCTGTCTGAGTGTCTGAGGTTTGGTGTGTGGTGGTACATTATAGTGTCTGGAATCCACTTCCAAACTCTCACTGAGTGATAATAAGAAACATCTAGTCAAGTCAAGAGGCTTTTATTGTCATTCCATCTCTATACACAGCGGAGTGAAATTACATTCCTCCAGGAACATCACAGTGCAACTAGGAATAAAAGTACAAAGTGTGAACGTGCAGACGTCGTGTGCAAACAAAAAATTTAACTAGAAACAATAAATACAATAAATTAAACAGACACTAGACACAGTAAACAGACAGGACAGTGCAGCGAACTTGATGATGTGATTTGAACTGTACTTTGCAGTACAGTCGTAAGTCAGTAGAGTGGACAGCAGTGGACTGAGCACACAGCCCTGAGGGGCAGCAGTACTCAGTGTGGTGGCATTGGAGACCTGACTGAGGTCTCTCAGTCAGGAAATCCAGGATCCAGTTAGAGAGGGAGGCGTTCAGGCCCCACATGCTCAGTTTTCCAATCAGCTGCTGAGGAATGATGGTGTTGAACATTGAACTGAAGTCTATGAACAGCATTCTGCTGTAGGTAGTTATTGTCCAGGTGGGAGAGAGCCAGGTGGAGTGTGGTGGAGATGGCATCGTCTGTTGGAGATGGCGTCGCCTGGAGTCGTCAGCAAACAAACAGCTGATTTCACAATTCTGAAAAAGCATTTAACACAGAGCATCATGCTTTCATTCCATTCTTCACACATCAAACAGACTACAAGCAAAGCAAATTCCAAGCTCAGCAATAGTCGTTCTTTTGGTGTTTGTTTCTATGCTTTTTCTGGACCACTACAGAGCAAAATGGGACAGACCACCAGCCTTGATTTAACCAGAAATTCTCTCATGTGATTGATTATTAGGAGATGTTTCTGAGGATGTAAGATACAACACAGCCCATTTGGGTAGCACTTTATTTGGACAGTCCAGTTTAGGGGCTTTATTGATATTACATTTACTCTCAAGTCACATTCAACTAAATATCTACTAGATTGACCATCATTTTCATCAACTCCAAACCTGCTCTAATCCAAACCCTAACCTTAACCTCAACCCTAAACCTAAACCCAACCCTCACCCTGGTGCAGATCCTAACTGAAACCACACTATTGTTTAGAATCAACAGAGGGTTCCAACAGAGGGTTTGTTAACAATTTGAACATCTGTAGAGAATCTATAGTGGACTATCCAAATACAGTCGGACCCCCACTTTTATAAGGAAGGAGAAAGTCAATGGAAAAAAGTGAAAGAACAGGAGTCTACAAATCTGGATTTCTAAGCTACAGGACTCCTAACAACCACCTAGAAAAGCTGGTAGACCCCCAAACAGTAAAGCTTTCATCTCTGAGAGAGAGGAGAAAATCCAGCTGCTTCAGATCTGAAAACATCCACAGGTGTTTCTGTCCATTCTTCCACAGTGAAAAGACCACTCAGCTCTGTTGGTCTGAAAGGACATGTAGCTGATCAAGAAGAACCTCACTGAGAAAAGGAGACGGACACATCAAACAAAGAAGCTGAATGATGGACTGACCACCCGAGAGTCCAGACCTCAACACCACTGAATGGGTCTGATCACTTCAGAAAATGATCAACAAAACAACACAAAGTGTTTTGTGTGTAAATGGACTGTGAAAGGGGTTTTGCCAGGCTGTGCGGGTCACAGTGAGCTCAGCTGATCGTACATCACTCTGATCCAGCAGACTGAACAGAGGATGGTGCGTCATGTGAGAGGAGAGTTCCTGTGGTTTGGATTGTGTTTGTCGTATTTGCTTATTCATAGTCATGCTGGTTTCTCCTGAGTTCCTGTTGTCTGTAAACAGTATGTGACATCTGGACCATGTAACGATAATAATAATCACCTTTTCAAAGGAGAAATTGTGGTGGTGACTCATATCATGTGGTGACAATGTGTGTTTGTTTGTGTACATTTTCAGGAGGTCATCACAGTGACCTTGCAGTGAAAACAAGACAAACAAGAAAGACAAAAACTCCCTACTTCATGTCTTAAAACCATCATCATCATCATTGTCGTTGACTGCTAGTCCAGACAGGGTCGCGGTAGCAGTTGGGAGAGCAGAGAATCCCAGATGACCCTGTCCCAGAAGTCCAATAACAACTCACCATTCGGGTTTAGATCAGGCAGGCTGTTCTTCCCAGTCACGCCTCTCCAGGTCTCCCAGTCATTGCCAACGTGAGCATTGAAGTCTCCCAGTAGGACTATGGAGTCTGTAGGCGGGACCCTTTCCAGAACCCCGCCCACTCGCTCCAGGAAGGCCGAATACTCTGACCTGTTGTTTGGTGCATAGGCACAGACAACAGTCAAAGTTTTCCTCTCTGCGATTTTAATTCGCATTGAGGCGACCCTCTCGTCCACCGGGACAAACTCCAACTGCCTGGTCACCAGCCGGGGACTTGTGAGTATCCCCACATCCACCCAGCACCTCTCACCCTGTGCAACCCCTGAGTAGGAGAGAGACCAACCCCTATCCAGGAGTTTGGTTCCAGAGCCGACACTGTGGGTGGAGGTGAGCCCAACTATATCTAGTTGGTACCTCTCAACCTCCTGCACAAGTTCCGGCTCCTTCCCCCCCAGTGAGGTTACGTTCCATGTACCAAGAGCTAGTTTCTGCTGCAGGGGCCTAGGCCACCTAGGGCCTCCCCGCAATCTCCCACTGCCAATATGGCACTGCACCACTCCCCCATGCTGGACCTTGCAGGTGGTGGCCTCCCCACGTTGCCTCTTCGGGCTGAGCCCGGCCGGATTATGTGGGCTGCCCGGCCACCAGGCGCTCGCCGTGGAACACTACCCCCAGGCCTGGCTCCAGGGGTAGGTCCCAGTGACCCTTTCCCGGGCAGGGTGCATGATTTTTTGTGCACGATATGCACATACATATAGATATATAATACTAATAGGCTATGTTATTACATATAATACTTTTCATATATGCAATATGTATGGAATATAACATATATGCATATGGATATATTACTAAAAACACATACGCATGTACATATAATTCTTACTGGGCATATTATTATTGCTAATTGATAACTAATAAATATTAATGTTAAACAGAATAATGTCTTAAAACCATCACACTTCACTTCAGCTGTATGAAACACAGTTAAAAGTGTCTTTAGAATCTACATTTAGTTTTGGTTAAATTCTGCCACCTGCTGGACAGTCACACACACACACACACACACACACACACACACACACACACACACACACACACACACACACAAAAATAGGTTTTGATAGCGTAGAGTCTTTTGTGAATCTTTTAAAAGGATAAACTAATGCTTGTGCCTGACACCTGTTGACTTTGAGACTCAGAGACAAACATGCATGTCTTCTTACTGAGCATAATTTATTTGAGTTTGCTTCATTTTTTTTCTGTCTATCAGAATCAGGACCAGTGGGAGATGTAACAAAGCCTTGAGTTACAGATGCATGGCACCCAGAGCTCTGCATGGTCCATGGAGCTACTGCATGGAGAACAAATAAAGGACGGGGTGAACGAAGAGCAGTGTATACCAGGGAATGTAAGTGTAAGAAATTTTCTGGAAGTTTTTCTTTTCCTGTCAGTATCTTTCTAGAAGACATTGAGCTGGCTGCAGCCTCCAGGGATGTCAGAGGAAGCTGGCTTCATTGATGAATATTTAGATGGTAATGCTTCAGATCTTCAGATCAGTCTGGTTCCTGTTCAGCAGAGAGCAGAAGAATCCAGATAAGATTAAATCTCACATATAAAAGACGTATTTTGAGGATGACTGGTCTGTGGCAGTACTTAGTGTTTTCAAATGCTCTAAATGGGTTTATTGAAGAATATGATTCACTGGAGCCCCGAGGAAGTGCCTGATAAAGATTGTGTTCTCAGAGACCAGTTTGTGGTATCGATTCATGACTCAAATCTTAGACAGGAAGTAAAGAGAATTGACAGACATTAGCTTTTCTACTTCGAGGAAAGAGGCAGTGTAATGAGCCGAAGAGAGTAGTGGAGTGTTCCAGGAGCTAACTTTCTACTGCACTACTTATGATGCTCCGTTTACAGAGTGTGATGCTATAATACTGAAACAGAACGGGGTGAGTGGGCCGATTTAGCAAAATTTTGAGAGAGAATTTTAGATAGATTGTTTTTTTAGGTTAATTAATAGTAACTAATAGTTCTAATTAACTAATCATATTAAAGTGACATGCCAAAAGTCATGTGATAGCAGTGTTTAGATTGATTATGAAGTAGCGTTACCTCAGTGGACATCTAGGGAACGTCCATGCTTGTATAAGTTGTGAGGTGTCTGGCAACATGTGGCATGGTCCGATGAGTCACAGTACCAATTGTTTCAGGCTGATGTCATTCTGAAGAGTTCTGATGAATTATATGGCCTGCATATTTGCCCCCATTGAGTATTTATGGGATCTGGTTGAGAGGTTCATTCAATCTAGAGATCCTGCACCTACAAACACCAGAGTGCTATGGTGGCTGTCCAAACAGCTCAACGTACGTCCAGACGCCTTCTGTCCACATGTGGAATTAATGTCACGTTGATTTGCTGCACTTGACCAGGCTAGAAGGGGTCCTAGACGATAGTAGTTCCTGTCCCGTGACTTTTGGCATGTCAATGTACACTGCTCAAAAAAATAAAGGGAACACTCAAATAACTCATCCTAGATCTGAATGAATGAAATATTCTCATTGAATACTTTGTTCTGTACAAAGTTGAATGTGCTGACAACAAAATCCCACAAAAATCATCAATGGAAATCAAATGTATTAACCAATGGAGGCCTGGATTTGGAGTCACACACAAAATTAAAGTGGGAAAACACACGACAGGCTGATCCAACTTTGATGTGATGTCCTTAAAACAAGTCAAAATGAGGCTCAGTATTGTGTGTGGCCTCCAACTGCTGACACACTCCAGCCACATGAGGTCTAGCATGGTCCTGCATTAGGAGGAACCCAGGGCCAACTGCACCAGCATATGGTCTCACAAGGGGTCTGAGGATCTCATCTCGGTACCTAATGGCAGTCAGGCTACCTCTGGAGAGCACATGGAGGGCTGTGCGTCCCTCCAAAGAAATGCCACCCCACACCATTACTGACCCACTCACAAACCGGTCATGCTGAAGGATGCTGCATGTAGCAGATCGCTCTCCACGGCGTCTCCAGATAACAAGAACTCAGGGAAAATTTCCCAATTTTACAGATAACTCCTTGAGCCATCTTAAGTGTGAATGTTTAATTTGCTCAGCCAGGAATATTTTCTTTTATATGTGTTGTATGTACATATGTAGAGCTTCAGGATTGGATAAGTAAAGGAAACATCTCACTATATCAGCATTGTACAGTGTGAGAACAGTATAGAAAGATTATTCCTTTAAAATGCTGTTTAAAAGCACTATTTGACAAATACATTGTTAAAGCAGGATTTAAATTTGGACACTACACTATATAACTGGTGCTGTCCTGTCAGGTTTTATTTGCCCCTTTGGGTGATGATGGGCTGGCTTGGGTCAGTTTTCCGACAGAATGTTGCCTGAAAAGCAACACCAACCCATCATCCCTCCTCTACCAAACTTTACTTTTGACACTGTGCTTTCTGGTAGGTAGTGTTCTGGCATCCACCAAACCCAGATTCATCATCAGACTGACAGAGAGAAGCTGATTTACTGCTCCAGAGTACAGTGGTGGCCCTTTACACCCCTCCAGCTGACACTTGGCATTGTGGATAGTGATCTTAGGCTTGTGCGTCACTGTCATGGAAACCCATTTCATGAAGCTCCTGACACAAAGTCCTTGTGCTGATGTTGCTTCCAGAGGCAGTTTGGAGCTCTGTAGTCAGTTATGCAACAGAGGATAGGCAATTGTTATTTGATACCTTTGTAGTCTGTAAGTTTGGGTGGTCTACCACTTCCTGGCTGAGCTGTTGCTCCTGGATGTTTCTGTTTTACAAAAATTGCGCTTATACTTGGCCAGGGCAGAGCCAGCCGGGCAGAAATTTCACAAACTGACCAAGCCAACATCGCTGAATTTGAATGAATGTTTTAGGCTTTGCAGGGTAACTAAAAGCAGACACTGTATTTTAGCTTATTACTGTTGATCCACTAATGTTTCTTTCATTTAAAACATCTTATGTACATCACCTTTAAAGCAGTTTATCACAAATAAGCATGTCAGTTAGTATATCACAGTGGCTTTCTCTTCATTCTGTTCTAACACCCTCTGTGTTAGTCTTTTGGCTCAGTGCTGTAGTTAGTGTCTGACCATACACATTTGTTCCTGAGATGGTGAATTGAGTGTTTATCTGTAATTAACTCTAATATTGGGCCTCATTCACCAACTGCTCTAAACCTCTTACAATCTCAGGCTTATTACATACTAAGGCTTATTATTCAGTAACTACAGGAGATGCAATGCAAACTGGCCGAGTTGTTCTTAGGTTATAGAAGTGTGTAATAGAACAGCCCCTGACCATTTAAGGAGAAATTGCTTTTAAAAACCTAGGTATGCAGCTTTCAGGAGGACTCTGACATTCACCAGTGTTCACACACTCAAGAGCACGAAGGTGAGAACAGGTCTGCACTTTAAGAACACGTCATGAATCTTTCTCAAGAGCACATTTAAGAACAAGCTTAGAAGCTTGTTGGAGAATGAGGCCCATTGAGAGTCAAGTGCTTTGAAGCGTGATACTCTTTATTCTTTCTCTCCTTGGTATGTATGTAGTGTGTCTTCTGACCAGTAATAAGCATTGTGGCGTTTGTAGAAGGCTGCAGACTGCAGAACAGGATGTGGGGTTTGTGGTAAGAATTTACATTTACATTTACAGCATTTGGCTGACGCTCTTATCCAGAGCGACTTACCATTTGATCATTTTACACAGGTAGGTGAAGGTGGTGTTAGGAGTCTTGCCCAAGGACCCTTATTGGTATAGTGTAGGGTGCTTGCCAAGGTGGGGGTGGAACCCCCAATCTACAGTGTAGAAGGCAGAGATTTTACCCACTACACTATCCAACCACATGATTACCCTGTCTTAATTGTCATAAGCATGGGATTGAACCCCAGTCTACAGCATAGAAGGCAGAGGTGTTACCCGCTACACTAACCAACCACCATGCACAATTTCTATATTATCCTTCTTACAATTAATTTTGTATCATAGACACGAAATTGAGTGTCTGGTGTTAAATTATTATATTAATATCTCTACGATTACTGTACTTGCTTTACATGATCCAAATATATTTGTATTTACCTTACATTCCCTGTATTATTTCATGTATTAAAAATGCTGTACTAAAGAGACAGAGAGGAAAAAATGCTTTATATATTGGCAAAAACACCTTAGTCCAGCTTGAATTCATCAATAACAGTAGTTTCTTGAACAAACTGTAATTAAATTCATCGTGGCAAAAAAAAGTCCTTAACCTTAAAATTACCAATGGCTCGATACCAGTTTTCCTGTTAGATGCTGATACCGCAACCTTGAGTATCTGCCCATACTGATATCAATTCTATACTGACTTCTCTTGAATAGCTAATCTGTTCATTTTACATTTGTCTGGATGAACTTTCCTTAACTTAGCCATTTAAATAACATCATGCTCAAACTGTGAAATAAATATTCTACTCCCCTAAAGGAAGAAATCAGCAGCCCACAGACTCAGTTGTGCAGCACTGTATTCATTTTATTTACCCTTTTTCACACATACACGATGTTTAGCAGCATTTTTGATTGGTCAGCACCATACAGACATTTAAAATAATGTTTAAAGTGCAGCTTTACACAAAGGAGTAGTTAAGTTTTTAAATGATTAATGAGTTTAAGATAATGAATAATTTAAGATTATTCTTATGGGATGGTGGGGAGGCGGACCCAAGCGAGGAAATGAAAATCCGGTCAGAAGAGGCCCCACATACCTAGGGCCCCACATATCTTCCACATGGAGTGGAAGATCCTTAGCTGAGAGCCAGACCCACTGGCCTGGCCAGAAAGTGGGTGCCAGGCACCTCTTGCGGTCTGCCCCCTGCTTCCTGGTATTAGTGGTGGTCATGAGGGAAGCACAGGCCTTCTGTCATGCCCTCTAACAATGCTGCACAAACTGCTCTGCCCACAGGACGCTGCCCACAGGACGCTGCCCACAGGACGCTGCCCACAGGACGCTGTTGGCTGGATATTTTTGGTTGGTGGACTGTTCATAGCAGTGACACTGAGGTGTTTAAAAACTCCAGCAGCGCTGCAGTGTGAGCCACTCATACCAGTGCAACACACACTAACACAGTACCACCACGTCAGTGTTGGTAGCTCAGCACTGCAGTGCTGAGAATGATCCACCACCCAAACAGTACCTACTCTGTGAGGGTCCATGGGGGTCCTGACCACTGAAGAACAGGGTAACAGAGTATCAGAGAAACAGATGGACTACAGTCTGTAACTGTAGAACTACAGAGTGCAGCTATACAGTAAGTGGAGCTGATAAAGTGGACAATGAGCGTAGAAACAAGGTGCTCATAATTTTATGTCTGATTGGTATATTTATTCTAAAGTTATTGTTTTTCCCTCAAATTAATTCTTACTATTCTTTATAAATCAATTTCAAGACTTTTGCACAGCACTGTGTAGTCATTGTTTCTTGGGTGAATTAAAATTGTTGTTGAGTGAATCTGTTAGTCTAAAACCACTTTGAGATTTTGCCTCACTGGCAAACCCCATAAATAAGCATAAATACTGTAAATATGTTGTTTACAATATTATTTATTTGTTAGTAGAATACAATTAGAAAACCCCTGAATCCTGGACATCCTGGGAATATAGACTGAATCAGGAGTTTATTCCATATTTTAAGCACTTTACCATGTTTACGTAATCCGATCTGCACAAGATCTCTGTGTTTCTTTATGCTGACACTGTATGCATGATTACTTTCATTACGACAAATCTATATACCAGTTTATTAGATACTCATTGGCCATTTTATTAGATACATCTACAGTGAACTTTGTTTTTACAAAATGTAGTCTTTCTGTACAGTTAAACAACACCCCCTGTACCCCATTAGCTATGGACCACCCACCACTGACCAGACATTATTTGGGTAGTAAACTATTCTCAGGACAGCTGTGACACCAATATTTACATTTACGGCATTTGGCTGACGCTCTTATCCAGAGCAACTTACAATTTGATCATTTTACACAGGAAGGCCAAGATGGTGTGAGGACTCTTGCCCTAGGACCCTTATTGGTATAGTGTAGGGCTCTTGCCCTGGTGGGGGACTGAACCCCAGTCTACAGGCCAAAGGTGTTAACCACTACACTAACCAACCACAATATGGTGGCATGGGTGTGTGTGGTGTTGGTAGGACTGCATCAGCCCCCCATATAATATCTGGTAAGTGGTGGCCCTGTTGTGATCCTTTTCCATTGATGAACGGGGTAGATGGCACTGATAAATTCGGCAGCAACAAACGAGTCTCAGTTTGTAACTGTAAACCTACAAAATACACCTATGCGTTTTCACATGGAGTCAAAGGGTTCTTTGGAGCGACACCACAGAGGAAACACGTTTGGTTGGCTTGTCATGGCAGTGTAGAGATTAATTGATAAAATATATCTTTGAGTTATCATTAATAAAATGTTTGCAGCAATTATTAATTTAGAAACCATTAAACTAGAGTACAGAGTCATTGTATCTCAGGCCCAGGCAGCCTTAGGTAGGAAAGTTAGGCCTAATGCTTCTAGGCAAGAGGTGTCTGTGCCTGGCACTGCTTAGAAGGCCTTGAGAGATCCGCAGATATGAGCTGTAAGAAATACGGTCTTTTTGTTAAAAGCAAGTTATAGTGAGGGAATAAACAGCGAGCAGGAATGGGTTGTAACTCTTAAGGTCTGACGCGTCCACATTTCACACTGTTTCTGGAAATCATGGACGTCGTGTCCTCCGGGCCAAAGAGGAAAAGGACTGTCCGGATTGTTTTCAGCACAAAGTTCAAAAGCCAGCATCTCTGATGGTGTGGGGGGGGTGTTAGTGCCCATGGCAGGGGTAACCTGCACATCTGTGAAGGCCCCATTAATGCTGAAAGGTACATACAGGTTTTGGAGCAACATCTGCTGCCATCCAAGCAGCGTCTTTTTCAGGGATGTCCTGCTTATTTCAGCAAGACGATGCCGAGCCACATTCTGCACGTGTTACAACAGCGTGGCTTCGTAGTAAAAGAGTGCGGGTACTAGACTGGCCTGCCTGCAGTCCAGACCGTCTCCCATTGAAAATGTGTGGCACATTATAAAGCGCAAATTACAAAAGACCCCGGACTGTTGAGCAACTAGTAGTTTCAACATTTAGTGATTCAATAATTCAACAAAGCTTCAACAATCAGTGTCCTCAGTTCCCAAACGCTTATTGAGTGTTAAAAGGAAAGGTGATGTAACACAGTGGGAAACATGCCCCTGTCCCAACTTCTTTGGAGCGTGTTGCAGGCATCAAATTCAAAATGAGGGAATATTTGCAAAAAACAGTCAAATTTATCCATTTGAACATTAGATATCTTGTGTTTGTAGTGTATTCAATTGAATATAGGTTGAAAAGGATTTGCAAACCATCGTTTTCTGTTTTTATTTATATTTTACACAGCGTCCCAACTTCATTGGAATTGGGGTTGTGTGTGTGTGTGTATGTGTGTGTGTATATATATATATATATATATATATATATATATATATATATATATATATATATAAAACCTGGAAACTATCCAGCAGAAACAGTTCAAACAGCTGCTCAGAAATAGGTTTGCACCACAATCGCACCAGGTATACTGTCTTCTTAATGCTTTTGTTTAGGCGTCTGGAATCTCCACCTGAAAGCGACACCCCAGTCTTTTTGTCAAAGCATCAGGGATGAATCAGTAGAACTGCATGTGATCATGTTGTTTTAATGCCTGCAAGTGTTGTGCAGTGAAGTCTGTGCTGCAGCAGCTCGTACTCACCAGGCAGGACGTCGAGATCTTTCAGCTGAACTGAAACACAAACTGTAGAACCAGTAGGAAATACGAGACGCCCCTCCTTCCTTCCTGGACACACGACTCACACAGACTTCAGACAGTTCAGGAAGTTCTCTGTGGGCGATTTAAACCCATAAACACAGCGGCAGAACTGCATCTTTCACTAATTAGCAGTGAATAAATGCTTTTATAATATTTCTATAGAAAACCAACACGTGTGTGTGCAGTTACACAAATATGATATATTTTAATGTCAGACTCACTACAGTTCGAGGATTAAACTGCTGTGGTTACTCGCCTTCTTGGCATGTTGGGTTAAGGTCAGCATGGTTTCATGGTTTTACTGCTTTGAGGAGGTTACAGTAATGGCTACCTATGATTATCATTTCTATTAAAGTGGGTTTGAGGAGCTCTTTATAGATGGACCCTGATCACCATCTAGTAGACATACAGTACTGTATGGTTTATTCATGACCGAACTGTCAGAACCAGTTACACCCAAGTCCACAGTGAGCAGATTACTCAGTGGTAGAGGTAATAGTGTACCCTCTTATCTAAAGCAGGCTCATGAGATGTCCCTGGTGGTCTTGTCTGCCTGAGGGCTGTTGTGTCTGTCTTTAGCTTGCTGACTAGTACAACCCTAATTCCAATGAAGTTGGGACGTTGTGTAAACTATGTACACTGCAAAGACGAGATATTTAATGTTCAAACAGATAAACTTTATAGTTTTTTGCAAATATTCACTCATTGTGAATTTGATGCCTGCAACACGTTCCAAAGAAGTTGGGACAGGGGTGTGTTTCCCACTATGTAACATCGCCTTTCCTTTTAACTACACTCAGTAAGTGTTTGGGAACTGAGGAAACTGATTGTTGAAGCTTTGTAGGTGGAATTCTTTCCCATTCCTGCTTGATGTACAGCTTCAGTTGTTCAGCAGTCCGGGGTCTCTGTTGTCGTATTTTGAGCTTCATAATGCGCCACACATTTTCAATGGGAGACCTGTCTGGACTGCAGGCAGGCCAGTCTAGTACCTGCACTCTTTTACTATGAAGCCATGCTGTTGTAACACGTGCAGAATGTGGCTTGGCATCGTCTTGCTGAAATAAACAGGGATGTCCCTGAAAAAGACGCTGCTTGGATGGCAGCAGATGTTGCTCCAAAACCTGTATGGACCTTTCAGCATTAATGGGGCCTTCACAGATGTGCCAGTTACCCCTGCCATGGGCACTAACACACCCCCACACCATCAGAGATGCTGGCTTTTGAACTTTGCGCTTGTAACAGGCAAAGCTGTCACTGAGCTTTCATTTTTGGGCTTGGGCGGCCACCATAGTTGAGGAGCAGCTCCCCCTCCCCTCCCTGTCACGTTGGGTGTTTGGTCATTTAGCGCCAGTATTTAGGCATGGTGAGCATGCATTGGGTTAAGCTCAGGCTTCCTTGTTGGTTGGGCTAGATGACTGCAGGACTTGCTGCTGGGTCAATTGGTTGAAGGGAATTCTGCCAGAAAACGGGTGTCTCTCCCTCACTCCTTGGATTCAAAGTGCCTGTTGATCTTTACATTGTGTGTAAATTTAATGATGAATGGACTAAAAGAAATTAACCACAATGGCTTGAAAAAAACTCTGGTTCCTTTGACTTACATTAAAAGTAAAGTAGGTTTTTTCCTTCTCCTGGAAAGTTACCATTTTGGAGATACGAGGTTTTTTGCCAACAAAATCGATATGTAACTAATTTCCTTTAGTGCTTATGTTAAAGCAGTCATCAGATAAAGCGTTGCACTTTTATCATAAAAATTCCCCATTCGATTTACAGCTGCTGCTTGTGTTTTTAACCACCAGATGTCACTAATGTGCACTGGTTTTAAAAGCTTCGAGCACTGAACTCGTTTTCAATAGAATTTAAAGAATGAATGGCATTTTGAATCCCTCCTTTTACACCAGGCATTATTCTGATTGGTCAGAGGTCCTCCTCACATGATTGATGACAGAAAGCAGATATATCTGTAGAGGGGAGGGACAGACAATGGGAAAGAGAGACAGATGCACAAACCAAAACAAAACAAATTACATAATGCTTGCTTACACATAATGTGGCCTCAGACCACACGGCCCCGGGGGGGCTCAAATACTTGGAACAATCTATTGCGAATGTACAAATCAGCTGCAAATGCGGCCACTGAATGTGTACAAATACGTGAAATAAACAAATACAGGTTATCTCTTCTCAGGCTCCCTCAAGTTTAACATGTCTGACGTTGTTGTTGCCGTTGAAATGGGAGGTTCAACACAGAGCCTGACAGATGGTTTAGCCTTTGCCCTTCAAAGCACATAAGACTATTTCTCTTTTTGCTTTATGGCTTGAAAGAATAAGAACAAGGTGAACTGTAGTATCATCTCACATTTTTTTAATATATACACTTGCATGTAGTTTTGAGTTTGTGGCCTCTCAAGACCATGGCCCGTGTCTGCTGGTTAGAACTTCTACCCTCAATGGAAAAAATCGGCAAAGACAAATTCAAACATGCCTTACAGGAACAAGGAAGAAATTTTTTAAAATAATGTTAGCAGCACAATAGAAGCCTAAGTAGTCACTCCTTGCCAGTGAGCTGTGGCTGTGAGAGTGAGCACTCCATGGGCTTTACCTGTCTGATAGTATAATTAGAAACTTAATTTATGGATGACAATATGGAAAAAGTTTTGGGACATACATGAAGTTTGTTCTTCTGGTGAGGTGTTCCTTGCAGTGAGGAGTGCTCAGAGCGGGAAAAGGTAAATACATCTTCAGTTTTACACGCCAGAGCTGGGCTGTTTAAATCTCATGTGAATCCCTGAAGTTGACAGAATTGGGTGGCAGACAGTCAGTTCTGAAGATCAGCTGTTATTATTTTGGAGATCATTGTTCTCCAGCTGAAAGAGTTATTGAGGTTTGTTAGGGCAGCGTGGGCCTGATTGAGCTCATGGATTAGTAGATAATGAAATCAATATATGGCTAGTCACTTCTGACTCAGTCTTCTGGAACTGAGTTAGTGCACGTTTGTTCTGTATTTCAGCCCCCAGCCCACCTTTTCCAGATATTTGGATCTTCAGGTTGGAAATCCCCTTCAAGGAACTTTCACTTTCACATATACAAACACTGAAACTCTGGAGCTTTGAACTGTTTTGATCTGTCACCTACCAGATCAAGCTCTCTGTTATCTTCTACAGAAAAGGCTGTTTTAAATGTACGAGTGCTCAGTGTGTGCCGGTCTGTACAGACTGCTAACATAAATAGCAAATGACAGAAAGCAAGAGCGACTCCTGGACTCCTGTGTTACTACAGGTGCTGGTGATTTGGACTTATTGTCTGCTCCCTGCAGACAAGTGCAGTCTGATCTCCACTGCTAGCGTGAATCATTTGTATCCCCAGTTATGTGTATATGTGTGTGTGTGTGTATATGTTATATAATATATATATATATATATATATATATATATAACTGGTAGTGTATGTAAGTCACTACTGTACATGCACTGACAGCTGACTGAACATTTAACTGGCTTTTGTTTTAGACCACCTGCACACACCTCTTCAGAGATGACCCTGAACATCATGACCTCACTCCTGTACACTGCCACCATTTTATGGCCTGCTGTCTGTGTCTGTGAGTGGACAACTGGACGGTTTCTATAAACTAGATTTCCGAAGATCCGTCTAAAATAAGATGTTTAGTGTTACAGGACCTAAAATGTATTTACAATCGAATGTTTTCTCTCCAGCCTTCCTCTCCGCAGACTCTCAGATCTCCATATCTGCCAGAGTTGGTTCCTCAGCTGTTCTGCCGTGTCAGTTGAGAAACGTGCCCACTGAAACTCCTCAGGTTGAGTGGCAAAATAATGCTGAGACGGTGTTTGAGCGTTTCGGGCAGGATCTGCATCAGGCTGATGGCTATACAGACCGTGTGGACGTTCCTGAACATAACCTGCTGAAGGGGAACTGTTCACTGGAGTTGAAGAACATCAGACTTGATGATGAAGGGGTTTATGAAAGCTACCTGATTTTGAAGGAAGGTGACCGTTCTAAAAGGGTTTTCATCCAGAGAGTGAAGCTTTCAGTTGAAGGTAAGACTAAGATCAGTAGAACACGCACTGAACACACCAAATATACAATAATGTAAAAAATAACACATTATTGTAAAGGCTGTGTAGCAAAAGCTGTTCACTATCAATTAGTTGTTCTCATTGTGGGGTACATCTGCCATTCACTGCAAAAAATGATATCCTGGCAAGAGATTAAATCTCTTAAATCTATTCAAAATATATTTCTCATATTGAGACAGTTGTAAGCTTATGATGAGATTATTTAACTTAAAGAGCGTCTACACCCCACTACTTTCAGCTAACTGCACCCCTGGCCCAACTTTAAAAATGCTCAAAAATGGGAGGGGCACGCTGGGAAGGGCCCTGCAGTAATATTCGGGTTTGGAGGTGGGGCTGTGAGGGAAACAGGGGGGCTGGGTTGCTGTGGTTTAAGGGCCAGCGCATGTTAGTTAGTCTTACAAGTCTTACGAGGCTGACCATTTTTCTCCACTAGCATCCCATCTTTGATGAGGTAAGGTGTTTCTGATCAGGTAGCGCTTCTTGAGCCTTAACAGTATGAGCCACTGACTCGAAATGGTACCGAACGGTAGAACGTTCCTCAAAAACACGACGGCTTGCTTTTCATGATCTGTTCAGCAGGTCCATATTTGAGTCCTGATTTCTTAGATAGTCTGAATTCTGAATTAATAATGTGGATTTCTTTGAACTCCAAGTTTCATTCACTTCGACATCAAGGTCGCAGACTGCATGGCCGGTCAGCCAGGGTCTGCTGCAGTGGCCCTAAATCCTTACGTTCTTCAAGCTGTTCATGGCACTTACAGGTGTTACATCCAATTCTGTTCCCTCTCAAATTCACATTACCCTTCATACATCGATCCCAAGGCATGTGCACTCACTGACCAGAAATCAACAACAAGCGCCACTAGAACTACAGAAAGCTGGAAAAAAGTTCAAGAGAGGCTACATGAACAAAAGGCTGACACAGTCGGTATCAGTGGCTATTTAACGTTAACCCTTCCTGAACCGTTTAGCTTTCCGTAGTTCCAGTGTTGCTTGCCGTTGATTTCTGTTCAGTGAGTCGTGGCTGAGGGTCCAAGTTGTGAAGGGAAACATGAATTGGATGCAAGACTAGCAGCTTTATGGAGACTTGAACTTCTGACCAACATCTTTATTACAGACTAAGCTCAGATTAAGGGGGTTATTTACAGTTGGTACACACAGCTGGCGTATCACAGCCTAGTGAGGAGGTGCTGGGGGTGTTTAGCTCAGTGTGTGAGTGTGGTTCTCTCCTCGCTCTTGGCTCCTGTGCGTTCATATTTATGAGTGCAGTGCTAATAGGGCGCATCAGGGGGCGGTAATGCTGTTTGACTGGTTAGCAGACTGTGACATGTCATCATACTTCAATACAAAGACATGTTACCTGCTACTGAACCAGACGGGGAGCTGTAAAGGTGGAATTGTAAAGGTGGAAGAACAGCTGAATGAACAGCTGATGTGCTGAACAGAATGCTAACATTTATTTACTTTTGTTGATCCCCAAAGAAACAGATCAAGAATTTGTCAAAGGGTTTCTTGAAGGTGAGTGATTTTAGCATTTCCCACATAGTTAATTAAAAAAAAAAGTGTGTGTGTAGGTGTGTGTGTGTGTGTGTGTGTGTGTGTGTGTGTGTGTGTGTGTGTGTGTGTGTAAAGGTTTACTTTAAAACATTAGTAACGTGTTTGTCATAACATTTTGAGTTTATTAAACTTCAAATTCTAAGTTAACATGACGTAAAACACAGACAGTCCTATTAACTCACTACTAGAACTTAAGTGACCTCGTTATTTTAAGCCAGCCTGGATTTTTGTTCAGTGTGGAAATCCAGTTGTCTCAGAACTGAACTTCTCTAGCATGTAATGTTTATAATGACTGAATATCAATTACCATGAGCACTTCTTTAAAGTCTCTCTCTCTCTCTCTCTCTCTCTCTCTCCAGATGACATTGCAACACAACAGGCATTGGATTTAACAGGGATCATAGCATTCATTCTGATTTTATGCATTCTTTTTCCATAAACTATGTAAACTCCGTAAAATACGTCTATACAGACTCACTGGAGAGGTGGTATGAAGTCCTCTGAACATCATCTGGAAGACTCTCATGGATGTGGAAAGACATAATAAAACAATGTTGGTAAAATCACTGTAAAGCATGTGGTGAGAGTAGAGAATAACAGGAAATGATATCCCATTCTACTGACACTGGACCAGTTGTGACAGGCTTTGGCTGGTGGGAACTGGGCCAGAATTTGATGGCTGGTTGTACCATTATCAGGAATATATTCTATACTAACTAAGTACTGCTGAAAGTACAATGTGCTGTTTCACGCCTGGACATGACTGTGCAAGTGTGATGGCTGCCTCATATGTTAGAGATGTATTGATTTTAAGCTTAACCCAATTCTTTTTTAACCATATAACTGGGTGAGATGAGGGTGCTGTTTGAATAAGGTGTTTCTCTGAACAAGTGAATAAATATTTGATCAAAGAAATGTTTGTTAGGCTTAATCTCCTGACTAAACGTCTCCAAAGATGCTGCTTTACTGGTGCGTCTTTTATGTTGGGAACAAGCTACACAATGTATTTATAGCTGGACTGATGCTGAGACAGAGAACTGAACAAGACTCCAGTCTGATATTGTTCCACAGCAGAACTGGAGGCAACAGCAAACAGCAGCAGGTTAGCTGGCAACATGAGGTTTGTAAAGCAGTGGACGTGGTTAGGAGATTTGACCAAGATGGCATGAAAAAAGCAGTTCCTGTTAGCCCCAACCCCGAGACAAAGGCTACAAACACAAGGTAAGATGGGTTTACGCTGCCAATTTGCAGTGTGCATTTAACTCAGTTGATTGGCTTTATATAATAATGCTGTTTGTGTGTTGTAGCTTTCTAAGTTGGAAGGCAAGGATCTTACACAGAGGTACAGATTTACTGGATGTGGAGCGTCAGCCTGACATTTACATTTGCTGTGACACTGTAAAGCCAACTTTCCTGCTCAAACACAGCTGATTCAAGCCATCTGTTGCCAGGTTTAGTGGGTGTGTTTCAGCACGAGAACTACCAAACTGGAGAACATTGGTCCTCAGGGGTCCTGAGTCATGCACCCTTTACATTACAATGTTTTCCTTGCATTCTGCAATGCTGCATTTGCCAAACATTGTCTTTTAATCAATTTCTAAAAAGCATTTAGTTTCTGTATTAATTCACAATTCCACTTTGATAATAATATCTGGGCTTCTTGCAAGCAAAAGCAGTTGGACTTAATCTCTTCCCTAGCACCCCTCTTACCTTCTACCTACTCTCACTGGCCATTTTATCACAAACACCTACCACACAGGCACACTTATGGTTATTGACTGTAGCCCATCTGTTGCTGCAGTTTCCAGTTTCCAGTTTTCCACCAAACCAGTCAGTGAAAAAGGACGACCATAGAACCACAGAGCAGATATTATCTTCAGACTGAATGTAGTGCTGCATAATTCAGGCTACTACAAGTAGTAACAGTGCCTTCTAGTTTAGGACTCCACTTGTGGGCTTTAATTTCAGATATTCTGTTAAATCCAAACTCTTCTCTGCTGCTATAAATCAGCTAAACCTGCACACACTGTATAGTCTGTAAGGTTTTTTTTTTTTTCATTGATTGATTTTATTTTTGACCTGTCCAGGGTGTATCCTGCCTTCCGCCCGATGACCGCTGGGATAGGCTCCTGCACACGCCCCCCCCCATCACCCCTACTTTTAATTTAAAGTTTCAAAGGTAACAGATTCAGTCAGTTTGCTCTCATTCTCTTCCTTCTGAGAAGCATTCAGTCAACTTCTGCAGAAGAGTTTCTCAATCCAGACATCCCACATTTTTGCTTTTTCGTTGAATAATAATTTCAACATGTCCACGTGGTGGTGTTTACCATTTAGCCCACATAGATTCAGTGATAATCTGTTACCCCCTTGTGGGCTACTGCCTGAGTGAACTAACAGGAAGGATCATTATTCCAGTTAAAGGAGTGGAGGGGGTGTCCTGGAGACCTCCATAAGTATAAGCGGAAATCCCCAATAAGACAGATACAACTGAACTTGGGGTTGGGGTCCTGTACTACTTTCTTCAAACACAATTTGAAGTTGCAGACACAATGAACACCCTCATGCCTATGAGGCGACATAAAAAATAATACATAAACAAAAAATATAAAGAATAGAGAAATTAAGAGGGCATTCAATTGAAATATACATAAAAAATTAATGTTAAAAAGTACAATTAATTATAAATAAACACAAAAGATTATTATTGGTCCATTCATCATGAAATTTTCACACAATGTAAAGAACAGCTGGAAACACATTTTTCTTTAGACAGTGACGAGATATAAAAAAGGTCAACTAATAACGACTCTAAACTAAATAAAATGTCAGGTGCCTGATGAATATCAATGAATATAATAAATGGACCAGTGCCCAGGGTCCTCTGACTGGCATGGGGCCCCGAGGGGCCTCAGACCACATGGCCCCAGGGGGCTCCAATATCTAAGAGAATCTCCTGCAGATGAAGGAGTAGCTACTGATTATACAAATAAATGAAATAAATCAAATGAAAAAGACAGGTTATCTGTTCTCAGCCCCCACATGTTTGATATTATTGAGTAATGATACTAGTTCTGTCTCATTTTGAAAGTCTTTCTTTATTGCTTCACGCTAATTTATTAATTGATAGGGAACATGGTGCTGTCGCTGTGTGCTGAAACACTGCTATCATGAAACGGGGTGGTTAGCAGTTAGCTAATTGCATCAGTGATACTGAAAGAATCAATGTCTCCAGTTTAGGTTAAAAGAAGAAATGAAGAAACCACAATTGTCTCTGGGAATGAGGAGCTTACACAAGCACAAAAGGTCTAGACAATGTAGACACAATGGAACACTGCATATGACCTGTCCCTGATGGTCAGACATTCCACCAAGATCTCTTCTGAGTAGTCTGGACCGCAGGAAAAATACTCAGTAAAGTACAGACCCAGGCGTACCTTACAGGAAGAAAGAAGAACAGTCCATTAACCAAAAATCATCTGTAAAGAGAAAGTAGACACTACTACTGTCGGTCTGCTGAGTAAGCAAGTCAGGTTTTATTATGTCTGCTGTGGCTGCAAGATCAAAATTGCATCAGCACTTATGAATCAAATCAAATCAAATCAAATTTATTTGTATAGCGCTTTTTACAACGGATGTTGTCACAAAGCAGCTTTACAGAATTTCAGAAAAGACAAAGTTTCAGCAGGACTGTAAGAATGTACAGAAACCCCCCGGTGGGCAAGCCGGGGGCAATAGTGGCAAGGAAAAACTCCCTCAGAACTGAGGAAGAAACCTTGGGAGGAACCAGGCTCACCAGGGGGGACCCGTCCTCCTCTGGTCAAACTACCTACAAGTGATTATATCACTAATATTAATAGCAGTAATATTAGTATTAGGAATAACTAGGAGTCTATGAGAACATCAGTGTAGGGTGGGCAGCTAGTCCAAGGCAGGTGGTGGTAGCTGGGTCGTGGGCAGCTGGTCTGAAGTGGGTAGCAGGAGAGCTCAACAGTCGGTCGTCCTTCAGTGTCCAGCCGGACATGTGGGCGGTGGTATACTCGGAAAGAAAACAGGGAGAGGGAATTAGTTTTATTCTGTCTGTTTGTACATAAACAGGGAATGTAAACATTTACATTTACATTTTTATTTTTAATTATGTTTGTTTTTTTTCTAAACACCACCTGAAAAAACTTCATACAGTTCAAATGAAAATCCATCATCAACAGGTGAGCAGGTGTCCAGCTTTTTCAGGGCATTTCATTTGAATAACTAAGAACTTTTTACTGGTTTAAAGTAGAAGTGTTGTCTGAGGTTTTCAGAGAAATGTGAAACTAAGATCCCCTCCAAAAAAGAAAAAAACGACTAACCCTGATAACTCTGGCCAGTTATCTCAGAGCCACACTCAACTTACCAACTGTATACCTAATACTGTGGAATGCTTTATCTGTGGAACATTATTTCTCTATTATTAAAAAAAACAGCAGGATGATACAAAACAAGCTGCTTTTGCTCACACGTTTTCTGTTATTCTCCTGAAATAGTGAAACCATAGCCTTGTTGAGAGTATTCTGCTCCGAGTAGATTTTCTGCAACAGTCAGATCAGGAGAAATTGGGAAAGTGGATGGAGATGTATTTTAGGGTTTCAGTCATATGATTTTTCTGTTGTGGCTGCCATAATTGGGACCGAATATATGGCTTCGCTGCTCCACACGAACATAACTAGAGGTGAAAGATGGCTAAAATTATTCTCCTTACTTTGGAACAGAAAAAAACGTGACTTCAAACACAGTCGATAAAATAGTCTATGATCCTTATACAGTTTCTCCCCTGAGCTCCTGATCCCACTTAAACTTACAGAAAGATAGCAAATGTGTGTTTTCTTGTATTTATCTCATACTCAGCACCTCTCCTTATTCTGAAGACTCTCTCACAGCATTTTAAAGCACAGAAGCCCACCGGCTCTTCACGTCAGGGTGGGTAAAGGACCTCATAGTGCTGCATAAAGAGGACAAAAAGTCTTTCTCATCATAGGAGGGAAACCACATCAGCTGATTAACACAGATGAGAACAATGCAGCCCATTAGAAATATTTAGCTGATGTAAACAGCTAGGAGATAAACATAAACATCGTCCCCCTAACAGAGCTGCAGACCACTGGTATAGCTTTACTTTCCATTTCTGGAGATTTAAATGAGGTTTGAATCGAGAAACATAAACGTTAAATATCAGACTGAATGTTGTGGCTCAGAAAATGACGGTGTCGACAGACGTGATTCTGTAAGTTTGCTGGTGCAGTTAGTTCAGAGTTCAGCTCAAGTCCTGAAACCCCTGAACTGCATAACTGAGGTTTCCTGATTAAAAGACCTGATATTATTAGCTGATTAATCCCTTCTTGAGCTTAACGAGGTGTGAACAGCAGAGAGAAACACTAAACTATACAGTGCAGCGGCTCCAAGCCTGGATTGTTTTCAATTAAAGGTATGTGTCTCAGATTCTGTTGCATCTTACAGGTAATCATTCACAAAGCACAGCAAAATGAAGACATCACACAGCGCAGTCACCCTTTGATTCAGTCCTCAAATTGGCGGCACCTACGCAGTGTGATATCACAAGAAACAGGAATAGGAAGGGAGGAGTGCTATGTTGTTGCACACCCAAAGCCAACTTTTTTCTGGTCAGAAAAAAGAACCATTAGAAAACTTTAGAACTAAAATATAATGGACTTGCTTTGTAATGGGAATTGGCTTAATGACTTTGATTAGAGACCACTAATTTCCTGGAGAAGGAAAAAAACCTTTAAATCCCATTAGGAAACCATCAAATGCATTTAGTCAGCCAGTGGTCACCAGTGAAACTACTAGGATCCATTACACTTTGTTATCAACCCATTCAAAAAGCCAAAACACATTATAAAGCCATCAGAAACACTTAACAGTTTCTTTTTTCAGTAGGGCAGTGTTGTTGTAGTGAATCATAAAAAAAACTATCCAGCTGCAGTCGATTTCTAGATGATAATGAGTCTGCATAGCAACAGGAAGTTGAACAGCTGGTGTTCTGGTGAACTTGGAGTTGAACATACTGAAGACTGTGGTAGATGAACACTGTGAACTGTAGGAGACACCCCTCACCACTGCTCCCCCTCACAATATCCAACAGCCTGTGGGAACTGTGGGCACCTTCTGGGAACTACCCAAGAATTGAGGTAGCAGACCAACATAAACTCCATCCTCAAAAAGGGCCACAAGAGCCGTTGAGCCTGTTCTACACCTCAGGCATGTAATGCATCCTGTACATGTCCATTACTGTCTGTTTTGGAGTATCACAAAACAGGATAGGACTGCAAAGACCAGAAAAGACAGCTGAAAAAAAATAATTGGTATTCCCTGCCTACCCACCAGGACTTGTACTTGTTTCTTTCCACAGACCATCACCTCCATGAATAATTGAGTGGTATCATCTGCTGGGCCATAGCTACTCCTGTTTTCTTCAGATACAACCAGCCTCACATCCATACCACTCTATTTCACAGTTTTATTCCCATATATGATTTACACTACTATTTGTGAGTTCAGACCATGCCTTCAACATGTGGTGGTAGTATGAGGGAAGACCGATTGAGGGAGGGCGAGAACTCTTGAGATCTTGGTCTGAAGTTCTGGGCAGCTTCTGCCTCTAGCAAGAAGGCCAGATCCCTGAGCTGGTTCTGAAGTTATAACTGTAGCAGCTTGGTTGGGAACTAACTAAGACTGTATGCCAGTGGAATATGGAGGAGCTTGATTCAGAATGAGATTAAGCATTCGGATATCTAAGACATAGTATGGTTAGGTAGAGAAATTAGGTGGAAAAGAGAAGGGGAGGGATGAAAAAGTTCCATAGAAAGGAGGGGGGCTTGGATCAGTAGATCCATTAAATAACATAACACTACATGGCTTGGAATGTGAGGAATTCAAATGGCGCTATCTACATTACATTGGCAGGGAGAACAATGCAATAGGATCCCAGAAAGAACATACAGGGCAGAATAAAACTAGCGAAGCATGTGGGAAGCAGGAAAAAACAGGCATACGAACAGTGAAAGAGGCTTAACAAAATAAGGCATTGCATACCAGCTGAGTAGATGCAAGGCATGGCAAAGGACGGGAAGTCTGGCCCTATGCTAGAGAGAAAAGACAGAAATACAAGAGTGGTGGAAAGTGAAAATGGTAAAAGGAGAAATGATGGCTTGTGGATCAGGTTGGAACGGCATGAAGGCATGAAGTGACATCATGTATGTAGGACCCTTAAAAATTCTTATTTTGTTTTTTATTTTATTGTTTTCTATGAAAAATGCATAGAAAATATGAAACCTACATTTCCCGTAATCTTGCGTTGCCACACCAAGTATTTTGCGGATGTGCTACAGTGAGTTTGCGACCACACAGAGAAACTGCTCATCACGGGATGGTTCCAGCTGGACTACTATTCAACTGTGGCTTCATTGTGTCTGGAATATGCGACCCGGTTGCTGCTGAAATTCGTTCAGGTGGAGGAGCCACAAGTCTGCGTGTTACTTGTTTGGAATCATGAGTCTTTCGTTTCAGCTGCGACACTGAGGATTGAGGTAAAGGAGACGCTGGGAATACGTGAGTACACGCATTGCCGAACTTCCATTGTTTTCGTGGATCTAGTTGTTTTGCATGTTTTGCACCAACGATATGGGCCCCAACATTAAACTCTGAAAAGTAAAAGTACTTTAAAAACCGTTTCATACCAGCTTAAGACTGGAATTCACTTAAGAGAGACTTAAACAGTGGTGAAACCTGAGTTCAATTTATTGTATTTGCGGTTATAAAATTTCATGCCACACGTTAAGTAAATTCATTGTGTCTGGTTTAAAAAAAACATTGTGTTGATGTGGTTAATTAATTAATTGAATTTCATAACGTGATTTAAAGGGATAATTTCCAAGTAGACTTAAAAATACTCAAGAGAAAATGTGTATGGGGTATGTGTTACATTAATGGAGGCAACGCTATATTGTACTTTTCATGTTCATTTGTGATGAACCCTACCTAAAAGATGTTTACATCTTACCCGGCACCTTAGGAAAGGCTTACATGTAGAATATTCACAGGCATCATGACAACATTGCATAGGGTGAGTGTGGCATTGTTACATGGTCTGCGCAACCACAAAAACTGAGGGTCAAACTATGGCAACAAAGGGCAGGGTTGTTTACCTCCACCCAGAGCTGAGAAGGGTGTAGTTTGGATGAAGCTTCCAGAGGGCGAGTGCAGGAGTGGAGGAGCGCAAGCTGTCGAGGCTGCAAGCGCCATAGCCACGTTGGAAGTGCTGGAAACGGGCAGGGAGTCTGCGCTTTGCTGGGGAAATCGAGATCCTACATCGAGGACTCACTAGCCAGAGCAGCAGATATGCTGAAAATGGATTTCAGTAGCAGATGGCTGAAGAAAATTTAGGAGAGAGAATCGGGGTCTGTGGTAGAGTGGATGTGAATTTACAGGGTGTTAGATTGGAAGAAGGAGTGGTTTCAGTCATGCTTGTCCCCCAAAACCTTAGTTATAACATAACTACATTTTGCAAGTTCAGACCATGCCTTCAACATGTGGTGGTAGTATGAGGGAAGGTTGATTGAGGGAGGTGGGGGGAACTCTGGGAACTTGGGCTGGAGTTCTGGGCAGCTTCTGTCTGTAGCTAGAAGGCCAGATCCCCAAAAGACTCCAGCTGTTGAGGTCTAGAACTGAATGAGCTAGTTCTGAAACAACAACAACTCTATTAGCTTGGGTAGGGAACTTAGTAAGACTGTCTGCCAGTAGAATATGGAGGAGCTGGATTCAGAATGAGGTCGGTCAGACCATTTAGACATTGGGTAAATAAGGCATTGTATGGTTAGGTAGAGAAGTTTAGTCTAGGCAGAAAAGAGATCTAGAAACATAAGCCCTTTGTATGGTGTTTAGAGTAAGTAGTTTTGCCATCAAGGATGTAAGATGAGAAGAAAAACGGAGCAGATGAATTTGATTGTGTGACACTGTGGCATGCTGCTTAACAGACATCTGGGTCTGAATCATGTATGAGCGAGCCAAGGGTCACAGTGGCAAGGAAAAACTCCCAGTGAGGAAGAAACCTTGAGAGGAACCAGGACTCAACAGGGAAACCCATCCTCTTCTGGTGGACACCGGATTGTGAAGATGTGTGTTAAATATGACAGGCAAATGGGTTGGAATAAGACTAAAGCAGATTATATCCTGAATGAAATTAACAAGGAGTAGGAATGGCTGTTGGAAGTAACTGGTCCATATGAGGGTTGACGGGCTTGATGACCGAGGCAACTGAATGATACTTTGGCCACTGCAGGAGGAGGATTGGCATGGAAAATCCAGTTGGCAACAGCACAGTTGTTCAATTTTAATATTGGATGAGAATCACTTGATCACTTACTTGGAGTTTTAAGCCCCCAAAAGACTGACAATGTTGGAAGGACATAGCTCCCAGGAATGAGGGCTGAATGGGATGAGAGAGTGAAGGCAACAGCATGAGAAAAGTCAAATCAGCGGGGGCCGAAGAACGGCAAAAGTGACCCAGAGAGCAGCAGGTTACAGACAGCATTTTCACAAACAACCAATAGCAGTCCAGTCAGAGAGAAAAATTAAGGAAATAAAGAAAACAAAGAACATGTCGATATAAAGCTTGACAGAAAAATTCTTTTAAATAATTACCCTGAGATCACCAATGTCTTTGAAGTCTTTATTCTTGCAGCAAGGAAGCAGTTACACACAGAACATAGTCTAGACGGGCTTCCGAGTGGCGCAACCATCTAAGTGTTGGCCCTATCTTCAGGAGAGTGCAAGTTTGGTGTATTACATGGGGAGTTGGGGCATTCGATTAATACCCCTGCTTTTAACAAATCAGCAATAATTGGAGCTATGCCAGCCTCCGCTTCAGGCTTGAATGGATACTGTCTCTGATGTGGTCCAAACGAAGTATAACATTGGGGAGCAATGATGAGACAGACGCACACGCTGTGAGAAGCAAGATTTATTAAGGGCAAATCCATAATCAGGGTCAAGACAGTCCAGGATCAGAGAGCCAACACAGATAGAATGAGGGATAGACATAACCAAAAGAAACACAGACTAAACACAATAACAGCGACTATGAAATATAACAGAGACCAGAAGAACAAACACCATACAAAGACCAAACAAAGACCAGCAAACTAACACGGGAAAACACAGGGCTTAAATGTAAGGAAACAACGAGGGTTAACAATACACAGGTGGATAACACAGGTGAGAACAATAAAAGGCAGAGTCAAGAAACAAGGGGGCAGGTCAGGAAATAATTAAAACAATGAAAGCACATGGGCAAGACCAAAACAAAAGAAAAGCACATAGAGGACTGGGAGGAGCCAGTTGTGACACAAAGACTTGGGTGTAATAGAAATAGGAAGAACATCTTTAATGAAGCCGACATCAGCCTTGCCTCTCCACCACAGGTTTTCAGGAACAGTATTCAGCCTAGCCACCTCACTTTCGGTGAGGGAGAAAATGTCTCATGAATCTTTCTGTACAGAACTGGCAAGGTGCACGTGTGGAATTGCACGTGTAACCCAATTTAGTTGCATGCAAAAAGCGTGCTTTTCAGTGGAATGTTGAACTCCCAGGGACTATTCACGCCAATCACAAGCATGTTGACAAAGTTTATCAAGTACAAGTAATGGGGAGTCAGGATCTCTTCCAAAACCATTGCAAGGTCTGCACAGCGCTGTGCCCACAGTCTATCCTGGACCAGAACTACAGTGATCCGCATGCCAACATATCTCTCCCCAGAAGATTTACTGGAACATCGAGAGATAGTACAATTTGGGTGTCATGACGGCACACACTGTTTTTAGGGTCAAACAGTCAGACAGGTATGGAAAGTTGGGCCTCATTTACTTTACCTTTTGCAGATTTAACATATATAGAATCACCAGAAACTGGGACATGTGGAGCATCATGAGGATGTACCACAGTGTGTGAAGCTCTAGTATCACACAAAAAGGTTATTACATGACCCTTAATGTCCAAAGTTACCTCAGGTTTTGACTTTGAAATGAGCAAAAATGTATCTACATGCATTAAACAAACAGACTTGTTCTTACTCTCATCCCCTCTAACTTCCTCATACTCATAAGGACTGGGAGAATCAGTCTGGCCTGTTCGTTCCTCTCTCCAGTCAGTCGTTGGTCTGTGAATCGGTTTGTGCTCCCCAAGAAGGTGGGGGTCTAGGTCTTTGTCTGAAAACATTTTTTTCATCCTCTTTGTCAGTCTGGGCTAGCACATCAGCTTTTCTAAGGTCTTTAGCCCATTTTATACCCTCAGCGCACTTCCTGGCTTCCTTGAGCCATTCCTTAGTGGAATCATGACCTTCTTTAACCAACTTTTTCAACTTGCCTTTTGCTTTTCCTTCAATCTGAGCTACAAGACTTTCACTCTCAGGCACTCTAAGCCTCCCTTTAAATCCATACTTGATCTTCCTGTTTTTCTATACCACTGAGCATTGTTGACATTTTTAGTGCACATCAATTTTACGTCCCCCAGTAACATTGGTGGACTAAGATCTGGGGATTTACAACACGGCCAACAACATATACTGCAGCAATTACCCATGATGTTAAAACTTTTATCGGTACTAAAACACTTACACAAAACACAAAACACCATGTAGACCTGCAATTCTACATCAAAAACCATGATCACTTTCACATCATCCAGGGTCTTTCACCTGGATACCATTTAGGGTCATTTACCTGAATACCTTTCGGGGTCTTTCACCCGAATACCATTCAGGGTCTTTCACCTGATTACTTAATGCTTTTCGGACTTTGCATGCCAGGGCGCTACCACTGGTCTTCATTTACTAGGACTTTAAAACACCTAATAAATGACCAGACTCCCTCACCTGGCTTTTTGTCTCGCACGCTGGATCTTCACCCAACCGGCGACCAGAGAGCCTATTCTGGACTTTTATGAAACCGTAAGAAAAATGCTTTTCTTACCTTCAAAGTGCGGTGTCTAGGCAGTTCTAGTATGATCCCGTCACTTCTCTGCCACCCAGAGGATCCTGGCCTCTTTTTGAAAGCTCAAACCTCCTCAAAGAAGAGGTTCTTCTAAGGAGTCCTATGCTCCCCTGCGTAGTTCAGGTCCCCGTACCTGGGTGGCGGAGGAGATGTGGGGATCCATCTCAAAGGACCAAGTTGACAGAAAAATTATTCTAAATAATCAGCCTGAGATCACTGATGTCTTTGAAGTCTTTATTCTTGCAGCAAGGGAGCAGTTACACACAAAACATAGTCTAGATGCAAGTGCTGGAAGTGTACTTGGCGCATCTTGCTTATGTACCTTTAGTGGTTAGATTTACACGCCTTAGATTTACACCCCCTTCCAGTTGCCAGAAGAGCCGACACCTCCCATTATCTCATGATAAGCCAGTGCATTTGTCCTGCTTCGCTTAGGGCCCCACTTTCAGTTCTCCCTGTCATAATATATTATAAGAACAATGCAGCATCTCATCTGTATTCTTGTCTTAATACGTCAAGGAAGGAGAATTGTACTGAGTGGCCAAGGGTGAAACAAAGTGCACTGGTAGGCCAGGGGTGAGATAAAGTGTATGGCTAGGATAGGGATGCACAAAGATCATTATACTGTAGTGGTAGTAAATGTTTATCAATATTGATATAATACTGATCATTAACATAGAGTATAATACTGATTTTTCTAACAAAGCTCATCCAAGACGGAGCTGATGTAAGACAGCGATGAGTTGTGGAACTGACCGTGTTGGAACTGAACCTAGATGGGACTGATCTGACATGGAGCCAAGCCAAATCAGAAAGGAGTTGCAGAGCTGATCAGAGATGAAGCCAAGTGGAGCCAGTTTTACTGGAGAGCTGTTGTGCTGGAGCTGATCCGAGATGGAACAAAGGTGAGCTGCAGGACTTAGGAATGTATGAGCCGATCTGAGATGGAGTTGAGTGAAGCCAGAAACAAGATGCAGGACTGAGATGCAAACAAGTTGAAACAAGTTGCAAAGCTGATTGTACAGGAGCAGAGTTGTGCTGAAGCCGATCCGAGATGGAGCCAAGTGGAATTAGGAATTGCAGAGCCAAGACACATTGGACCTGAACCAGAATGACTTGAACTTGAGATGGAGCCAGGATGAGAGAGAGAGCCATGAAGAGTCAGATAGGAGTTGCAGAGCTTGGTGGCAGAAGCCGATCCAAGATGGAGTGGGCTGAGATAGAGCCATGTAGAGTCAGAAGGGATTTGCAGAGCTGGATTTCTGGAGCTGATCTAAGTTGGAGCTGAGTGGAGTCACAAAGCTGAGACACATAGGAGCTGAACCAGGAAGGAGTTGAACTCAAGATGAGAAAGGAGTTGCAGAGCTGGGTTGCAGGAGCTGATCCGAGATGAAGCCAATCCAAGATGGAGCTGAGTGAAGTGAGCGGAATGGATTGCGAACACTTCATCATGGGAATGGAAGGTGAGGATGTGAATTTATAGGGCTTTAGACTGAAAGAAGGAGGGGTTTCAGCCATGCTCCTCCCCCCAAACTTCAGTTAGAGCTACATTTCTAGCAGCTGTACCTGCTTTTGAAAGCTGGAAAATTGGAAATAAATGTAGGCTTGCGTACATTTGACATTAGCCAGAAACGTCAAAAGATTTATCTGCTATTGCCACTGTTTTTTTTTTTTTTGTAAATCAGAGTGCTTCCATGCTAACTGAATGCAAGTAATCCACCCAAAGGTATAGCCATCCTTTTTGTTTACAAACATTCTGATTTGGCCTAAACACATTTTCACTGTGCATCAGTTCATGTCAGATAAGCTCATGTCCAGAAAATTCAGCAGCATGTTTGAACATTGTTGATGTATGGCTTCCACTGAAGCATGTTGGTTTTTAATCCAGTGCCACCTGAGGGATTGAAAGTCACTGGCATAGTCACTTGTTTGTTGAGGAACATTGCTGTTAAGCTGTTGGACATTTCTTAAATTCTGACACATTTATTGGCAAGTGGTGAGCCTTGACTCATCCTTGCCCACGTAGGATTAAGTCAGTTCCTGTTATAAGCACAACTACATCACCTATTTAAGACATTTTCTGAACATTGCTAGTATTAAATTGTCCATCCCAACTTTTTTGGAATGTGTTGTAGGCATCAATTTAAAAATAAATGCATATTTACAAATCAAATGAGGTTTGTGAATTTCAGATGAATTGCAGAGATGGACAAATTCCCCAACCTGCTGACATCCAGGATTCAAATGTTCCACTCTGTTCTGTATGACACTGTTGGTGGTGGAGGGTCAGTGGCATAGCATAAAAGCTGTGTGTCTGAGCTGATGTTTAGACTCGGGTGATACTAAGGCATGTATACAGAGGGCTCTCTTTTCAATAAAACCATCATTATTTCTGCAAAACCCAGTCTCCTGGATCTTTTCCATGGCAAGATCAAAGATTCTCTGCAATATTCATTCAAAACATTAGATGGAATGGTGCAAGGGCTGCCTACTTGTTTACAGGCTGTAGCTGTTACTGCCATGATGGTACCAGATGCAGAAAAGATCACACTTTCGCACCCATTGATATTGTACACTTCACATAAGGTGCTTACTTTCCTCAACACCATGTCAATGCAGCACATGACAGCAGTGGTTATGAGAGCATTTTGACATGCACAAGCAATTTGCCTAGTGAAACCTCGTCACCACAATCTCCAGCATTTCATTAGCATCAAATGTTGTCGCTCCCTGATTCTGAATTTCTGCCTGAGGCCCACGGTTGTTGTTCTGACATCATAGAAGAGTCTGCCTGTCGTGCTGATCTGTTGTTGTCATCAGTAGAGTATGATGACAAAGTTTTTGTAGATGACTCATACTCTAAGCCCTGTGATAGTGTATTTCTGTGTGATTTTGCTGTATGTCAGCTTCCTAATTTGGTAAATGAAGCGCACTCACTTCCTTATCAGGTCAGCCCAGGCAGCAGAACTTGTGGCCCTAAATAGGGCATGTACAGTTGTGGCCAAAAGTTTTGAGAATGGCTCAAATTTTGGTTTTCACAAAGTTTGCTGCCTCAGTTTTTTTAGAACATTTTGTCAGATGTTTATATGGTATAATGAAGTACAATTATAAGCATTCCATACAAATGTTAACTTTTTATTGACAATTACATCCAGTTTAAGCAAAGACTTAATATTTACAGTGTTGACCCTTCTTCTTTAAGACTTCTGCAATTCGCCTGGGCATGCTGGATATCAGCTTCTGGGCAAAATCTTGAATGACGGCAACCCATTCTTGCCTAAACAGTGCTTGGAGTTGATCACAGTTTCTGGGTTTTTGTTTGTACACCCACTTTTTGAGGACTGACCACAGGTTCTCGATGGGATTTTCCTGGGGAGTTTCCCGGCCATGGACCCAAAATTTCATTGTTCTACAGAAATTCCATGGATTGTCCTAAAAAGAGAATCGTTTTGTACAAAGATGTTCTATAAGCACACAGAGTTCATGTGCCTGTGTGTCAGAACACCTTGACCTGCAAGTACATTTCTTGGCAGTAACATCTTGTCTAGCCATGGTTTCCTGTTTCTTTCACACCTCATCTGCATTTTGTTCTTGGAAATCGTGTTTATCTCTGTGCTGACCACCTTCCGGCCATGCCTGCCTCTAAATGTATAAAAAGCCCTTCCGTTCCAAAATGAATGTCTGAACATCTATGCACCTGTGTCTCTTCTTCTAGTGCACTCGCAGAGCTCTCATGGAACAACCAGATAGAGAGAAGTCAATGGGGGATCAAACGAAAGTCTTAAAGTTAATATTCACATACATAAGCAACAAACACTTCTAATCTTCATGTGTGAGTAACAAAACCTGAGCAGCGACTTTGTTAAATGACACTTTATTCAATATTTTTGATGCTTTGAGGTGACATTAAGCTTTACACACTGCTAGCAAGAGAAAGCCATATTAACTAAACATACATATGATGGCTGCAAGTCATTTCCTGCTGTCATACTTCATGGATGGGTATCATACTAAATAGGCTATTTAGTATCACGTATCTACATTTTAAGTCTGGAATCACTTATTGTAAGCAAACAATAACAGGTACCTGTGGAAGTCTAGAGAGTTATAATCTTCTGGATTGTTACTGTGAGATAGCGAGTTTTGTATCTTGTTATCTTGAAATAATTAGTTACTTATATTGTTATCTCAAGTTAATCTAAAAATTGAAGCAACAGCTCATGGCCTCTCCAGATTTCCATAGCCATCTATTTTGCGCAGGCAGTGTTTGTGTTCCAGAAACAGTGGCTATGTTTACATGCTGAGATGTTTGCCAATCCGAGGCAGAGAGTAAGACGTCGTATTCTGAGACACATAAGCTGGACGTCCAGCCCACCGCTGTCTTTGAAAGATCAAAGCTTCGGCTCCTCTGCAGACCAGTTTCTGCTCCGCCGTGTTGAACAGTATAAACTTTCACAATGACACGATACACATGCAGAACAGACTTAAACTTTCCGATAGGGAATGTAATCAGATACAGGCATTTACACGGATATTATTCTTCTTCTTTACAGGATTACCCACCTTGTTCAGTCAGATAGAAATTGTATCCTGAATGGCCTCAATCGGACTAGACTATTCCAATTGATGTGTTTACATAGACTATTCCGATTGTGCTTTTAGTCGGATTAGTAACGAATTATTAGGCTGCATGTTAACATGGCTAGTTTGAAGTGTGAGGTCATGGAAATAATTCTCTATTCTTTAATAGTGTTAATCTATATAATCTATATAATAAGTAACTTCACTGCCAATCAGTGCAATATCTTGACTGTATTTGTGTTTATTTGTATTGGTTCCAATGTTATTTAGGGAACCAAATACATTAAATTCTCGTGGGTGGACTGATGTGCCTTGAGAGCATCACCTTGTTTAAGACATAATACCAAATAGACATGCAAATTATATTGTCACTTTTTAATGAATTAATTAAGTCAATTTTGTATGGTGGTGGGAACTTGGATTCCAGTCCTGCATTCTGTGAGTACTGGTAGTTAACTGTGCTGTGGATATGAACGACTGGCCTCATTGCGTCATACCAGGGATTATAAAATCCAAGATCAAAAACTGGAGTTATGGTCCAGATTTGAAGATCTCTGGAATAGCTGGCCAGGGTTTAGTTGTTTAAAGCTAAATGGTGGTTTGTTATTAAGTTACTGGCTTCAATGATTATAGACTTAATGATCTGGTAAAGGTTGCATATAAGATTATGATGTATGTTCTCTGAAAAATGCTTAATTCTAGTTGATGCTTACCAAGGCAGTAATATGTTCATTATTACTAAGTTCCTTTACTTTATAACACTTTATAACTGTCCAGTTCATGCGTTCTGGGTTGTTAGAGATCCACAAAAACCTTCTGAACATCTCATCTGAAATCAGATACACCGCATGCTTGCTTGTTTACTTGCGTCTATCTTGTTTATGTCTATTTTGTGAAATCTTGTGTTGTCCAGTGGGCTGTTAGATGAATCCTGAATAGGTCACACTGTCCAGATCAGATTCTGTGTTTCTTTGAGTGGCTCCTCTGGTCACTGCAGTGTACTGGACGCTCACGTACTGCAGGTCCACATCCTGAGGAGACAAAGACCAGCAGGTATCTGTGTCATAACAGCAGTCGCACACTTCAAAACCTTATTACATCCTAAGAGTTTTCAGAAACTGCATGAATTATAACCTGGCTGTGCTGTTCATAAGGGGAATGGAAGTCTGGAATCACCTGTGGTTACTGACCATTTAAGGGATTTAACAATAATGGAGTTTATTTGTCAAAGACACTAGCTTTGCTATTATGTCTTATAGCATAAAGCAGCAGAGATACAGTACAGTGAAAACATTTTAGGTACATAAGCATACATAATAAGGGCCATAAATATGACAATATTTTGCACAGAACTTGGTCCAAAACAAAATACATTTCTGTAATACTGTAATAAGATTTTTACCAAATACTTTAATACCTTATCACATTACTGGGAAGAACCGAAGGTGCTACTGTTAGTCCTGTGCTTGTGTCTGTATTTTTTTCAGCAAGTTAGTCAAGACTTTGGATGACTGCTCCTCAAAGTATTACATCATCTATTTTGAAAACAATTTTGAGCAAACCTTGAAAAAATATATAATGAATTTCCAATAATGTAATAACAAGCCACAAGCCAAGGCGATGCAGACAATAAAATTAATTCCAAATAATATAATAAAGTATTATGTTATAAGTAAAAGTAATTATTATATTATCAGTAAATACACTTGTACATTGTTAGATTTTATTACATTTTAGACAAGCACAAATGTTTCTAAAATTTTTTTGAAAATCATTATGTTGGGTGTGAGCGCGGAGCGAGGAGGCGGACGCATGTGCTGAGACAAGTGAGATTTATTAGGGGCAAATCCAGGGTCATGGTCGAAACAGTCCAGGGTCAATGAGCCAATACGGACAGATCGTGGGTCAGACAAGACATGACAAACAAACTATAAACAGACTCAAGCAATATATATTTAAAGGTCAGAGTAAACAAATAAATAGAATTTTCAAATAATGAATGTCCACTTTAACAGAAAAGTACAACACAATTCCAGTGAAGTTGGGACGTTGTGTAAAACATATATAAAAACAGAAAACGATGATTTGCAAATCCTTTTCAACCTGTATCCAATTGAACACACCTTTCCTTTAACAACACTCAATAAGCGTTTGGGAACTGAGGACACTAATTTCTGAAGCTTTGTAGGTGGAATTCTTTCCCATTCTTGCTTGATGTACAGCTTCAGTTGCTCAGCAGTCCGGGGTCTCCGCTGTCGTATTTTGCGCTTCATAATGTGCCACACATTTTCAATTTGAGACAGGTCTGGACTGCAGGCAGGCCAGTCTAGTACCCGCAGTCTTTTACTACGAAGCCATGCTGTTGTAACACGTGCAGAATGTGGCTCGGCATCGTCTTGCTGAAATAAGCAGGACGTCCCTGAAAAAGACGCTGCTTGGACGGCAGTAGATGTTGCTCCAAAACCTGTATGAACCTTTCAGCATTAATGGTGTCTTCACAGATGTGCACGTTACCCCTGCCATGGGCACTAACAGCCCCCCACACCATCAGAGATGCTGGCTTTTGAACTTTGCACTGATAACAATCCAGACAGTCCTTTTCCTCTTTGGCCCGGAGGACACGACGTCCATGATTTCCAAAAACAGTGTGAAATGTGGACGCGTCAGACCACAGGACACTTTTCCACTCTGCGTCAGTCCATCTCAGATGAGCTCGGGCCCAGAGAAGCCGGCGGCGTTTCTGGGTGGTGTTGATATCTGGCTTCGCTTTGCATGGCAGAGTTTTAACTTGCACTTGTAGATGGAGCGACGAACTGAGTTCACTGACAGTGGTTTTCTGGAGTGTTCCTGAGCCCATGTGGGAATATCCGTTACAGAATGATGTGGGTTTTTAATGCAGTGCCGTCTGAAAGATCGAAGGTCACGGGCATTCAGTGTTGGTTTTCTGCCTTGCCGCTTACTTGCAGAGATTTCTCCAGATTCTCTGAATCTTTTGATGATATTATGGACTGTAGATGATGAAATCCCTAAATTCCTTGCAATTGCACCTTGAGAAACGTTGTTCTTAAACTGTTGGACTATTTGCTCACGCAGTTGTTCACAAAGTGGATGCTCTCTTTCAGGGATGCTCCCTTTATACCCAGTCATGACACTCACCTGTTTCCAATTAACCTGTTCACCTGTGGAATGTTCCAAACTGGTGTTTTTTTGAGCATTCCTCAACTTTTCCCGTCTTTTGTTGCCCCTGTCCCAACTTCTTTGGAACGTGTTGCAAGCATCAAATTCAAAATGAGTGAATATTTACAAAAAACAATAAAGTTTATCCGTTTGAACATTAAATATCTTGTCTTTGTAGTGTATTCAATTGAATATAGGTTGAACAGGATTTGCAAATCATCATATTCTGTTTTTATTTATGTTTTAACAACGTCCCAACTTCATTGGAATTGGGGTTGAAAATTAATGCCTTGAAATGTTTTCCTTTAAAGCTTTGTACTAACAATGGCACATGCTTTAGCCAGAGCATATCTGATGCTCTGGGTGAAAGACAGGAATGGGGTCTCCTGGTTGAACCTTTGTAAATTAGTTGAGACTCAAAGGGCCTATATCCCCCCTTTTTTTGTATTTACTTTCATTTTGTGTATTTATATACTAAAACAGCTCATTTCTTGTCTTTTACAATTAAACAGGCTGCTTTTGTTACTGTGTCTTTAGAACTGATATATGTAAATGAGCTATGTTCTGATTGGCTTCCTCATTCAGAAAGCAGTCCTGGATGAAACATTCACAGCTTGGGGGGGGGGGCTAAATTGCTGTAGGCTCAATATGTAGATAAAATAAATAAACAAAATAAATAAATAAAAATGAATATAAAAAATGCCCTGCGATGGACTGGCGACCTGTCCAGGGTGTGTCCTGCCTTCCGCCCGATGACTGCTGGGATAGGCTCCAGCACCCCCCCCGTGACCCTGACGGAGAAGCAGCTTAGAAAATGGATGGATGGATGGAATATAAAAAGGTAAAATGTGTATGATTTCTGAAGAAGCTGTTGCAGCACATACCGTATCTCTAATTTCTATTTTTAAAAGGCCCTAGGCGGCCTACCTTTACTAAGTACAATGCTTCGTACAAAGACTACCCCTGCATCAGAGTCAAACAGGAGCTGCAGCACTGATCAAATTCTCAGTTATTACAGGATAATTCAGAGCCACAATTCAGAGAAGCAATGGCAGTAACACAGGTTTCTACAGTGACCTCTATACAGGCCTACAAACTGACACACTGTTTGACCTGGCCAAACCGAATATATAAAATGTACAAGCCACATTTTACGTTTTATCTTTTTTTTTTTTTTCTTCTCAGTATGTTAAACTCAGTAAATAAAAAGTAATTGTGCATTAAAATGTGCAGAGGTGTGTTCTCGGTACAGGATGTGTTCACTTATTAACACTCAGAAACAAATCAACACAAATCAACAATAACTTTTGAATTTAACCAAGGAACGTTTACACTTTTGCACACGATTGTGTATAAAACCAATATCTATTTTTCTATTAAGGTTAATGGGGTCATTTCTTTAAACAATAGACATAACCGTTAGATATGCAAATGAGATCTACTAACTACTTAATTATATATATATATATATATATATATATATATATATATATATATATACATTAACATGTATTTTTTTTTTCTCTCTATGCTCTGCTTTCCATGAGTCAAATTTAAACGCATTATTACTTCATGGCTCATCTGTAGTTTTTAACAGCAGCTCGAGTTGCTAGAATTGTTTCTGGTACCTTTTTAATGGAGTCATCAGCGTTGGCATCACTGTGGCTCTTCCCTGGAAGAAACGTTTCGTTTAGATGTTTTAATTCACCAAAAACATTCACAGAAACCGCAATAGCAAAGAAGGAAAACAGAAATAACCGATGCTTCTCTATTCTTTACTTTAGGAGGGTAACAGTGACATTCTGACCAGTCAATTGTTAATGCAATTAGGAAGTTCTCACCTAGCGCCTGGTAACAGAACAACCATGAGAAGATGAGGTTTATCAGGACAGAGACGAAACAAACAGACATCAGGACTACAGTGATGATCCAGTAAGGTGCAGGATCTGGAGGAGGTTCAGAATCTGACTGTGCTGAAGGGCTGTTACTCTGAAAATCCCCATCTGAAACACACAAACACAGAAAAAACAGATCACTGTGGTCCTAAGGAACGTCTGTTCTGCCAACCAAAAAAAACTTTAGTTACAAGGCTTCCTTAAATTTGTCATAATATAATTTTATTATAACAATAAAATAAGCTGGCAAAGCATAAAACACAGATTCGTCTCGTGTTAACTTATTATTAGAAGTTTAAAGCAGCTTTGGTAACTTTTCAATTTAAAAAAACACTTTTTACTCTGGTGTGATCAAATGAAATCATATCTATGAAATCAGAATCAGAGTACTTTATTGATCCCAGGAGGAAATTGCAGTTGTTACAGTTGCAGCCATTTATTTAAAAGAATAAGCACTTCAATAATTTAAAACAAAAAAGAGAAATTTGCATTGAATGAATATAGTGAAGTGGCGGTGACTGTAATAATAAATATGAAACATACTGTATAAAACAGTTCAAATTATCGTACCTCTGAGTTATTGTACATATAATTTAAAAAATGAATTACATTATTATTTCACATATGAACAGTACAGTTTGGTATTGAGTTTTGCACAGATGAACCACACTTTGTGAATCACACACTGAGGGAGGGGTTATAGAGTTTAATGGCCACAGGCAAGAATGAATTCCTGTGGCGCTCTGTGGTGCATTTAAGTAAAACGCGTATTTCGGTAAAATCATATTCTATTTATGTTTGTAGTATTAATAGCAGGAAACAGCTCATCGTGGGAACGTGCTCTTTTTTCATTTATGTCTGCGGTATTAATAGCAGGAAACAGCTCACAGCTGGGAATAAAGTTGGGTCAATCATTTCTGGGATGCTTTTAGAGGCATTTTCTGAGAACCGAGGCACATACTGGATCCTGATAAATGGCACTTTGAATTTATATGATTGAAGTGTGTGAAGCAGCTGCAACATGATTCTCTCTAAGCATACTTAAAAAAGCAGTGGTGTTGATGTAACATGATTCATTTGTGTTGCAGTCAGTAATCATGAACCATTTTTCCTGTGGACCTTTTCCACTGTTTATACAACTGGGAATAGGAAGACTATCTGACAAGGATGGGTAAGAACTGGTCTTTGAGCCAAATTAATAAGAAAGTGTTAAAACAATGGCTTCAGGGAGGACGGGAAGACCTGACAAAACAAATCTCGAGCATCTCAGGAAAATTAGATATATTGGGAATTAAACTTGTGGTCAAGGACATTTCAAAAAAGGAGGGGCGATGAACTCCCCCTGAAGAGGTATAAAGTGAAATGTATTGTAATGATCATTGCATTTGGCTGTCCGGGAACCATCTTGTCACTTGGAATTTCATAAACGAAGAGGGCCTTTTCCTTTCTTCAAAATTGAACCAGGGGCTTTCTTTAACTTTTGCTTTTTCAAAGAATTCAAAGAATTCAAAGAATGCTTTTTCAATCCTGTTGATTTTTACATTAGAGAACAGATTAAATTAAAATTAAAACTTTAACTTAACATGAATTAATAAGTGATGTTTTTCCACATCGTCCAACACACTACAGATGTTTTAAAGCATGTATGAAGAAATTACATTGTTTTAAGTATATATAACCAACTTAGTGACACTCTATTACTTTGGAGAGACTTGTATTTAACTTCAACTACAGCTGTATTGGAGCCAGATTACTTGTATCTGGAGAGGTGCTGTAATTTGAGTGATATCTGATAAGATCTATGATATTAATCCAGTCTGAATCTGTACTGGCCCACTAAGTGGTGATTCGGGAGTGAATTACCTTTTATAAATTTCAGGACCTGGGCCTCCTTCAGTAACAGTAGTCCTGCTCAATTTGACCTGACTGTAACATACAACCCCAATTCCAATGAAGTTGGGACGTTGTGTAATTTTATATATATATATATATTGTATAATAATTATACAGCCAACTAATAGACATCGGCACCTCTGTAAAATGAAGCTCTTGTTGCAGTTTGTTTATTCTCAAATTCAAAACTGGACGAGTCTTCAAAAAATTCTGTTGGTCTAATGTGCAGGAGAAAGAGGTGAGAATATTACAATATTCCCCTCACAGAGCAGAGCACTTTCTGTCCTATTCAGCAGCATCAAAGTTCAATGAGTTCGCTTTGCTATATATCTGTCGTTAATTGGAAGTTTGTTTTTGTTGTTTGTTTAGATCTGTTGCTCTAATCTTAATGTTGAACTGAACATCCAGTAAATGACGTTTTGATCCAGGCTGTCTGAGGTAATTTGGGGAAATTACATTTCACTGTTTAAAGAAAGTGGGACCACTTTTTATTCATGTACACTTAAACCTACCGTGCATTCTCTAACATTTAAATAAGCACTTTTAACAGTATTTGGTGGTTTTGTTGCACATTTGTCTCATGTCCTTTAGCTAGACTGTTTTGGCACTGTACGCATTGTTAATCCGGTTATAATGTAAGGGACTGCAAACAAAGGGTTACTACAGTCTCTGTAATGGCTTAAAGTATGTCTTATTTTTGATATTTATATCAATATACAAGTACTTTCCTACTTTACACACAAGATAGTCTATTCCTGAATTTATGTAAGTAATATTTTAAAAAAGGTATGTCCATTTTCACTCTTTCACTGAAGTATAGGATTTTTGTATTTTGTCCACTACTGGCTAGAGATATTAAGAACATTGAGATTTCCACCTGAAATGACCAAGATTAGATCACCTGGTGTGTGACCGAGCTATCACCATCTACTTAATGTTGTCTGATTTCCCATCAACCTGTTTAATTCAAAGAACCTGTGGACATGGTCTTCCATTTTTCATTTTAACGACTGCGCAACTCTAACATGTTACATGATTCTGAATAATTCATGGTAGTTACTGGATAATCAGCCGCAAGATTAATAAATGAAAGCAGGCCTTGTTAACTTATTACATTTCTGAGCTTATTACATTTTAAAGCTTCATATTATTCAGTAACTGCGTGGAAGACAGTACAAACCAACTTAAGTGAGCTATTCACAAAATATATGTGAGTTCTTGGCCATGCATGAGTTAATGCATTAATTCAAAGTAAAGATTTTAATCTCCAATTTTTTACCTTTTTATGCATAATTTCAAAATACCAATGACCTTTTAAGCTGGGTCTAAATTTCATAATGAATGGAGCAACAAAAATGCTCCAAAATGATATAAAATCAATTTTGTTTACATTCACTTACATTAAAAGTTACAAAAGTTTTCTCCTTCTTTGGTAAAGTTACCTGTTTTCCTAGGTGCAAGGTTTAGTTCCAACTGTGAAGATACATTTACACTACAAATATAAAGTGATCAATAGATTTATAAATAAGTTGATGTGTAATATCTAAATAAATAAATGTAAAAAGCCTAAATTAAATACTCAAAAAAGTACTAGAACTAACCTCCAACAGTCAGTCTGATGGCTTTTCCAAACTCGATGGATTTTGTGTTGTTTTGTCCTCCGCAGTAATACAGCCCCAAGTCAGACTCATCAACACCAATAATCACTAAACTGACTGAATGGGTGTTTATAGTTCCATCATAATGACCTTCATTTATATTATAAATGAGGGAAAACGATTTACTCAGTTTTTCTTTTCCAGCAATTATTAATAGTTTCATCTCCTCTGAGCTCAGGCGATACCACAATATCTCATAATTTGCAGTAATGCCACACTTCAGGGTGATGTTTTCTCCAGAATGGGCAGATGTGAGATCAGATGAAGTTCTCTGAAGGAGACACAGTCTAAAGGTTCCTGAAAGAGGGAGAAGAACGCAGGTCAATATCTGCTACTAAAGAAGACAGAACCCAAGGAATGCATCTTCATAAAAGAAAGTATCTCACTCAGTTCGGATGAAAAGGTAAAGAATGCAGGAAGGAACATCTGACTTCACTGAAAACTTAAATCCAATTTGTGTTTGGATATCAATATTGATTCGTTTATCCATATTAATCCATAGATTTAAGCGCAATCAGGATAATGACGCTAAACATGTACGCACACTGTTCCCAGACCCTCAGCGCTAATCACATCCAAAAACTTTGGCACAGCAGTGTTCATATGTTTATATGTAATAATGTGCTAATAGCTGTGAACTCACCAAGCAGCAGCTGTGAGATAAAAACATTCTGGAGTTTAGCCATTACTCTCAGAGAACAATAGACTGTCTCTAACTTTGATGGGAATGAAGATTCACTGACCACACCACGGTGCTCTGTATGTACACTTGAGATGTACAATGAAAAGATCTTTACCACATCCTGTTCTTTTAACAGTCAACAACACCCTGCAAACATCACAATGCTTCTCACCGGTCAAGGGGCACACTACGTACATACAAAGCAGAGAGTGAACGAACGTGAAATAAAATGCAAAGAATATTTGCAATAGTCTATATATTTCTAAGTAAAAGGTTGTTGTTTGTCACTACTGCAACACATATTTTTACAATTGTGTAAACTTTTATGTGTGCACAGCTGTTCAAAGCTGTACTTGCTAGCCACGCAAGTCAAATTAGCTGCAAATGTCTATGCCTAAAATTAAAAATGCTTTATGAGAGTTGGGGATGGACAAGGAATGATATTTGCTTTATATAGTTAAAACTTAAGGAGCCTTTGTATTAAAAAAATAAAAAAATAAATACATTTATGAGCCTCTTTTATGGAGGACAATTAAAGTTAAAATCACTAGTTAAAGTGAGTAATGTTTATAAAAATTTGAATATTATTAATGTGAGGAGGAAAAGTCATATAGATGAGGAGTTCTATGTTTTGTTTTACCTTTATATGGTTATAAACAACAATGAGTCTTCTTTGGGAGACAAAAGAGGACTTTTGATTATATCGTGGACATAAAAAATATATATATATATATATATATAAATGAGATGAGCTCCCAATAAAGGACAGAATAGTTGGGGAAGTAAATAACCAGTGTGCTGACAGGTAAGTGTATAAATTTGTGCAGTGTTAAAAGAATGGATTGGGATTAACTCTTTGTTGTGTCATATTCACTTTTGTTTGAATGAGCAGGAGAGAGCCAGATGACTGTGGGCGGAGAACCAGTGCATTACGTAACCTGAGCTCCACTGAAGACATCTGTGGGTGACTAAGACGCTACTGCTTTATCCTCAACTCAACTTTATTCACAAACTTAGAAATTAGTATTTAGATGTAAGTGCATTTAATTCTAGCTAGCGCTGTTTATAAATCTTCAGGGTGTGTTCATTTATTGATGAATAAAGAAATTTGTAATTAACAGTAAGGGTTAATAAGGGAACTGTTAAAAAGACAAAAAAGCAAGCTAAGGTGTCAAATGTAATTACTCCGGTTGATGTTGTGCGGAAGAGTTTATGGTGGGAACACAGCCTGCAATAGGAGGTATCAGGAGACTTTTAGCTAATCTCCTAGGGGTTCCAGCTATGGACGAGATTCTACAGAAAGCTGGACTAAATTGATATGTGGGGACTGCTGTGAATGATCCAGAGCTGTTTTCTGCAGTTTGAGGTTGAATGTAGAGAACATGGAGAGATATATTTCCAACAAATGCGCATCCTGATAATATTCTGATTGAGCCACTGGGACTGGAAGAAAACCTGAGAGCTTATGTGTCAAGAGCCCTTCAAGTGTGGACAGATTATATAGCCCACCAGGTGGGGCTTTACAGGAAAAAGAGCAAGACCAGAAAGAACAGGATCAAGAAATCCTCAGGAAACCTAAGCACATACAACTGGTGGATGACAAGAAGAAAGAGAAGAAGCAAGCTTTGGTTATATAGAGTCAGTCCCCGCTAAATCAGCTATCATCACAACAATAGTTGAGTCAGGTTCAGCTCTAACTATCTCAGCTATCATTGATACCTCCAGCTGTTGCATGCTCTGATGAAGCACATGGGTTAGCTCATGTTCCAAGAGGGGAAGTTAGAAGTAAAATCACAAAGGCGTCTGGGTTTTGGGCACCATACTTTCTTGAGCAGATTGATTATGTCATAGGCAGGTGCACAATCTGTCTGAGAAATAATGTTCGGAAGGGTATGATAGTTCCTCCTGGTCACATTCCGACTCTAAGGGGTCCTATGCATGAGTTGTTGTGGATTTTTGTTGACATGATAAAACCAGTTGAAGGGAAAAGATATTTATTAGTGGTAGTAGACAGATTCTCGCGTTGGCCTGAGCCTCGTCTGACTAAGCGTAAAGACACTTTATCGGTACCTAAATTTTGTGTAAAGAAGTCATAGATAGATGGGGACTTCCAGATTGGATCTCCTCAGATAATGGGAAAGAGTTTGTGGATAAGACAGTAAGACTGATTTTGCAAAAATTGGGGATTAGACAACGTCTTGGAGCAGTTTACCATCCATAAAGTCAAGGGATTTGTGAAAAAATGAATGCTAGTTTGAAAAATTGCATGGCCAAAATTTGTTAGCAGACAGGTTTAAATTGGGTAGCAGCACTACCATTAACATTAATGACAAAGACGAGGATGGGGTGGAAGAAGGTGAACTGGTGGAGGAATATTCTTTTTGAATATTTAATCATTTTATATTTATTCTTAGTGGATCTCGCATTCTCTTATGGAGTTGTGATTCGCATATGATGTGCCTGTTGTTTTTGCCAAAGACTCGCTGTTGTTTTCTTTCCCTTTTAGAAAGAAAGGGGGGAGTTTGAGTGTTTGGAAATCGGGATGCGTTGAAGGGGTGCACACCTTCACGGATGGACGATAAACATGGACCGAGAAACTCTGAACAAGAAGGTTTACACCCAACACCATCAACACCACTTGGGGAGTAGACATGTGGAAGAGTTTCAGTCTGATACACTGATGTGTTTATATGTCTTTGCTTGAATACGTTGGGACCTCAGATGTGTTTTCTTTTCTTTTCTCGAATTAGGGAAATGGGTTTTTAGGTTTGTTATCGGGTCCGATAGGTCGACTAGCCCGCTAACGAACATTATTTTAATTTGTTTATTTTTGGGGTTCCATATGTATTTGCTTAAATCAATTTCATACATGTTGAATTTTTTCTTTTAACGTTGGACTGGAGTTCCATAAAGGAGGTTGCTTGTGGCAGGAGAACCGTGAGAGAATTTTTCCTGTGTAAATTGTTTGATGGAAATTTCAGGAAAGTTGGCTGCCTGACAGGTTTTTTCGCTCTCACACTCCAGACAATGTGCAGTTGTTAAGAAAATGTAATGTGTTATATGTGTAAACGCACATATGTTCATCTCTGTATAGCCGCGAAGGGGGAATATGAGGTGTTTAGACGATCAACTATGAACAAAGACCGTTGTATTAGTAGATATAGGGGAATAGAATTAGACTACACCCTAGGCAGCTCCACAGCATGGACATTTGATTTGTCTGACATCAACTGCGCAGGTCAGAATTCATCATACAGAGGTTACGACGGGTATAAGTTAACTGATCAAATAGCCGCAAGATTCGAAAATATTCCTATTATCTCGGCCCTCTTCCCTGTCACCCCCAACAAAAATGTAGACCGCATCAATTACGTTAATTCCAGGTCATGCGCCTCGCCAATTTAACTAAGGTAGCCGCTGAGGGCCTCAGCGCACAGCTCTCAGCCACGTCTCTGATGACTATACAAAATAGACACGCTCTTGGTGGAAAAAGGGGGTGTCTGTCACGTTTGGCGATATGTGTTGTACATTCATCCCCAATAACACCGCCCTGGATGGATCAGTCACTAAAGCCTTAGAAGGCCTCAAGGCTCTCTCCAAAGAAATGCATGACAACTTCATCCCGGGATGGTTAGATAAGGTGTTTGGCAAATGGAAAGCTGTGTTTATTTCGCACATCGATCGAAGTATTTTTGGCCATCCTCATTACATGTGGCTGTTGTTGTGTTCCCTGCATTAGGACGTTAGCAGAGAGATTCATCACCTCAATGTTTCACAAACAGGAACTAAAGGGGGCTATTATAATGCCTCTACTGGGAAAGGGACACGATAGTGAGGACGAAGGCGACGACGATGATCCGGCAGCAGATATTACGCTTAACCTGGGGGGCACGGAATACATGTGAGGATTGACCTTTTGGGTGAAAGGTCAAAAGGGGGAATTGTGGATTTTGACATCTTTAGTAGAATACTTTTGAGTATTAATATTTGTAGTAGTGTACTTTTAAGCATTAATATTTGTAGTAGTGTACTGTTAAGCATTAATATCAGAAGGCATTAACTCGCGCTTAGCATTAAAGAGTTATGACATTCACATGGCAGGGCAGCTACAACAGGCAGTTTGTGACAAACATGCAGAGATGTACGCAACAGGAAACTGGCCAAGACCACAAACTGAAGTAGGTCTGCGCTTAACCGTTAAAACGTGAGGTTTTCGTTAGAACATGAGGTTTTCACATCCATATATGGTAAACCATATGTCCATTGCACCCACTAAACAGGAATATGTACATATTTAGGTTCAGCTTATACGCCCACACATATTCAGCTTCAGGGTATAAAAATGTCAGAACACACTGGGAGGTCAGAGCTGACCTGGGAGACACATGATGCATGTTCTCTGTTTGTAACCAGAATTCTGTAATAAAACTTTGTTTGTTTCACTTCAGTCTGATCTACTCGAACACGCAGGACTGGTTTCGTCCACAAGTCTTTATCTGTTCCATTCTTACATAAGCACCATAACACATTAAGAGATTAACTGTTCACTACATTTACACACAGACATTTCAGCTGGGTTGAGATTCTCTGGTCTTTAAATAACACTTTTCTTCACTACAAGATGTTTATGAAAAAATACATAATGGGAAAAATTTGCACACTTTTCTTCCAGAACATGCCTACAACGCAAATATACCCACATAATGTTTAACTTATGTTTTGTATAAATATTAAAGTATGAATTCATAAGCATAAATAATAAAAAAACTAAACTAAAAAGTATTCAGAGACCGCAAATTACTAACATTACACTGTTGCAAAGCTGTTTTGTGCAATAACAGCTTAGAGACATCTACAGTAAAAAGTAATTATATATTTTTGCAGCATTGTGGTTTGATTCCCATTCCTCTTGTAAAACTTTCAGTTCTGTAGAGTTACAAGGGTCACTCTGTTGGACTTGCTGTTTCAAAATCCTCCATACATTTTCAGCGTGAACTCAGTTTTCTGATTCTTTTCATGACAGTTACGATGCAACACCTTTGCATAATCCTGCAGAAGGATTTTGTGTGAATGCCCCCAAAGCATGTGCCTCATCCTGTCTGCTGCTGTGGCTTCTCTCTGATCTTCGTGTTCTGCTCTGCAGCCTGCAAAACGGGGGTGTGACTATTTGGAACAGAGTGGGTTAGCTGAACAATCAGAGCACATTGATTGGGAGGTGGGGTTTAAAGACAGAGAGGTGAATAGTATAAAATAATGCGTTTTTTAAATTATTAACACTGAAAATGAGCATTTGAATTGAAAATTCAACCAGTTTAAATTCTCCTCTAATATCTCTTGGTACGTCACTCCGTTCATGTTTCCTTCGATGGTGTGTAAAGCTCCAGTACTGTCTGTGAAGAAGCAGCAGCACATCATGATTCTCCCACCTTCATACTTCACTGTGAGGGTTACTGAGATCATACAAAACTCTTCTTTCTCCAAACATGACAAGCTGAATAAGCTGAGTTCTGTTTTTGTTTGATCTGACCAGAGTTTGTTGATCCAAAAAAATTGTTTAAAAGATTACATGCAAATTTTAGACCCACATCTCTGCTTCTTTTTCAGTATATTAAATTAAAAAACACAAAATACTTTTTTCCCATCACTGTAAAACTATGAAACCTTGAATATATTTGAGATATCGGAATGTATCAACTAGAGTTCATGCACTCCCTGTGCATTTTATCTATCCATTTCTTTCTTGTAGCTCAGCTGCTGATGCACAGTTTGCGTTATGCATCCTCCAGTCCTTCCTTAATAAGAATGAAAAGTTTCTAACTGCAGAGCTGCTCCAGTCACTTCCACGGCCACAGGTGTATAAAGCCGAGCCCCTAGGCCTGCAGACTGCTTCTACAGACATTAGTGAAAGAATGGGTCGCTCTCAGGAGCTCAGAGAATTCCAGTGTGGTGCCGTGATCGGACGCCACCTGTGCAGCAAGTCCAGTCGTGAAATTTCCTCACTACTAAATATTCCACAGTCCACTGTCAGTGGGATTATAACAAAGTGGAAGCGATTGGGAACGACAGCAACTCAGCCACAAAGTGGTCGGCCACGTAAAATGACAGAGCGGTCAGCGGATGCTGAGGGGCATAGTGCGCAGAGGTCACCAACTTTCTGCAGAGTCAATCACTACAGACCTCCAAACTTCATGTGGCCTTCAGATCAGCTCAAGAACAGCGTAGAGAGCTTCATGGAATGGGTTTCCATGGCCGAGCAGCTGCGTCCAAGCCTTACATCACCAAGCGCAATGCAAAGCGTGGAATGCAGTGGAGTAAAGCGCCACCACTGGACTCTAGAGCAGTGGAGACGTGTTCTCTGGAGTGACCAATCACGCTTCTCCATCTGGCAATCCGAAGGACGAGTCTGGGTTTGGTGGTTGCCAGGAGACGGTACTTGTCTGACTGCATTGTGCCAAGTGTAAAGTTTGGTGGAGGGAGGATCATGGTGTGGGGTTGTTTTTCAGGAGTTGGGCTCTGCCCCTTAGTTCCAGTGAAAGGAACTCAATGTTTTTCTCCTCCCAGGATTTCAGTTAAGTATCTGCGAAACAAAATGGAAAATTACTGAGATAACCTACTTATTCATTTATATTCAGTCACACACACAAAAATAAAAAACTACAGGGCCTACTGCACATTGAAACCAGCACAGATTCCAGCAATGTCCTTTTGAGGGAGAAAATATCTTCTGTCATGGAGGCAATTTTTGCCATATGTACGAGACCACTTCACAGTTTTTAAGAGTATCTCTAAATTTGAAAGTCCCTGTGTGAGACACTCATGTATGTAATCCAGTAAATCTTCATCCACAAGATTCACTCCATCTTCCTGTGAATTTGAAATGTCATGTCCACTGTGCTCAGACATTAACCTTACTGTGCATCCAGAAACACTCCTATCTGTGGCAAACTGAAACGAAACATAAGCAGGACAAGAACTGGCTCTTGTTTTCTCAGGATTACCACTTGAAGCTCCAGACGCTTTGTTTCCACACTCACATCTCCACTGAACAAGATTGGGTGATCTGCACTTCCAGGAAACCAAAGTAGCCTCTGCTCTGGAGATGCAGTACATCAACATATGTTTTAATGAGATCTTCACGAGTTTCGCCCTTCAAGACATGAATCTGACATTCAACGTGTCCATCTCTTTCTTTTCATAAGGACTGTTCAATGGATTTCACCCAAAACTCTTCCATCTGTAAACATAAAAATTTAAAGGTTAAAATACATGTATAATTACTCATGTTAATGAGTATTTATAGTAATAATTTGAGAACCAACTAAAAGACTAAATTAAATCCACATACAACACTGTGCCGATATCTTAGGTCACCTGAAAAAAATGGCCTGTAAAAATATTTATTGGGGACATAAACATTTGTTTGAAAAAACACTAACATTACTATTACTACAGTAATTTGTACAAATACAAATTAAAAAAAACATTTTGTGGTAACATGTATAGTGTAAAAATAATGGCCCTAACATAGAGCCCTGTGGAAGTCCCAATCTCACTTTTGAATAACTGGAAGATAAATTGTTTGCACTGATGAACTGATAACGTTCTGTTAGGTAAGATCTGAACCATGATAGGGCTGTACCTGTGATTCCAACCATGTATTCTAGCCTTTCTAGGAGAATATTGTGGTCTATTGTATCGAAAGCTGCGCTGAGGTCAAGTAGCACTAACAGGGATACGTAGCCTTGACCAGAGGCAAGAAGAAGATCGTTAGTTATCTTAACTGGAGCCGTCCCAGTGCTGTGGTATGGCCGGAATCCAGATTGGATTATTTCCTTTATATGGTTCTTATGTAGATATGAACTAAGTTGTCGGGCCACAGCTTTTTCTAAGATCTTAGATATAAATGTTAAGTTAGACATGGGCCTGTAATTTGACAATATGCTAAAATCAAGAACTGGTTTGATAACTGCTAATTTAAAAGCTTTGGGAACATGGCCCAGACTAAGGGACGAGTTTACTATAGTTAAAATAGGGTTTATAATAACTGGTAATATTTCTTTAAGTAATTTTGAGGGAATTGCATCGAGTGTGCAGGTTGTGCAATTTGCAGAGGAGATAATCTTCTCTAGTTCTAGCTGTAGGAGTGGGTAAAAAGTTTCCAGCCTTTTTTCTACAACTGTGTTTTTGTTTTATATCAGCCAAGTTGGATTTAATAGTGTGGGTTGAATTTGTTGTCTAATATTTTCAATTTTATTATTTAAGAAGTCGCATAAAAACTTCACTAGTGAGAGTTGCCGGAATTTGTGGTTCAGTAGGCCCGTAGCCAGCATTGTGATCTTTTTCCCCCAAAAGTGGACTTCATTTGGCTCTCTACTCCAATGCCCCCTAAATACTCGAGCACAGTTCAAACCTTTTAATTTAGACATATTTTATTCATTATAAGTTTGTTGTGAGTCTGTTGTTGCTGTCCTTATTTGTTCGTCTGTTGCTCCCCACTGTTAACATAAATCTGATATAAATGTAAGTGTTACTCAAACTTCCTACATCTGTGATGTGACTTCATTGTCTGTCTCTGTTGCTCACCTCAGTTGTCTGTTGCTTTGTTCCATTGTCTCTGTTGCTGCCCTCCATTGTCTGTCTCTGATGTTGCTGTCCTTTTTTGCCTGTCTCTCTACTGTTGACATAAATAGATAAGAATTACTTCATGAGGTACACTATCGGTATGGTCATTAAAACTTAAACATGAATTAATAATGATATAAATTGAAGTGTTCCGTCTTATTCAAATCTTCCTACAACTGTGCTGGGACTTCACTGTCTCTCTCTGTTGCTCACCTAGGTCTGTTGTTGCTCTCCCTCCTCTGTATCTCTGTTGCTGTCTGTCTCTGTTGCTTTTCTTCATTGTCTGTCTATTTTTCCTCTCCATCTTTTGTATCTCGCCTTCTTTATTTTTTAATTGGGTCTTGCCTTCACTGTCTGTCTGTTTTTCCTCTCCTTTAGGGTCATTTTACAGGAAATCGGACACTTTGGAACTCAACCGACACCGATTTTCATCAAACTTTGTGTGACTTTTTAGTGGCAAGGTAGAACCCCAGAACTGCATTTGCATGAATCTGCCACTAATATAAAGGGAGAAATGGACTAAGAATGTTTTAAGTAAGAGGGTAGGGCACTACACATTCAACCTTGATTATGTCCATTTAAATTACAAACAGATGGTTTTGATGCTGTTTGAAAGCTCTTTTCTGGCTCTACAGAGTACACAAACAACATTGAACTCAACAGTTAGGCCCTTTTTAGTGGCAAGGTAGAACTCCAAAACTGCATTTGCATGAATCTGGCACTAATCAAACGAACCCTTCGATCCCCCCTGGCTCCGGGCCAGTATGTGTCTGCCTGGCCCTTTGGGTGCCTCCAGTGGGTTTTGCACATGCTATTTTGTTGTTTAGCAGTTAATGTATAGGAGTTAGTTTTATTGTACAGTTTATTTATGTGTACACTTTATGAAGCAGCTTTAATTCTCATTATACACTGTAAAATGTCAATAAAGGCCTTCTATTCTATTCTATTCTATTTTATTCATGTCTCTAATAGGACAAAAGCTGAATGTCGGATTTACAACAAGGACAACCCTTAACCGGCTCCTGGAGGCAGGGGATGTCACTCCACAGCAGGGGGAGAGCTTCCACCAGGCTGTCCTGGCATTTTTGACAGGTGCCGTAGAATATGCCATGGCAAAGCTGCCCCTTAAAGAACGTCTGCTGAAGCATGCCAGGTTCGTCGATGTTCAGCAGAGAGCGGACTGCGAAGTGAATGATGCGGCATACTTTGTGGAAAGGTTGAACTTTTCAAATCTATTGACAAGTTTACTCACATCTGATGAAATATCAAAGCCCTTTGTTTCTCCTGGTTAAGTACGCATTGTATTCTTTAGGTTTCCCAAACTGCTTCCATACCAAGCACCTGAGGAACAAGACAAACTTGCTGAGGAGTTTCAGGACTACCCGCTGATGGAGGTTCCAGAGTCCCAGGAATTTGAAGTTGAAGCTTTCTGGGAAGGCCTGTCTTCCCTCAAGAATAGGGTAAGAAATACCTAGCATACACAAACTGACATGAGCAACTGGAGTGTAAAAATATTTAGGTGTAATTAGGGTTCCTTGTTTTTTTCCAAAGGTGACTGGAATGAACAGATTTCCCAGACTGTCTGCAATCGCCAAATTGGTTTGAACTCTCCCACACTCGAATGCCGATGCAGAGAGGGTTTTTTTCCATGGTTGGGCTTGAACAAGAACAAAACCAGAAATGCCTTGGCTCTGGATTGAACCCTCTCGGCAATCATGACCGTCAAAATGGCATTGAGCTGGCATTGAGCATCATTGCTTTAAATGGGAGCCCCCAGTGTCTGTGATCAAGGCATCTAAATCTGCCACACACTTCCAACACTCAGCATCACTCATGAACACACACAAAATATCCACCATTGATCAGTGGGGCTAAATTTGTGTTTTTGTTTTGTTTGTTTTTCTTCTTGCTTGTACTTGTACCTGTTTGTACTTTTAATTATATGTCATAGAATAAACCGTGAAATTCGATCAAATCAAACTTGTTCTCTTTTAAGTTGAACACACTTGGAGGGTCAAAAAACTTGAGAGCCCTGCAGATCAGCCTGATGTTTATTTGGTACAGGATTATCTCTCAACTGCAGCTCTGACACAGAGAATTCCTCTTTATGTGGTGATGCTGTCGTGTTTATGTAGCATGTCTGTTCATTGTGAAAGCACAGTGTCAGGCTTTCTAGTGACTGTAGTCCCGTCAGTGAACAGTGACTCGACTCACTTCACCCACAAGGAGGCGCTGGTGATGGTGATGGTGGACTTGTAGTTAAAGCCTGTGATGAGTCTTAAACAGTAGTGTGGACTTCATTACTGCGTGAAGGGGAGGTGTTAATTCTCTAGACTACTTAAACTGCTTGCTGTTTATTTCACTCTGGTTTATTTCAGACCACACAAGCTAATGAATGAGTGGAGCTCTGAGCCACGAGCTGCTGTGCTGTGGTGGAAAGTTCTCAGATTAAAGGCTTTGGAGCAGCATCAGTGGATCTCTCCTCTCACAGTCCTTTACCTGCCTGACAGTTCAGTAGTTTATTCTCAAACGTTCCTCACACTGGTTCTCAGTTCCAGCCTTGAATGCTCTACAGTCCTCATACTTTTGTAGTCTTAGACACACTGGACTAAACCCATGAAGGGCTTTAGTATTACCTGATGAGTTTAGTGAGGGACGATACACTACGACTACGAAGCAGCACTAAAGGAAGAAGTGAAACCAGCCCCCCACAGCCCACCCAGCTGAACACAATCAAGCAGTTTAAGCAGTAAACAGTCAGACAGAGAGAGAGAGAGAGAGAGAGACAGAGAGAGAGAGAGAGAGACAGAGAGAGAGAGAGAGAGAGCAGTGAGGTGAAACTCAGATTTGCATGAACAGGCCTGAGTCGTCCTCTTTCTCCCAGAATAGAGCAGCACTTTTACCAGATGTTCAGCTTCATTCAGCCAAACTCCCTCAAGATCAACACACAGCACTGCACTGAATCTCCAGCTGAACTCCCTCAAGATCAACACACAGCACTGCACTGAATCTCCAGCTGAACTCCCTCAAGATCAACACACAGGACTGCACTGAATCTCCAGCTGAACTCCCCCAAGATCAACACACAGCACTGCACTGAATCTCCAGCTGAACTCCCTCAAGATCAACACACAGCACTGCACTGAATCTCTAGCTGAACTCCCTCAAGATCAACACACAGCACTGCACTGAATCTCCAGCTGAACTCCCCCAAGATCAACACACAGCACTGCACTGAATCTCCAGCTGAACTCCCTCTCTAACAACACTGACCATCACCATTCATCACAGTAAAGAACTCAGAATGAACTAAAAGAACTGGACACTATGCAGCAGCACTAATGCGTTCTAACACTGGAGAACATTTACTGGTTCCTCTTTACACAGTGGAACAACTAGAACTCATAATCTAACTACCATCAGATGAAGTGTCATAAATCAGTTCAAACCTCTCATTAAATCCTGTGAATGTCTTCATCCAGGAGAATCTCACTGACCTCAGACCAGCTGGTCATCATGATCTGAATCAGTGTTGGTTCTTTTATAAGAAACAGGTTCTGATTTTATAGGTTTTCAAAAACCTCTTTCTTCACATATTTCTTATTTTTTGTGATTTTTTGTGTTTGAATTTATTCTTTCATTGATTTTCTAACAATGGAAAGTTTTAAGGACTCTAAACTCGTTTGCTGTGACTTCTTCTTCTTCAGTTATTGTGTCTTGTCCTTCATCTTTTCCAGAATATCTCCAAACACCACGACATGAAGAAGAACCAGTGCAGATGTTCTGATTCAGAGGCTTTATTTGTACAGCAGAGATGAACAGACCAACATGTGTTCCTTCAAATAAAGTGCTGCCCACTTTTCCTCCTGACTCTCTGATTTTTCTCCTTTTATCCCGTTTCATCGTCGCTCTGCGTCTGTAAAACAGCTCGTCACTAAACCGACGTTCAAACTGGATTTTTAAGCGCTTTAACTTCTTATAAACAGAGTCATATTTACTCTTTATATATGATTAATGTTACTGCACATCTGAAAAAGATGAGCTTCATTTTAAAAGTTCATTGGTCTCAGAGATTGTGGTCTCTGGAGTCATCAGGACTCTTATTCTACATTTTAACACAGTATTTTCAGCTCTATTAAACTGCCTCTTTGGGTCGAGGCTGATCAGAGAGGCAGTGGCTCAAGGCATGAGGCGGCGAGTCAGACTCTCACTGTATTTCATTAATTTATTAATAATTCTGTTTAATAATCCATAGGAATCAGAATTCAGAAATTCAGAGATATTCATTGTAGATACTGGGAAATGTGTCGTAGACTGGATGAATGTTGTTGGTCTGTTTGATCTTCCACTGAAAATGAGGAGAAACTGAATCTTTCAGTGAGTCAAATTATTCAAATAGAAAAAAAGCTCATAGGACTCTAAAACAGCTGGTGATGATGATTAAACCATCAAACATCGCCATGAGCATCATCACCTACCAGCACCACATCATCTCCACATCACCTACCTGAACATTTTTTCTCCACACAAACACTGTAAAGACCAACATGTTTAACTGGAAATCGGTTCCCACTGCAGGAGAACCAGTGAAGAGTCTGCTGAGCGCTGAGTCTATAAATGACCAGACAGCATAAAGATAAACATTTACTGAGTATAAAGCAGGAATTCAGATTAATGTGAGCTCTAATCTGATTCAAGATCATTTAGTGAGCTCCAGTGATGATGACCATGAAGCCATCAGCGAGCTCCTGGAGGTCCAGGCGGACAAGGAGGTTTCAGATAGCGTCCAGCCTGTGGGTGAGTAAAGAAAATGACCAGACAGCATGAAGATAATGAACATTTAGTGAATATAAAGCAGGAATTCAGATTAATATGAGCTCTAATCTGATTCAAGATCATCTAGTGAGCTCCAGTGATGATGACCATGAAGCCATCAGCGAGCTCCTGGAGGTCCAGGTGGACAAGGCGGTTTCAGATAGCGTCCAGCCTGTGGGTGAGTAAAGAAAATGACCAGACAGCATGAAGATAATAAACATTTAGTGAATATAAAGCAGGAGTTCATATGTAGTACAATGTTAGAATTAAAGGTACTTTACAGGGACATCTTTGGTTAATCAAGGTACAAACAGTGTAAATGTGCCCTAAAAGGTACAGCAGTGGCTTTAAGGTCCACTTGTGAACCTTATGTAAGTTTCTCCCAGTGGAAAAGTGCATTTACACACCATTTCATAACCTAATGCTTTAAAACAGAGCAGCAGAGTAAAAGCCTGGAGGCGAGGCAGGGGGTGTGGAGTCAGTACAGCTTAGAACAGATCATTTCAGTGGATTATGGTTCAGTTATGTTCCCTGACTAAAGGGACTGAGATGGACCTTGGAGGGTCCCACCCCAGACACAAGAGGGGCACTGACCCAGTCACAGTTTCATGCCTTTATGTCTGAGAGTGTATAAAGATTAATATGAGCTCTAATCTGTCTGACTTCATTCAAGATCATCTAGTGAGCTCCAATAATGATGAAGATAAAGCCATCAGTGAGCTCCTCGAGGTCCAGCTGGAGGACGAGGTTTCAGCAAGTGTCCAGCCTCTGGGTGAGTAAAGGAAATAAATAAAAATAATATGCAATAATTCAAATTAGTGACTATGAATCCAGAGTGCATACTGAATAATTCATGATGGATACTGAATAAATCATAGCGGATACCGAATCATTTATAGCAGGTACTGAATAATTCATGATGGATATAGAAAAAAAACATAGTGGATACTCAGTAATTTATATCAGGTACTGAATAATTAATGATGAATACTGAATGAATCATAGTGGATAATGAATACTTTATAGCACGTCCTGAATAATTAATATCAGGTACTGAATAATTCATGATGGATCCTGTATAAACAATAGCGGATACTGAGTATTTTATAGCAGGTACTGAAATATTCATGATGGATACAGAATAAATCATAGCGGATACCGAATCATTTATAGGAGGTATTGAATAATTCATGATGGATACAGAAAAAAACAGTGGATACTGAATAATTTATATCAGGTACTGAATAATTAATGATGAATACTGAATAAATCATAGCGGATACTGAATAATTAATCTCAGGTACTGAATAATTCATGATGGATACTGAAGAAATCATAGCGGATACTGAATAATTCATATCAGGTACTGAATAATTTATGATGGATACTGAATAAATCATAGCGGATACTGAATACGTTATAGCAGGTACTGGATAATTCATAGTGGACACTGAATAATTCAAATTAGTCACTAGTAATTCATGAACAAACAGCATGATGATAATAACATATTTAGTCAACATAAAAACAGAAATTCACATTAATATGAGCTCTAATCTGTCTGACTTCATTCAAGAGCATCTAGTGAGCTCCAATAATGATGAAGATAAAGCCATCAGAGAGCTCCTGGAGGTCCAGGTGGAGGAAGAGGATTCAGGAAGTGTCCAGCCTCTAGGTGAGTAAAGAAAATGACCAGACAGCATGAAGATAATGAACATTTAGTGAATATAAAGCAGGAGTTCAGATTAATATGAGCTCTAATATGATTCAAGATCATCTAGTGAGCTCCAGTGATGATGACCATGAAGCCATCAGCGAGCTCCTGGAGGTCCAGGCGGACAAGGAGGTTTCAGATAGCGTCCAGCCTGTGGGTGAGTAAAGAAAATGACCAGACAGCATGAAGATAATAAACATTTAGTGAATATAAAGCAGGAGTTCATATGTAGTACAATGTTAGAATTAAAGGTACTTTGCATGGACATCTTTCGTTAATCAAGGTACAAACAGTGTAAATGCGCCCTAAAAGGTACAGCAGTGGCTTTAAGGTCCACTTGTGAACCTTATGTAAGTTTCTCCCAGCGGAAAAGTGCATTTACACACCATTTCATAACCTAATGCTTTAAAACAGAGCAGTAGAGTAAAAGCCTGGAGGCGAGGCAGGGGGTGTGGAGTCAGTACATCTTAGAACAGATCATTTCAGTGGATTATGGTTCAGTTATGTTCCCTGACTAAAGGGACTGAGATGGACCATGGAGGGTCCCACCCCAGACACAAGAGGGGCACTGACCCAGTCACAGTTTCATGCCTTGATTTCTGAGAGTGTATAAAGATTAATATGAGCTCTAATCTGTCTGACTTCATTCAAGATCATCTAGTGAGCTCCAATAATGATGAAGATAAAGCCATCAGTGAGCTCCTCGAGGTCCAGCTGGAGGAAGAGGTTTCAGCAAGTGTCCAGCCTCTGGGTGAGTAAAGGAAATAAATAATAATAATGAAAACTGAATAAGCTGTAAAACTGACTGTATTTTCATAAAAGCAGAAAATGAGACGACGATGACGATGAAGGTGCCTGATGAAGCCGAGACAGAAGCCTCTAAGGAGCTCATGAGCACGCATCTGGAACACACTGAGGACTCAGAAGCCACCGATAAACACATGGACATAAACCTGGATGGCATTAAGGAAACACCTCTGGAGAAACATCTGGGTGAGTAAAGAATTTGAATGAATAATTCAAACAGGTCACTAAAATATAATAGTAGATACTGAATATTTAATAATAGATAATGAATAATTAATAGTAGATTTTGAATAATTCAAACTAGTTACTAAAATATCATGGTAAATTCTGAAGAATTAATAGTAGATGCTGAATCGTTCAAACTAGTTATTAAAATATCATAGTAGATACTGAATAATTCAAAATAATCACTGAATATTATAGTAGATATAAAATAATTGATAGCAGATACTGAATAATTTAAATGAATCATACATAATTCATGAAAAACAGTGAATAATTCATAGTGGATCATGAATAAGTCATTGGAGAAACACAATAATTCAAATTAGTGACTATGAATCCATAGTGCATGCTGAATAATTCATAATGGATACTGAATAAATCATAGCGGATACCGAATCATTTATAGCAGGTACTGAATAATTCATGATGGATATAGAAAGAAAACATAGTGGATACTGAGTAATTTATATCAGGTACTGAATAATTCATGATGGATACTGAATAAATCATAGTGGATACTTAATACTTTATAGCAGGTACTGAATAATTCATGATGGACATTGAATAAATCATAGTGGATACTGAATCATTTATAGCAGGTACTGAATAATTCATGATGGATATAGAAAGAAAACATAGTGGATACTGAGTAATTTATATCAGGTACTGAATAAATCATGATGGTTACAGAATAAGTCATAGTGGATATTTAATACTTTATAGCAGGTACTGAATAATTCATGATGGACATTGAATAAATCATAGTGGATACTGAATCATTTATAGCAGGTACTGAATAATTCATGATGGATACTAAATAATAATGAAAATAAATAATAATGATGAAAACTGACTATTTTCTTGAAAGCAGAAAATGAGATGACGATGACGATGGTGATTGATGCAGCGGAGGCAGAAGCCACCATGGAAACCATGGACATAAACAAGGATGAGAATGAGAAGAAACCTCTGGAGAAACATCTGGGTAAGTAAAGAAATGAACAGAGGGCTTGAAGATAATAGCTAAAAACTATAATCCATCTGAATTAATTTAAGACAATCTAGTGAGAATAACTGAGGACAAAGCTGAAGTCGGTGAGCTCCTGGAGATCCAGCTGGAGGAAGCTGCTATCCAGCTACTATTTCTGAGCTCCAGGACAGACTATTGGAGAAAAGCTTGATTACTAATTAGTCTAATTGTGTTCTCTAGACAAAATGGATATAAAGAAGGACGACCCTCCTGAGGAAGATGCTAAGAGCACAAAGAGATACACCAGGAGAGGAACGAGAGGAAAAGGACGCAGGATCATCTACCAAAGAGACAACAATCCACAAGACGGTGCCACGAATGAGATCAGAGTATCTGCTCACAGAACAGGAGCAGAGGGGCTCAGGGGTAAATGCAGAGAGGTTGAAGAAGAGAGAAAGAACCCACCAGAGACCCCGAGACCCAAAGCTCATCCTCATCAACAGCAGAGGATGATGGAGAGACACAAGGAGAAGAAAGAACATCCTCAGTGGAAAAGAGAACAGGGACAGGTACAGCTTTTAGTCTTAGTCATGGTCCCAAACCGATGCATCTTTTAGTCCTAATCCTGGTCTCTAAACTAAAAATGCGTTTTTATACAGAGAACCCAACAAGGCTTATCTGAGAGACGTTCTTCTGGACAGAGGGACGTCAGAAAGAACTGGGGTGATGAATGCAGGCAGGTGTTCCACCCCAGACGAACACAGGAAGAGACGGAGAGAAGACCTTACCGAAATGACGGCAGAAAAGCTCATCCTCATCAACAGCAGAGGATGATGGAGAGACACAAGGAGAAGAGAGAACGTCCTCAGTGGAAAAAAGAACAGGCACAGGTACAGTTTTTAGTTCTAGTCATGGACCCAAACCGATTAATTTTTTTTTATCCTAATCCTGGTCTCTAAACTAAAAATGTGTTTTTATACAGAGAACCCAAGGCTTATCTGAGAGACGTTCTTCTGGACAGAGGGATGTCAGAAAGAACTGGGGTGATGAACGCAGGCAGGAGTTCCACCCAAGACGTGTGCAGGAAGAGAGAAGACCTGACCGAAATGACAGTGGAGTATCTGCACCCAAAGGAGGAGCAGAGGAGCTCAGGGGTCAATGCAGAAATGTTCAAGAAGAGAGAAAGACCCCTGTAGAGAACCCAAGACCTAAAACACATCCTCATCAGAGGAAGACTGAGGAACATGGAGAGCCAAGAGAACATCCTCACTGGAAAAGAGGACAGGTACAGAGTACATCTGTTACTCCGAGTCATGGTCCCTAAACTGCAGATCATTTAGTCCTAGTCAGGGTCTCTAATGAGTGCAACTTTTAGTCTAAGTCAGGGTCTCTGAGCGGATCTTTTAGTTCTAGTCAGGGTCTCTAATGAGTGGAGCTTTTAGTCCTAGTCTGCGTCACTAATGATTGGATCTTTTAGTCCTAGTCAGGGTCTCTAATGAGTGGAGATTTTAGTCCTAGTCAGGGTCTCTAATGAGTGGATCTTTTAGTCCTAGTCTGCGTCACTAATTATTGGATCTTTTAGTCCTAGTCAGGGTCTCTAATGAGTGGAGCTTTTAGTCCTAGTCTGCGTCACTAATGAGTGCATCTTTTAGTCCAAGTTAGGGTCTCTAATGAGTGGATGTTTTAGTCCTAGTCAGGGTCTCTAATGAATGGAGCTTTTAGTCCTGGTCTGCGTCACTAATGATTGGATCTTTTAGTCCTAGTCAGGGTCTCTAATGAGTGGAGCTTTTAGTCCTAGTCTGCGTCACTAATGATTGGATCTTTTAGTCCTAGTCAGGGTCTCTATTGATCGGATCTTTTAGTCCTAGTCAGGGTCTCTAATGAGTGGAGCTTTTAGTCGTAGTCAGGGTCTCTAATGAGTGGAGCTTTTAGTCGTAGTCAGGGTCTCTAATGAGTGGAGCTTTTAGTCGTAGTCAGGGTCTCTAATGAGTGGAGCTTTTAGTCCTAGTCAGGGTCTCTAATGAGTGGATGTTTTAGTTCTGGTCATGGTCCCTAAACAATTAAACCTGTTTTATGTAGAGAACCCAACACACATTCATTCCAAGAAGTTCTCAGAAGGACAACAGAAGAAACAGGAATGAGGAACGCAGGCAGGTGTTCCGTCCCAGTCAAGATGAGGAACAGAAGGATAAAAGATCTACTGCAGTGACCGACTCCTCCACAGCATTGAGGACAGGAGAGACAGAGAGAAGAGCCAGAGAAGATCCTCGAGTGGAGTCCACTCCTCCACGGACAGAGAGGAACGCAGGAAGAGAGAGCATCAAACACACGAGCATCAAAAAAAAAAAAAAGAATCAATAAAATTGAAAAATATCTTTCAGCCTCTTTCCTCTTTGTTTTTACTGTAATCCATTTCTCAGATATTTCACTGAATGACCTGCTGAGAGAATTCAGGGTTTATTAGAGCGGTCATTTATTTAAGAGCCACATCAGAGAAAAGCTTTTCCCTCACTTCTGAAAAATAATCAGTTTAATGTCGTATATAAACATCACTGCAGTTTCAGAGCTCCAGCAGTCCAAACATGGAAAATAAGCCAGAAACCAGGTTGATTGGGATCCATTGCTGGTCATGAAAAGTACTACATTCATGTCTCCACATGTTCAGCCTACAGCAGGTTAACTGGAAGGGGATGAAGAGATCTTATTATTAGTTTGTAAATAAAGTAAAGTTTCAAAACAAACACACTGCCTCGTGAAGAATGAGCTAAAAGCAGGGGCGGCTCTGGTGGGTTTACATGCACTTAATCTGATAACCACAGAAAATCAGATTGTGTCAGTAACTGGTTCAGCGTGTTTACACTTAATAATCTGATAACTACAGAAAATCAGATTGTGTCAGTAACTGGTTCAGAGTGTTTACACTTAATAATCTGATAACTACAGAAAATCTGATTGTGTCAGTAACTGGTTCAGAGTGTTTACACTTAATAATCTGATAACTACAGAAAATCAGATTGTGTCAGTAACTGGTTCAGAGTGTTTACACTTAATAATCTGATAACTACAGAAAATCAGATTGTGTCAGTAACTGGTTCAGAGTGTTTACACTTAATAATCTGAGAACTACAGAAAATCAGATTGTGTCAGTAACTGGTTCAGAGTGTTTACACTTAATAATCTGAGAACTACAGAAAATCAGATTGTGTCAGTAACTGGTTCAGAGTGTTTACACTTAATAATCTGAGAACTACAGAAAATCAGATTGTGTCAGTAACTGGTTCAGCGTGTTTACACTTAATAATCTGATAACTACAGAAAATCAGATTGTGTCAGTAACTGGTTCAGAGTGTTTACACTTAATAATCTGATAACCACAGAAAATCAGATTGTGTCAGTAACTGGTTCAGAGTGTTTACACTTAATAATCTGATAACTACAGAAAATCAGATTGTGTCAGTAACTGGCTCAGCGTGTTTACACTTAATAATCTGAGAACTACAGAAAATCAGATTGTGTCAGTAACTGGTTCAGAGTGTTTACACTTAATAATCTGATAACTACAGAAAATCAGACTGTGTCAGTAACTGGTTCAGTGTGTTTACACTTAATAATCTGATAACAGCAGAAAATCAGATTGTGTCAGTAACTGGTTCAGCGTGTTTACACTTACTAAACTGATAACTGCAGAAAATCAGATTGTGTCAGTAACTGGTTCAGTGTGTTTACACTTAATAATCTGATAACAGCAGAAAATCAGATTGTGTCAGTAACTGGTTCAGCGTGTTTACACTTACTAAACTGATAACTGCAGAAAATCAGATTGTGTCAGTAACTGGTTCAGCATGTTTACACTTAATAATCTGAGAACCACAGAAAATCAGATTGTGTCAGTAACTGGTTCAGCGTGTTTACACTTACTAAACTGATAACTGCAGTAACCATCTCTAGGGTTTACAGAGAACGGCCCAAAAAAGAGGAAATGTCCAGTGAGCGGTCAGTTGTGTAGACGACAATGCCTTGTTGATGTGTGAGGTCAGAGGAGAATGGGCAGACTGGTTCCAGATGATGGAAAGGCAACAGGAATTCAAATATAATAATAATGATAATAATAATAATAATAATAATAATAATAATAATAGGCATGTAGAGGTGGTCAAGACAACTTGCTGAAGTGCAGGCCAAGCATCAGAACGGGGAAGAACGGGGATTTAAGTGACTTTGAACGTCAGACGGTGCCAGACGGGCTGGTCTGAGTATTTCAGAAACTGCTGATCTACTTCACTTCTACTTCACTACGGGATTTTCACGCACAACCATCTCTAGGGTTTACAGAGAACGGTCCAAAAAAGAGGAACTGTCCAGTGAGCGGTCAGTTGTGTGGATGAACATGCCTTGTTGAGGTGAGAGGTCAGACGAGAATGGGCAGACTGGTTTGAGATGGTAGAAAGGCAACAGGAATTCAAATTACCAACCAAACTCTCTGAGGAACATTTCCAACACCTTGTCGAAATTAAGGCAGTTCTGAAGGCAAAAGGGGGTCCGACCTTTTACTAGCAAGGTGTACCTAATAAAGTGGCTGGTGAGTGTATATCAGTGCATTTCCTGAAGAAAATGCTGAGTGATTGCTGAGGTAAGTCCTAGGTGATTGCTAGATTATTGCTATGTCATTGATGAGGTCTTGCTATGTGGTTCTTACGGTGCTGCTAGGTGGCTGCAAACTGCCACCTACACTGGGCAGCAGAAGTATAGGACAATGTCCAAGGTGGATTTGAAAACATAAGTTAATGTTAAACTCACCAGGCTGTGCGGTTGGCATGGTGTCATCAATGGAGTCGTAGACATGCTCCTGATTGTGTTTAACAGCGTAACCTGCAGACACACAGAGCAGAAATCCCACTGTAGACGGCGTTCTTTAAAAAGTCAAAGATAACAAAGAGGTCTTTGAAAAAATACTGCAGAAGACCTGTTAAATCCTTAAGGAATGCCTACAGGAACAGAGAGAGTTTTAACGATGAAAACTCAGCCGTCCCTCAACCACCTCCTGCTGTCTAGTCTCACGTAAACGAGTAGTTTTATCTCAGAAAGGAGCGGCTGGTCTTTTGGAGTTAGCCATAGCCCAATATGGACACGAGAGCACTTCTGTTTCCTCTTGTACTGCCTAAAAGGAGTCACCTGCCTCGCTCAGCTGTATCAGACGACACCGTGGTCTCCGGGTTTTGTGCATGGAACAAGGTGTGGGCGAGTGGCTACTGGGCATGAATGACTATAATATTCTTCACAGTCCAGTAGTGTCTGACGGTTGAGGAGGGGCAAGTTGACAGGACACACATATGAGACAAAAGACTTTATATATTGTTCAGTTTTTGTTATTAATCTAGAGTCTGTAGTTTTTTTCTTGTATGTAAAGTGAAAAGGTAAATTAACTGCTGTTGACTTCTGTCCGAACAAAACCTCGTATCTCCAAAATGGTAACTTTACAGGAGAGAGAGAGAAAAAACTACTTTACTTTTAATGTTAGTCAATAGAATCAAAGGTTTGATTTCAGGTCGTCCATTCATCATGAAACTGACACACAATGTAAAGGAAAACATATTCAAACTGTTTTTACATGAAACCAGACTCTTTTTCAAGTAATTGTGGGCCATTTCTTCTGTTCCCTTCATCAGGAAATTTACACACAATGTAAAGAGCGACAGGCATTTGCAGACAAAACCTGAAAAACATGTTTCTGCTAATATGTGTGTTTATTGGTTATTTGCTGGGTGGGGAGTTGGAGTGTATTGTTGTTTGGTAACCACGAAGGTAAAGACCCTGGATAAAACTTTGTTGGGTGCGGTGAATGATACGGCAGGCATGGGGCAGCTTTCCAGTTCAGCCTGGTTGGACCCCAGTGAAGTCCACTTTAACTGCACGTGTCCAGTCTAGTTACGCTACACACGAGCTGGGTCGAGCGAACTGTTAGAGGAAGCCGTCCTTATGTACGGCGTAGCTGTGGCCAACAACAGCTGGATTATAAAGCACTACGGCTTGTGTCTCTTTTAACAGCAGTGAACGTTACAGTGCTTTATTTATGTGGAACTGACTGACACGTCTTTATAATCAGTGCACTTCAGTGTCACTCGGCTGTGAAATACACAAGAATATATATATCACCTTTCCTTTTGTAGAAGCATATCCATGACAACAGAACCAGCACCACAGCAACCAGGCAGCTCACTGTTACTGTGGTCAGGACTTTCCACAGATCTGAAAATAAAAATGTGCAGTGACTATTATGACCGTTGTCTTAGTAGCACAAACTGAATCAGACAAGATCTTTATCTTCCAGTTGGTTATGGGCATATTTTAATGTTTCAGCTCACTGCAGCACAAAAGCCTAATATTACACTGAGGATGAGGCTTTTTGTTTGAGTAATTTTCCTTAAAATGTTGTGAATTCTATCAAAAATTACTGTAGGGCAACACACCCTGTAAAAGACTGCCTCAAGCTAAAAGTCAGACCCGGTGGCTGCTTCAGATGAACGGCCCAGCACCTCTAGCTAACTGAGCAATAAACATAAACAACTAATGTATTTCAACAGATGCAGTGAAAGCTGTGTGGGTATTATGCAAAGTACATATACGTGTCATACATAGAAAACACACAGTGTCCTAAATGTAAAATCTGGTCACTGTATCTAGTGCTAGATCATCTGATAGCAACACATGAACCTTGAGATGGTCTTCAAACGAACCTTCAGTTGTTGTTGAAGCTTCTGTCGTCTTAGTAGCTGTTCTTTTAGCTCTGGAAGTGGTTGTAGTTGTAGATTTTGCCTTCTTGCCTCTTCTTTTAGCTGTGGAAGTGGTTGTAGATGTAGCTGTTGTGGCAGATGTAGATGTGGTTGTAGTTTTGGGTGTGGTTATGCTGTTTGGGCCTAGAATGTAGAGATAACAGAAGATGTATTTGAACATTGACCATCTGGAAACCCAGTGACTTCCAGTAAAGGCTGGATGGCAACTAAACAAGATATGTGGTTCTGGAGAAATGGATGAAGTCCAGGAAAGATTGGCATGGATGAGTGAAGTTAGCGTTCTGACACACAGCACTCGTAAGAGGGCACCAAGCAAACAATGGAGAGAAACGAGGAACAGTAAGAAAACCTGAACACAAATAATGTCCCCTTTAATGTTTGATGCCTCTCAGTGTTGCTGCTTCTCTGCTGTCAAATCAGCACCATAATCAATGCTTTTGAGTGTCGTAAAACTACATGACACCTACAAAAGCCCTTCATGACAACTGACACACACCTACTTAAACATTTACAGCATCGCTGCTGAAGCAAAACCCTGTATCTCCAAAACTGAACTGAACAGGAGAAGGAAAAACACCCTAAAGTAGTAGTAACTGAAGTTAGTGTAACTCTACTGACTGTTACAGACTCACGGCGCGCTGGGAGACTTTAAATTAACATCATTGGTCAGATTTTGGAATCACAGCTGATGTATTAATGTCCTGTTTTTAGCTCACAGTCATTTTGTAATCTGTCCTGCTGGACAGGGGTGCAACTACATACTTTCTGAGGTGGATGCAAACATATTGTCTGAATGTGTCTGAATGTGGCTAGAAACTAAGAGTTTAAGATGATTTAGTGCCACCAGCGAGCTGAGCTTTAGACCAGGCCGCCACGGTTAGCATATTAGCTAGAGTGTTGACTAGCTAGGTTAGCTAGCTAAACAGGCTACTATAAAGAGCTGTGGCTTGACTAATGTCACTCGTTTTGAAGTTAAACCGAGAAAATAACCAGTTCAGGGTTAATCAGGTCGTAGCTGGAGAACCAAGTTTAGCTTTAGCGTTAGCTCGCTGCCTCACTGCTATCATTCATCTGGCTGGCTGGGTAATAGTAACATGGCTAGCCTTAGCTAGCACAGTGACATACATCTTAAACTGAAGAGGCGATCTCTTCTGAGGGTGTGAATCTATTCCCGGTGAAGTTCGGGATCTTTGGGGAAACTATGGAAGGTTTGACCTCCATTAGATTCCTTTATTTTTGAATAAGTGCATTTGGGAACGCAGCAGTGAGGCAGCTTTGCTAGAACCCAGTGGTCCAACGCTACTTTCGTACCCTACAGTCTCGTTTGGGTAGACAAAGGTGACGTAGGTGAATAAAGCGTATAAACTGACCAACCTGCTGTCTTTCAACCACTTTGAGAAGCTTTTCTTCATCCCTACAACATCTTTTTCTCTCTCCCTCTTCCGTTCCCTATGGGGCGCGTTCTCGATCGCCTGTGTTTGGGAGCAGATGACAGGAGGGTAGGAGACGGAGTGGATGGGCGCCTGATTAGTGCTGTGCTGTTTTTTGATGTGTATTATCAGACTTGAACAAACAGCTCTTACAGAAAATGCAGACTAGAAATCATTTTCCGGCATCGTTTTGACGCCCCTCTAGTGCAGCGCCCATATGCGCCGCATACGCTGCATACCCCCTTTTTGCGGCACTGCTGCTGGACATTTCTATTCATTTCCACACACTCAAATGGAAGAACCTGTGGAGCGTGAACAGAACGTTGTTCATCCATAAACACAGGTAATGGATAATGTTCTTCCCTCTGGCTTATCAGGGCTTTAGGAACTCTCCTCACCTCCCCTGTGCCTGGATGGGTTTTGCTCATATTTATAAAAGACATTTTATAGCCTTTTTAACTGTAGCTTTACAAAGGGTGTCAGTATTTCTGGAGGCTACTGTAGCTTTTGGTTGAACATTGAAATGAAACATTTCCACACTTACCGGTTCCTGATGTCACACTGAGCTCCACTGTAGCTCCACTGCAGTCGTATCTACCAGCGTCTGACTGAGACACTCTATGTATAATCAGAGCTAGATCTGCTTGCGAGTTGTAATGTTTGTCTGGATCTGCGATGCGTTTGGTCATCTTTCCATTATGAGTGGTCAGAATGTCCACTATCTGTCCGTTGGTGTCTCTGCTCCACGTCAATTTACCATTAGTTAGGTTTCCACAGCGAAGGGCAACAGTGTTTCCCTCTTTCTCAGTCTGATGTAGAGTCTCTGTTATGAAGAACACAGTGGAGCAGGTTCAGTGTTCAGTCTGCAGTATTGCTGGAATTAGTTTATTATACTTTATTACAGTTCTTCATTCATCCCTTCATCACTATTTTTATTGTCTCTCTATCAGGCCTCTGACTTCTCCTCTCATCATTTCATACCTTCCTGTATCTGTTATTAAAGATTACATATCTCCTCACTGTACACCACATTCTTTGAAAGGTAAAATCTCTTGAAGTAGTTGTCAGTTGTACCAGTTCTGGATGACGTTATTTAATGCAGGCGTGCTCGTCTCCAAATGGGTCATTTTCACAAACATCTCTAATATTAGGATCCTAAGAATACTAAAAACAGAAATAATTCAAATCAATAAAAATTAATTGCTTCATCCTCTCCATGGATCACCACCTTATCGTGGTGGATGTGTTTTGCGTGCTTGAATGATCCTAGGAGCTATGTTGTCTGCAGCAAAAGCTCCTGGTAGGGTCTCCCATGGCAAACTGGTCCTAGGTGACAGGTCAGACAAAGTGTGATCGATAATAACCCCTATGAAAAGACAAAAACAGGACTTGTGTACCCTGCCCGGAACAGGGTTACCGGGGCCCCACCCTGGAGCCAGGCCTGGGGGAGGGGCTCGCCAGCCGGCATTTACTCATGGTGCCCGGCCGGGCCCAGCCCAAAGGAGATACATGAGTCCCCCCTCCCATCAACCGACCACCAATGGGAGGGGCAGTAGTAGGGGTTCGGTGCTTTGTGGATCGGGCAGTGTCCGAAGGCATGGGCCTTGGCATTCTGATCCTCAGTTGCTGAAACTGGCTTTTGGAACCTGGAACGTTACCTCACTGCTGGGGAAGGAGCCTGAGTTGGTGAGCAAGGTTGAGAGATACCGGCTAGATATAGTCAGGCTCACCTCAACACATAGCTTGGGCTCTGGGTCCAGTCTCCTTGAGAGGGGCTGGACTTTATTCTTTTCTGGAGTTGCCCATGGTGAGAAGCGGCAGGCAGGTGTGGGCTTTCTCATAGCCCCTCGTCTCAGTGCCGGTATGTTGGGGTTTCCTCCGGTGGACGAGAGGGTAGCTTACCTACGCCTTCGGGTTGGGGAACGGGTCCTGACTGCTGTCTGTGCTTATGCACCAAATAGCAGTTCAGAGTACCCAGCCTTCTTAGAGTCCTTGGGAAAGGTGCTTGAAAGTGATCCTCCTGGAGACTCTATTGTCCTCCTGGGGGACTTTAACACTCACGTGGGCAATGACAGTGAGAGCTGGAGGGGTGTGATTGGGAGGAATGGCCTCTCTGATCTGAACCCGAGTGGTGTTCAGTTTTTGGACTTCTGTGCAAACCACAGTTTGTCCATCACGAACACCATGTTTGAACACAAGGACGTCCATAAGTGCACATGGCACCAGGACACCCTAGGCCGCAGTTCAATGATTGACTTTGTAGTCGTGTCAGCGGACTTGCGGCCATGTGTATTGGACACTCGGGTAAAGAGAGGAGCTGAGCTGTCAACTGATCACCACCTGGTGGTGAGTTGGATCATGTGGTGGGGGAAGATGCCGGTCAGACCAGGCAAGCCTAAACGTATAGTGAGGGTTTGTTGGGAACGTCTGGCAGAAGAACCTGTCAGATTGATCTTCAACTCACACCTCCATCAGAACTTTGACCAGATATTGGGGGAGGTGGGGGACATTGACTCAGAATGGGCCATGTTCCGTTCCTCCATTGTTGAAGCGGCAGACTGTAGCTGTGGCCGTAATGTAGTTGGTGCCTGTCGGGGCGGTAATCCTCGACCCGGTGGTGGACACTCCAGGTGAGAGATGCCCTCAAGCTGAAGAAGGAGTCCTACCGGGCATGGTTGGCCTGTGGGACACCAGAGGCAGCTGGCAGGTATCGACAGGCCAAGCGATCTGCGGCTTCAGTCGTCACCAAGGCAAAAACCCGTGTGTGGGAGGAGTTTGGCTCCTAAATATATATATATATATATATATATATATATATATATATATATATATATATATTTATTTATGTATATATACACACTCACTTAGGATTGATTGACAATCAATTTCACATGCTGTTGTGCAAATGCAATAGACAACAGGTGGAAATTATTGGCAATTAGCAAGACAAACTCAATAAAGAAGTGGTTCTGCAGGTGGGGACCACAGACCACTTCTCAGTACCTTTCTGCTTTCTGGCTGATGTTTTGGTCACTTTTGAATGTTGGTGGTGCTTTCACACTTGTGGTAGCATGAGACGGACTCTACAACCCACACAAGTGGCTCAGGTAGTGCAGGAGTGAGGAGGCCGTAGGAGGGCAACAACCCAGCAGCAGGAACGCTACCTCCGCCTTTGTGCAAGGAGGAACAGGAGGAGCACTGCCAGAGCCCTGCAAAATGACCTCCAGCAGGCCACAAATGTGCATGTGTCTGCACAAACGGTTAGAAACCGACTCCATGAGGATGGTATGAGGGCCCAACGTCCACAGATGGGGGTTGTGCTGACAGCCCAACACCATGCAGGATGCTTGGCATTTTGCCAGAGAACACCAGGATTGGCAGGTTTGGGTGCCACCGCTCAAATTATGTGCTGTTGAAGTTCTGAGTGTAGTTAAATGAACACACTTATCCCCTAAAGAGAACACACTACTGCACATTTAATGCCGTGCTCTGCCTCTGTGGTCTTTGTGTTTCCGTGTTTGGCCCTGGACTCTGTTTCTGGACGTCTATTTATGATTCTCCTGTTTTAGATATCCTGTTTTCTGGTTTTGACCTTGGACGGTGTGGATCATGATTATAGTGTGAAGCCCTTAGCTTACATTATGTAAAGTTCTATGTTGGATTTTAATCTGCAAGCTTTAGATTCGTTCAGAGATCCTGACAGTTTATTGACTGAATTTAACATATCAGGGAAAAAAGATATGAAATGTGGCCTGAGTAAATGTGATCAAATGATGTAGAAAAACAATAAAAGTAGACGATTTTTTGGAGGAGGGTCATTGAGGATGTGTTGTTGATCTTTTATCTAAAAAGACATCAACACAACCTCTAATCAATGCACTATTATTGTAAATTAGAATATTGCGATTTTTTTATTACTTGCTTTGATGGCCTTCCTCAAAATTAAACATCTGGCATCAGAATAAGATGTAAATCCAAAAATTAGTTTTATCATAGTGTGATGAGTCCTCTTCTTGGCTCAGAAACCAACACTGGACACAAAAACCTTATTTTGAGGGTTTATTCTGACTGCTACACATATGTAAGAGTAGCGGTCGAAAAAGGGCTGCAAAACTGATTATTAACTTTTTCTGACAGAGCGGAAAAGTGAGTGGACGATCTAAAGGAATAAAACAAAGTAAAATACAAGCAAAGGAAATACGGGAGGGGTTTCTATCCCTATACAACCGATGGCCCCTACCTCTGCCGGGTAGCCACTTACATCACCAAGCTGTCTGGATGATTGCACAAAAGGAGCTCTATATTTCACCGCTGAACCTGCCATCGCTCTCCATATTATCAAATCACTCAGTTGAGCAAATGCTCAACTCCCAAGTCACGCCAAGTCACCCTCCTCTGGTTAAATTACCTACAAATTTTAGGGACTGGATAGCCCCAAGAAGGAATCCATGGCATGGGAGGAGTTTGGTGAAGCCATGGAAAAAGACTTTCATCCGGTGACTCAGGAGCGGTCGGGGTGGCTGTGCCCGAGCTGTATTCAGCAAAGGTGGAGAAACTCTGACTTCAAATGAGGACAATGTCAGTTGGTGGAAGGGCCAGAGGCTTCTGTCATGTCAAGCTTCATTTCCTTGGTGGAGGTCACTGAGGTAGTTGGCAAGCCCGTCAGCGGTGGATAAGATTCATCCGAAGATGAATTTATAGCTCTGGATATTGTGGGCCTGTCGAGGCTAACACACCTCTGCAATATTGCATGGACCTCGTGAACAGTACCCTTGGACTGGCCGACCGGGGTGGTCAGATGGGACCGGAGGGGGTGTGCCTACTATTGGAGTATCACACTGCTTAGCCTCCAAGGGAAAGTCTAGGTCAAGGTGCTGGAAAGGAGCTTTTGACCGATAGTTGAACCGCATATTGAGCAGGAACAATGCAGATTCCGTCCCAGCCATGGAACAATGGACCAGCTTTTCACCATCTCACAGATTGTTGAGGGGGCATGGGAGTTTGCCAACCCAGTCTACTTATGTTTTCTGGACTTGGAGAAGGCTTACAACAGTTTTCCCCGAGATATCTTGTGGGAGGTCCTTCGGGAGTATGGGGTGCTGGGGCTACTACTCCGGTCCATTCAATCTCTGTACTCCCAGGTGAGAGCTGTGTTCGTATACTCAGCATTAAGTCAGACGCTGTCAGTGTTAGCGTTGGACTCAGCCAGGGTTGTGTCCTGTCTCCACTCCTGTTTGTGATATTCATGGACAGAGTGTCAGAGCGTAGCCAAGGTCAGGAGGGCATTATGTGTGGAGGCCAGAGGGTGGTGTCTCTGCTATTTGCAGATGATGTTCTTTTGGCTGGTTCACATGGATGCTTCCAGCACTCATTGGAGGGGTTTGCAGCTGATTGTGAAGCGGTTGGTATGCAGATGAGCACCTCCAAGTCTTAGTCCTGAAAAGGACGGCATGGTCTTAGTCCTGAAAAGGACAGCATGCCCACTCACAGCACACAACGACTCCTGACGTGTCCAATCCAGTATGAGATGAGTTTGACTATGACTTTTTTGGACTGTTTCCCTGATCAGCTCTGAAAATGGGTGGGTTTTGACCTGGCCGAGCCACGACTCTACTCTGGTCAGCCATTCAATGAACCTGCACTTGATTCCAACCTTTTTGTGTGGAGACCTCTTTGTGTGCTGTCCCATATGTGCCATAGTTTCACAGATTACCACATCACTGCAGCAGCGATGCTCTAAAGCACTAAAAATCTTAGTCTTATTAATGTTTGTCTGAGACTGTCCGGTCTACGTAGTGTTGTAAATGAAAAAACTATGGATTTGTAATAGCTGAGCACAATTAGTGTATGGTGTTATTGATATGAATTGTGTTATGTATTTAGGCTTCAGATGCAGTGACTAGCAGCCATAAACCCCTCCCCCACCCTACACACCCTGACTCAACACAAATGTTTATTTCATATTAGTATGAAATACTGAAAAATTAATAATTATTTTATTGATGTTTTAAATGATGTATATCGTACATTTTGATGTTTTTACTACAGTTTTTGGAGTTTTTTTTTTCAAGCTACGTGGAAATGATTCATACTGATCACCTGTGGTAACGGATGAAACAGTACAGATAGAGACAGTACAGCCAGTAGGTCTAAAAATGCTGGAGCCCCCCTTCAATATCTTTCACAAGGTTTTGGCCCTATTTGAATTTTCTGTGCTCTGTAATTACACATCATTATATAATTAATATAAGTATGCATATCGGCTTCTGCTTACACTGTTTAAAGCATCGTGTGAAGGTGTAACTGGTTTAAGAATGAAGTGAAGCGTAAGGTGGTCTACTCACCTGCCCTCACTAGTGTACTCACTAGGTTAAACTGCCCTCAGCTCTCTGTCACTCTGTCACAGAAGAAATACATACCCTGTTCCTTCCGCCTCGCACGGTTTCCTCTTTCACAGTCCACACGCATGGCAGCACAGAAATGTGTTAATGGGAATCAGCTGAAGGTCCACTAATGATGTTTTCTGTGGTTTTATATAAACATCAGTCATGACAGTCTAACAGCCTTTATTCCTTAGAATTAAACAGGCTGCTTCTTTTAACTGTGATATATGTAAATGAGCTCTGTTCTGATTGGCTGCCCTGTATTGTGGCTAGTCCTATATATATATATATATATATATATATATATATATATACATACATACACACACCACTTACAATCACATTCATCAAACGGGGATGGTGAAAGGAGGGTAGCAGTTTTAACAGGGGGATCATTTTTGTCTTTGTCATTTCTGACACTGATGAACAAGAAGTCAGTGATAATGAAGTCTAAAGGGTGAAGAGTGAAGAGTGAGTAATGTCTTCATATCTCCACACATGGTCTGTCTGTGTGTATCTGTGCTCTGAGAGCTACTGTGTAGGAGGGGGTCAGCAGCTCTGCCCCTTCCTCACCACATCCTACATGAGCTGTTTTGGTTTGCAGCATTTAGGCCTTTAGAAACTTTTAGAAATCATAAGTGAAACACACACATGTGGAAAACAGCAGGTGTGTGTTTGATCTCTCCTCACATACTCATTTCATATGAATACATGTCTGTCTTTTATTGTCTTGTTCTGTGAGTTTTGTGTACCAGATTGTTAGGCTTTGATCCTGGTGTTGCACTGGTGTGAATTCATTGCACTGCACTGTTGTGTTTAATTGCAGTGTTGTGTACTTACTGTACTGATTTAGTGCCTTACATTGCAGAATTATGTACAACTTAATGTACTTAATGTATTCTTCTACACTGTCTGTCGCACTGTAGGATCGGTAACATACACACTCGGGTTGTAACTTCAAGTTCACCTTCAAGTTGTGTCCTGTTAGGTGCTTTGGGAGCTGTAGGAGCTTTCTGTGTATTTTCCTGGCTTTAGTCATTCTAGTGTTAAAGTTGCACAGTGAGGGGCAGATTATCCAGATGTAACACATTCCCCCTCGGCTAGGTTACCCTCCCCTAGAAAAACCAGCACTGACCAGCAAATGCAGCAAGTGTGTCTGTAGTCTGAGCTGCTTCATCAGCAGCGTGATTGAGCTAAATGGACAGCCATGAAAACTTTCCAATGTTCGGACACAACAAACAGAATTCCTCAGTGATTCCTTTGTCTGGCAGTGAGCATTGCTGTAAAGCCATGATGTGTCGTCAAGTCAAGTCAAAGTTCATTAGAGCTTTTACAACAAAGCAGCTTTACAGAAAAACTCTATACTATTTTTTGCTTTCCTTGGGTTGTTATTAGACGTGGAGCCTTTAGCATGCTAACTATCCAGCTAGCTGAGGAAAGTGATGGAGTTTTACTTTTATTTACTTTAATTTACTTCTGTAGCTACTTTTTTCAGGCAGGTCCAGTTGGTGGTCAGTAACTTTTTTCCATCATTAAATGAAATGATTGCTCACGAGGGGGCGAATACTTTATCACAGCACTGTATATGTACCGTTTGTTGGTGGCGCACATCAAACCCAGGCTCTCTCACTTGCACAGGCACTTTCACATCACTTTACTCTCACTTTCACATCAGTCAGCTGAGTGATGAGAACCGTGTCAGTCTGTGGTGAGCATGTCAGGTGTGGTTCTTCTGTGGTTTCAAATGTGCTCTGAATCTTTTTAGAGGCTTTGTTTTCAGAACAAGCGCGTTTCTGAAACTACGCTGCGTTTGTGGTTCCTGACACCAATATACTAATACTGGCACACGTATGTTACGTCACTCAATACAGCAGCAGCAGATATAATGTGTGACCAAATGTTCACTATATGGACAAAAGTATTCGCTCGTCTGCCTTCACACGCATATGAACTTGAGTGACATCCCATTCTTAATCCATAGGGTTTAATATGATGTGGGCTCACCCTTTGCAGCTATAACAGCTTCAACTCTTCTGGGAAGGCTTTCCACAAGGATTAGGAGTGTGTTTATGGGAATTTTTGACCGTTCTTCCAGAAGCACATTTGTGAGGTCAGACACTGATGTTGGACGAGAAGGTCTGGCTCACAGTCTCCGCTCTAATTCATCCCAAAGGTGTTCTATTGGGTTGAGGTGTCTGGTTTAAAATAAATTTAAAATTTACTGAAATGACTGGAACATTTCCTTCTTTCACACATACATGTACATTCTGTCACCTCCACGCTGTCCCTGAGATTTCGTCCTCTGTCCCCGCTGTTTTAAGCATGTCCTTGTCTGCTTCACCTCTATTTGGGTTGTGCGTCACGCCTACCCTGCACAAGTGTCCATTTGTGGCAGGCGGGGTGGAGTCGCCCTCATCTTCAACTAGCTTAGCCTCTCATGCTAGACAAACCGGCACAGACCAGCACGGCTGGTTACTAGCAAAGACAGCATGCGTTTTGTTTCAGATGCTGGTGCACTGGTCAACCAGCAGGAGTTGACTGGGTGGTGTGACCAGCTAAACTAGAACCAGATCTGTAGTCTGTGTTGCTTTTTCAGAGGTGCCAGTGAGCCAAGTGGACAGCCAGGCAAACTTTGCAGTGCAAACATTTTTAAGAAGTTTGAAGATGAAAGATTTTTTCAGTAACTGCTTTGTCTGGCAGTAAACATTGCTGTTATCCATGATGTGTTGCCAAGTCAGGGCAAAATGTATTTATATGGTGCCTTTTACAACTTGCATTGTCAACTTTTTTTCCGAGTATACAACCGCCCACATGTCTGGCCGGACACTGAAGGACGACTGACTGTTGAGCCCTCCTGCTACCCACTTCAGACCAGCTGCCCACACCCAGCTACCGCCACCTGCCTTGGACTAGCTGCCCACCCTACATTGACTGGTTGCAGATGATAGAAAGGCAACAGGAACTCAAATTACCAACCAAACTCTCTGAGGAACATTTCCAACACTTTGTTGAAAGTCTGCCACGAAGAATTGAGGCAGTTCTGAAGGCAAAAGGGGGTCCAACCTTTTACTAGCAAGGTGTACCTAATAAAGTGGCTGGTGAGTGTATATCAGTGCATTTCCTGAAGAAAATGCTGAGTGATTGCTGGGGTAAGTCCTAGGTGATTGCTAGTGAGTTGCTATGTCATTGATGAGGTCTTGCTATGTGGTTCTTACGGTGCTGCTAGGTGGCTGCAAACTACCACCTACACTGGGCAGCAGAAGTGTAGGACAATGTCCAAGGTGGATTATCACACGGATGAAAAGCTATGGATTCCTGTGAGGACACCTTGCTTGCAGGACACAGCTTGGTCAGAGTTTTGCTTTAGCTGATGAGCGAGAAAAAGAGAAATCAAAGCTGCAAGCGGATCTTGGAATGTTTGAAGCCGGAATAATGGCAAGCTGGAAAAGACACACTGCCTACTACTCAGGTCCTTGTCCACAAGGATGTCAACAAGACCATTATTGGATGCTTCTTGAAGTAACCAAAACGACATCACCGGGTGGCATCCAAGCGATAGAAAAGCACCATTTTGGTTGCAAAGACATGGCCTGGAGATCTCTTAAGGGATTAAACCATGAATCCCAGAGAGTTGCTAGATAGAACTAGGACCAATAAGACTACAACATCTGTAGAGATGTTGAAGATGAAAACAAACATGGAAACACAAGGATTGTTTTCTGGAATATTTGTACACTCAGAGATTAATTTCAACCTCGAGTTGGTCTAGCAAGGGAAGTTCAATGGACAGGTGATAACTGATGAAATGAAGATCAATCAGCACCATCTTCCATGATGTTTGCTAGATTATGGAAAAAGCCAAGGAGATCAACAAGGAGGTCAACATGTACTTCTTTGACTACAACAATCTTTTCATTGTCTTTGCTTTTCTTTTAGAAACTGAAATCATACGACTGCAGGCACTTTCACCTGAGCTACTCTCTGAGGACCCAGGAACATACTCATCACTGCTTTCCACACTACTGATGGAGCAGGCATCATCAAGCTATAAAAAACAGCACAGCCTACATGTGAACACTGCTGTATACTTTAGCTACTTTATATTCAGAAGAGTGAATTGGGCACATGTTGTGTAAGACTACAGAAATATTAAAAGCATTTTCTTACCTGAACTAGGAATGCAGACCTCTGCTGCTGAGCATCTCCACAAGTAAGCTCAGACTCCAGATGATGACTTTCTTCTTGCATTACTGTTGTTGTCACATGAAAACAACCCCAACTCCCATTTAAGCCCAAAAGTGTAAGTGTTTTAGCAAACTAAAGCCAGGCCAAAAGGCATAAATGCGCAGAAAGTAAAGGTTATGCCAAAAAAATAAACATGAAATAGTTTTTTTTCTAGAAACTGAAATATTTTCAGCCAGGTGTTCTGTTAGAATTTTGTGTAAGGCTTTCATTTAAATAATGGGGACTCAGTGGGGGAAGGGCACCACTAGTCATTTGAACACACTTGTAGATTACAGTGTACATTGTGGGGACCTAATGTTTACAATGTAAACATATAAGAAAATAAGCAGTTGCATACCGCGGTACAGAAAGTGGACTCATGCTGTAAATGCTGGGTGTGATGGTGACCGTCTCCAGAGGCACCATCTGACTCCAGACGATTCCCACCTGCTTCCATTCCATTTCCTGTCATCTGAAATAGACAAAACAATTACC